>NC_132839.1:55700716-56003746 GCF_048164855.1 Canis lupus baileyi | reverse complement strand
CTGAAACAAGCTCTAGGTGATCATTCTTCTTCCTTCTTTTTAAAAAAATTATTTTTTAGAGAGGGAGAGACAATCTCAAGCAGACTATGCACCAAGCATGGAGCCGAGGGCAGGGCTCGATTCCAGGACCCTGAAGTTATCACCTGAGCAGGAACCAAGAGCCCCGAGGCTTAACCCACCATGCCACCTAGGCGCCCATGATGACCGTTCTGTTTAGCACCAGAAGTAGCTGACTTGTCTTAGATGTCCTGGTGTATGCAAAACACCTGCTTTTAAAGGCTGGCTCACGTCTGTTGTCCTGACAGGCTCTTTGAGGCAGGTAGAAATTGAAATCACCGAGGGGCACCTGGGTGGCTCAGTTGGTTAAGCATATGACTCTTAATTTCGGCTCAGGTCATGATGTCTTGAGAGATGGAGCCCCATGTCAGGCCCTGCACTCAGGCAGGAGCCTGCTTGGGATTCCCTCTCTTCCTCTCCCTGTGTCCCTCCCCACCTTTTCCCCTTCTTTAGAAAAATCAATCAATCAATCACCTAAAGGAAAGAGCAGTGGGAAGATTCAAATCCTTTAGAATGGAGTGGGTGCTAAATCCCCTCATACTATGTAAACTGAATATTCTCCACTTGTGTTTTGCATATGACATGCATGTGTGATGGTCTCCACAGCATGCTTTCCTGGTCGGTATATGTCAAGGAGACAGAAGCCAGTATCTCTGAACGCCATTCTGTTCTCTCTCCACAGCAGCATTTTCAGCTCAGATGACAACCATTAACTCCCCTAGTCTTTCTGCACATGTAGCTCACATTCCTGTGAGAGCATCTCTGAAAGGTCTAGCTCAGCTTTTCGTGATCAGCTGGTTCAGTAGGTTGCTGAGCAGCCTGAGGACTGACTGCCCAGATCCGGGCCCAGCCCTAGGTCACTGTGCTGTGGCCAGCAGGAGGGCCTGACAGGGTCTGCCTCTCAGGCAGGGCAGCGAGCAAGGGCACTTGCATTTACATTTAGTCAGCCAGCAGTACCTGGGTATCCCCGGCCACACATTGTGCAAGGTAAATTCTTAAAGACAAAACCAGAGGATCGATCTATCTAGATTGGCAAGTGATCTTTTTATTTGAATCAGGGTTAAATCCTCTTAGAAGAACTATTCTAGGATTTTTGCATAGGCAAGTTCTACATTTACCCAAAGCCTCCTTAGTCCACTCAGTGCAAGGATTCTCAAGAAGAGTGGTTAGCAAACTTTTTCTGTATACTGTCAGGCAGTAATTTAGACTGTGTAGGCCAGATAGCTTCAACCCTGCAACCACTCAACTTTGCCCTTGAAGTGTGTAAGAACCTGTCAATGAGTGGGCATGGCTGGGTTCCAATAAGTTTTTTTAAAAGATTTTATTTATTTATTCATGAGAGACAGAGAGAGAGAGAGGCAGAGACACAGGCAGAGGGAAAAGCAGGCCCCATACAGGGAGCCTGATGTGGGATTCGATCCCGGGACTCTAGGATCATGCCCTGAGCTGAGGCAGGCGCTTAACTGCTGAGCCAGCCAGGTGTCCCTAAATTTTAATTAATAAAAAAGGCAGAAGACAGATTTGGCCTGAGGACCATAATGTTCCAACCTTTGCTCTAGAACATATCCAACAGGCCATCTCCAGTGACAGAGATGTCACTCCTTCATAAGGCAATTTGCTCCAACTTAGGACAACTACAATTTCTTTTAAAACCATTATATTGTGGGACGCCTGGGTGGCTCAGTGGTTGAGTGTCTGCCTTTGGCTCAGGTCGTGATCCCAGGGTCCTGGGATCGAGTCCCACATCGGGCTCCCTGCAGGGAGCCTGCTTCTCCCTCTGCCTATGTCTCTGCCTCTCTCTGTGTCTCTCATGAATAAATAAAAATCTTAAAAAAAATTAAAAAATGAAACCATTTTATTGTCTCAAAACCTCCATAGCTACATTTTTAAAAATTTATTTCAAACTCACAAAAGGCACAAAGAATAGTATAATGAATATCTATATGCCACGCATAAGAAATGAAAAATTTATCAATAGCCAAAGCCCCTTATGTCTCTTCTCCTGTTTATCGTTCATGTGCATACATTTACTGTCTTACTATTTATTTATGCATTCCTAAATAACATATAATATTGTTTTGTAAATGGTATCACATGATATATGTGTTCCTCTAAAACTCATTTTCTTTCTGCTGTTGTTGTTTTTTTTTTTTTAAGGATTTTATTTATTTTTGAGAGACACAAAGAAAGAGAAAGAGGCAGAGACACAGGCAGAGGGAGAAGCAGGCTCCATGCAGGGAGCCCGATGCAGGACTCGATCCTGGGACCCCAGGATCACTCCTTGAGCCCAAGGCAGATGCTAAACTGCTGAGCCACCCAGGGATCCCCATCTTTCTGCTGTTGTTAATGACTCTGGGCTCTCCTGTACATTAGAACCATTCATTTCCATCAAGGACTCTCCCTTCTTATTGATCCAGGCTGAGACTAGGTTTGGTTTCTCAGCAGCCCACTACTGTGTTTGGCTCAATTCAGACAAACCTCCAGTGGGCAGTCAGATAATCTAGGTCTCCCTACATACTGTCTTTATGCAGTTGGTCCCCTGAATCCCATATGACATCCCATTACATTTCATTTTATTGGTTTAGCACAGCGTCCAATTCAGGGCAATTCTAAATCTTCATTTTTGTCCTCTTGCATCTTCCTCCAAGATATTCATAAGCTGTACAGACCAGGGCAACAGACTGTGAGTTCCAAGGTTATCAGTTAATAAACCTTCCCCAAGTACAATGTTTTACCAAGTTGTGGATTCACCTAATTATACAGTCAGCTGGCATTTTCTTATCTTGTTAGAAAGGATCTTTTTCAATAGCAGAGAAATTTCTTAACACCCTTCACGGGCAAAGGGCTGTAGAGATACAGAAACAAAATAGACAGGAATTCTGCTCTTAAAATACTTACATATTCAGTGAAACAAAAAGCCTGCATCAAAAAATGGCAAGCCAGGGGACGCCTGGGTGTCTCAGTGGTTGAGCATCTATCTGCTTTTGGCTCAGGGCATGATCCCCGGGTCCTGGGATTGAGTCCTGCATTGGGCTCCCCGCATAGAGCCTGCTTCTCCCTCTGCCTCTCTCTGTGTCTCTCATGAATAAATAAATTAAAAATCTTAAAAAAAATAAAAATAAAAAAGGCAAGCCAGGAAATGCTAACCCTAACCCTAACCCAGGGATGCCTTGCTGAAATCGAAATACACAGTGTTAATATCGACCAGCCTAGTTACTCTATCAAAAAGAAAAATGTGTTTTTTTAGTAACTTCTTGTGAATCCATATTCATTTCCAAATAAAAAGGAAAAAAATAGGCTAGAGCAGTGAGATATGACATGATTTGACTGAGAAAATACAGACTCCTGCTTTTTAAATAAGTGCTTCTAAACCATGTGTTTAAAAATCAGTTCTAGAATTTTGACAGGGATTACCATTATCGTCCCCTGTCATTTCGTGGATCTTCTCTTTTTCTGTTTTAGAACCTCAGGGAGACATCTGCCATTTAGTGTTCCAAAACCTCTCCCATTGTCCACCATTCTCTAAAATTCACAGCAATTTACAGTAGTGCTGCTGCCATGATTGCAGTATACTAAAGGCTCTTCCCAGGTGTGTACTGGATGCAGCAGGAGCAAAGAGGAGGGACCTGTGCACCTATGTATTTTAAACACTGGAGGAAAAGAAGAAGAGCAACTTTTGGGAAGTTGCTGGGGAAAAGGAGCGTTTTTTTTTTTTTTTTTTTTTTTTTTGAAAAGGAGCGTTAAAGGTGAACCCTGGAAAGAAGGCCAGTTTACATTTGCTGGCAGTCAGCTCTGGCATAAATACAAATCCCCCCCCCCCCCCAAATCCCACTCGAGGACCAGGAGGTGTTTCAGGAACTTCAGGTATTCTAGAAGATTTTTACTCTTCCTGAAAGTGAAGCAACCCATTGCCACAACTGTTCAGGTATCAGATTTCTGCAGCGGGGACCAAGAGCCAGTTCCCTCAAGTAGTACCCCCCAGGTACTAGCACTGGCCCATCATTCAGGGAGTTGGGGAGGTAGCCAGGAACAGTGGGTTCCAGAGGTGTAGCCTTTCCTATCAGTGCACTGTGTTCTCTCAGGGCTCTGCCTCCACCTCTTCTCTTAGGACCCCAACCAGCTGATCCGGGCTAGTGCCCTCCGTGTCCTGTCTAGCATCCGGGTGCCCATCATAGTGCCCATCATGATGCTGGCCATCAAGGAAGCTGCCTCGGACATGTCACCCTATGTACGGAAAACAGCAGCTCATGCCATCCCTAAACTCTACAGGTACGCCCCAATCCAGCCGTTCACTCCTCTGGGAGCGGTTCTCAAGTCCCCAGCACCCCTGACCCCTCCCAGGTCTTGCAAATCGCCCTTTTTCTTTTATCCTTGGGATGCTTTGAGACGGTTTGGGGAACTGACAGAGATGGAGGACAGTGGTGGTGGCAGCTCACACCTCTTCACCAATGGGGTTGGGGTGTGGGAGGTGGGCACAGCTTGGGCAGATATTGGGAAGGTGGGAGATGGGGCGAGGGGCAAATTCCTTTTCACTGTTTCTCCTTCAGTCTGGATTCTGACCAGAAGGACCAGCTGATCGAGGTCATTGAGAAGCTTCTGGCCGACAAGACCACGGTGTGTACACCTCACACACGGCCGGGCGGTGGAAAGGAGCGGGACAGAGGCCCTCGGCCCCTCCTGCGCGCCCTCTCTAGCCACTGCCCCTTCCCCAGTTGGTGGCGGGCAGCGTGGTGATGGCCTTCGAGGAGGTGTGCCCGGAGCGCATCGACCTGATTCACAAGAACTACCGGAAACTCTGTAACCTGCTCATCGACGTGGAGGAGTGGGGCCAGGTGGTCATCATCAGCATGCTCACCCGCTACGCGCGCACGCAGTTCCTGAGCCCCACCCAGAACGTGAGTGCCAGGGCCCCAGCCCTCGCCCCGGCCGCGCAGGGGGGAGGGCGGCTGGGAGGAGGCGCCCATTGCCCGACCCCGGCCCCGCCCCCAGGAATCTCTGCTGGAGGAGAACCCCGAGAAAGCCTTCTACGGCTCGGAAGAGGATGAGGCCAAGGGCCCGGGCTCAGAGGAGGCGACCACCGCAGCGCTGCCCGCCCGCAAGCCCTACGTCATGGATCCCGACCACCGGCTGCTGCTGCGCAACACAAAGCCGCTGCTGCAGAGCCGCAGCGCGGCCGTGGTGATGGCGGTGGCGCAGCTCTACTTCCACCTGGCGCCCAAGGCGGAGGTGGGCGTCATCGCCAAGGCCCTGGTGCGCCTCCTGCGCAGCCACAGGTGCGCAACCCGGCTGGGCCGGCTGCCCCGCCCACTGGGGCACTGCACGCCCTCGCCGGCCCCGCCCCGCCGCGCCCCGCCCACACCCGCGGGATGGATGGACTGGTGCGCGGAGCCTGCCCCGCCCGCACTGCGGGCTGCTCGGGCTGCTCGGGCTGCTGGGGTGGCTGGGCTGGTCCGCCCCGCCCGCTCTGGGGGCTGCTCCGCCCCCGGCACCGCCCACGCAGGTGGCCTGCCCGCTGACGCCCGCCCCGCCCCGTCCCGTCCCCAGAAGGCTGGCGGCAGGGCTGGCCTGCCTTTGCCCGCCCCGCGCACTCTGCAGGCCCTCCCAGCGGCCAGCTGCTCTGGGAGCACATAGCACCCCCAACACCCCAGACTTTGTACTGACTCCATTCTTGCCCCCACACACACTGGTCCCCTCCTCTCCCTCCTGTTTGTCTGGCCCACCTCCCTTCCCTCCACTCGCTGCCCCTTGGCCTGGTGGAGGGGCCCAGGTACCTCTGACCTGTCCTCTCTCCGTAGTGAGGTGCAGTACGTGGTACTCCAGAACGTGGCCACCATGTCCATCAAGCGCCGGGTGAGCAAGTGACTGAAGCCTGCCCAGGAAACCCGAGGCGTAGCTCCTGTGGGTGTGCGGGGCACTGGGGAAGGGCTGTGCAGAGCATGGCAAAGGGGAGACCCCAAACCCAGGAGGATAAGCAGGGCTTGGATCCTAGGGTCCGCTGAGAGAGGAAAACCCAGTGAAGAAAGACCCGGTCAGATCTGAGAGGGAGGATTCTGGGCCTTGGGCAGGAGAGTGGGGTAGCTCTGGGAGAGAGGCAGGTCTCCTGCTGTGATGAAGCTCCCTGGGCTGCCTCTCTCTGCCAGGGTATGTTTGAACCCTACCTGAAGAGCTTCTACATCAGATCCACCGACCCCACCCAGATCAAGATCCTGAAGGTGAGTGATGGACAGAAGTGCATGGGGCTTTCCCGCCTCACTCCCACCGCACCGACCTACTTAGATATCCACAGTGGCCACCTTGGGCCTGCCTGTTTCTGCAGCTGGGCCCGTGGCTGCTCCAGCCAGAAGCGTTTGCTCAGGAAGCCAGGCTGACGAGAGTGGGAAGGGACTCACCCTTTGCCTTTCACCTATTAGACATCTGTTACTTTGCACACGTAAAGTAATCTGATTTTTGTACTAAACTCGGGAAGCATACATGATCTTCATCTTATAAAAATGTAGACCCAAGGAGGTGAGGTCTGTGGCCTGCTGACTCCAGAATGCTTACTTAGCCCCCACTTCGGGCAGGCTCCTGTGTTCCACCCACAGTGTTCCTTTCCCTACACATCTATCCCCTCAGGCTTCCATGTAAACATACACCCACAGAAGATGTGTCAGGAGCCTGTACCCACATTCCATTCCATCTCTGCTTCATCTTTACTGAGTAATTTCATGCAGCAGCAGGTAGTCCTGACTCTGAACATCTACTATGTATCAGTCACAGCTAGATCTAGGGATAGGAGAGATGGCAAACTCATCAGACACCTCACCCTTGGGTGCTTGCCATCTAGTTGGGATGAGGAGGAGACACTGAGCACCTAATCCCAAAACACATGGAAAAATTCACTTGAGAGATGTGGTAAGAAAGAGAATTGCAGAGGACCGTCAGAGCATAGACTTGGAGAGCCTGATCTAGTCTGGTGTCAGGGAAGCTTTCCTCCAGGCAGTGAGGCTTGAGAAATGCCTGAGAAATGAACACGAATTATCTAGGTGAATGCAAGGACAGGAACGGCAGAACAGCTTCACACAGAAGAAGCAGTATAAGCAAAGGTCCTGAGACAGGAAGCAGTCTGACAAAAGGCCAGTATGGGGTGTGGAGGCCAAGGGGGAATGCAATGTGAGAACAGAGGTAGACAGCGGTCAGCTCATACCGGGATTTATAGACAATGATAAGGATGTTGCTCTTTATCCTGAAAGCAATAGGAGGCTTTGTTTTCAATGGAGGTGGAGAGGTGACATGATTGTGCTATGAGCGTACTCTGGCAGGAAATCCATTTACGAGGCAAACTAGTCCTCCTGCATTTTGGATGAGTTTCACAATCTGTCATCTCTTTCATTGGTTTAAGGATGTTGCAGGGCTGTCTGTAGGATTGTGTTCTGGTCTGTGGAGGGTGTTTGGAATGAGGGGTTGTGAAAGCACAGAGAGCCCACTGGCCATGCTGCCCATTTTCTGCCCCCCCCCCCCCCCTGCAGCTGGAAGTGCTGACCAACCTGGCCAATGAGACCAACATCCCTACTGTCCTACGGGAATTCCAGGTACGGGCCAGGGCCCAGCTCCCAGTAGAGGGGCCCTGGAGAGTTGCCCTGTAGCCCCTGTGCTCAGAAAGAATCATCTCAATGGGCCAACTTTCTCTTAAGGGCTGAAAAAGTGGAGAAACTATTCTCTTCGGCTCCTTGCAGTGCCTTCTGCTGGCTTTGGGCTGGGGAGTCACTGCATGATGGCTGAGGGTGTCACTCCCTCTCCTGGAGGTTAGTCTCCAGCACGATGAGTCGTTGAATGAGGGTGACAAGCTGCCCCAGTGGTCACCCTCAAGCCTGCAGAATCACTGAGGTCACTGCCTGCATGGTCACCCCCCAGAGGGTTCACTCTGTTGTGCTGCCCCACAGACCTACATCCGCAGCATGGACAAGGACTTTGTGGCAGCCACGATCCAGGCCATTGGACGCTGTGCAACCAACATAGGCCGAGTCCGGGACACCTGCCTCAACGGCCTGGTGCAGCTGCTATCCAACCGTGATGGTCAGTGTGTGTCCGAGTGGCCAGCTTTGATGAGCAGTGGCCGTCGGCCTGTCTGTCCAGACACAATGCATGTTCATCTGTCTGTCCCTCGACCTCATTTAGCGTCTGAGTGTTGCTACGCCTTTGGGGGCCATTGGAGAAGTGCAGGGAGTTGTGGAGGAGACCCAGGGGTCAGGGGCCCTTGCAGGTGTGTCTGTCCCCCTGCCTGTGGCTGTCTGACTACCCTGGGGCCCACACACTCATGTCCCGGTGCACAGAGCTTGTGGTGGCAGAGTCTGTGGTGGTCATTAAGAAGCTGCTCCAGATGCAGCCTGCACAGCACGGAGAGATCATCAAACATCTGGCAAAGCTCACAGATAACATCCAGGTGAGGGAGGAACCCTAGTTTCCCGCCCATCCCAGCATCCCCCAACCCCAACGTGATTTTAAAACCCTGTAATTAAACACTTCTAAGCCTTCATAAGATCAATGTCCTTACCTTCCATGCTGGCTCTGAAAGGTCTGCAGGTGGAAGGGGAAAAAGTGAGCATCCACGTGGTCCCCATGTGTTGCCCAAGACTCACTTGCTGAGGGTCCCTTGCTGAGCTCCATGCTCCTCTTTGCTCCTCTTTGCTCTGAAGCTCTGGCCAATTGACAAAGCTCATGTTTTTCTGTTGCACTGAGGAGCTGAAACATTCAAATAAGGTATTCCTTGAAGATTCAGGAAGAATAACACGAAAGTAAAACACTGAAGGTGCAATGGATCTAGAAAATCAGTCTTCTAAACCAAACCAGGGCTGACTTTGGCCTTTGAAAACTGTGCCTATGCTAGTAAACCCCTGGGGAGAGGGGAGACGCTGCCCAGGCAATGCTCACCTTTTAATCTCTCTCCCACCAGCCCCCTGACCCATTTCCAGAGATCCCCATGATTCATAAGCCAGCACAGTTGGGAGGATTGCCATTGGTGTGGCAAGCCACATGCCCACCCACATTTCCACATGTACACCTGTCTTGACCCTTCTCACACACCAACAGGTGCCCATGGCCCGAGCCAGCATCCTGTGGCTTATCGGCGAGTACTGTGAGCACGTCCCCAAGATTGCACCTGATGTCCTGAGAAAAATGGCCAAGTCCTTCACAGCAGAGGAGGACATTGTCAAGCTACAGGTCATCAATCTGGCAGCCAAGCTCTACCTGACTAACTCGAAGCAGGTAAGGATTGAAAGATGCCCCCGAAAACATGCTGGGCCCTGGGAATGGCTGAGGCAGGAATCTGTGGGCCCTCACCAAATAAGTGTGAACTCCAGCATCTCTTTTGGAAGAGAGAATGCAGGGCAAGAGTCTAGTGTATCCAGGTAACTGGTGTCCCCCCAGTGTCCACAGCTACTCTGAGGACCTGGGGCCAGTAGGGATGGTGGCCATCATTAAGAGGCTCTGCTGTGGGGCTGTGACCTCCAGTCACAGAGTGTTCCTACCTGCTACCTTGGGAGCAATGGGGCCGTAAGAACCACAGTGGAGTGGGACTGAGGAAGGGGCCAGTGATGACAGACACTGGTGGGAGAAAATGTGTCCTAGGAGATAGGGTCTGTCCTTCCTCCAAGACTTGGTTGTGTTCGGCCAGTCTGTGCCAGGGATGTAAGGGCAAGTCTCTGCTCGGCTGAGGCAGTACTGGTGTCCATTGTCATTCTCAAGGTTAAAGGTTATGAGAGGTACCATAGCCAAGGGCATGGCTCCACTAAGCTGGAATATCAGGATATTAAAAGCCTCTTAAGTGTCGAGCAACCCCTGAGATGCTTGAAAGAAATTGTCCTAAAAATACAGTGTAATGTGCAGAGTTTTCAAGGTGTTGGAGAGGCTGAGCACTGTGACAGTTCCTATACTCACTACCCCACTCAGTTAAGGGAGTTGGGAGTTGGTAAATGATCACCTGTGGACCAAATCCAGCCTGCTGCCTGTGTTTGTAAATAAAGTTTTATTGGGAATGGAAATGTCCATTCATTCGTTTATTGTATATGGGTGCCTTTGTGCTACAGCAGAGTTAACTAGTTTCAAGAGTCCATATGGTCCACAAAGCCTAAAAGAGTTACTCCCTGCCCTTTCTAGAAATAATTTGGCAACCATGGAGCAGAGCTCCTGGGCGGCTGGTTAGGGTCAGCAACATGGGTAAACCCTAGAGATTGTGACATCCCTGCTCACCTGCAGGTGGTTTCTTTGCCTTCCCATCGAGTCTTTGGATGGTGGCATTTGTGCTTCTTCAGTGGCTCCTTTGATCCATGTGCCTACGGTGGGTGCCAGGGAGTTAAAGCTGGGGAGGCAGGGCCACCATAGGCTGGGACACTTGTCGGGAGTTGGGACAGGCAGCTGTCATGCATGGGACCAGGTCTGTGAGTGTCAGTATCGCGGGAGAAGTGGGTTGAAGAGAGAAATTAGAGCACCGTGGGGAGGTGTTCAGTCCCTGAACAAATATTTGTGTGCCTTCTTCGTTCAGAGAGGAGGAAGGAACAGGTGGGAGGAACATTTGAAAAGATGAAGCCGCGTGGGTGGGGAGCTGCCCAGAGAGGCTGAGGACCGAGCAGGACTCCTGAGCCCCAGGATGGTGATGTGTGATGTCGGCACGTTCTCATAAGCTGGGTGTGTCCACATGCCATTTCCCTAAGCTGGCACTGTTAGCTATATGTACATTTGCTCAGTGCTTTACCTAACATGCATTTCCTGCATGCTTACTGTGCCTGGCACAGAGATATGTCCTGGGATAATGACAATGAGTGAGACATGTTTACTGACCTCCAAAGGCTCACAGCAAAGTGGGGGAATTGGTACAAAACACAAAGCAATAAGAACTGTAGTCAGGGTTGGAGCAGAGAGTGCGGGTGTGTTCAGCTGAACCCCTCTCCTAGATAGGACACGGGGGTCCTACTCCTATCAGGGTGGCCAGTATAGCTGTTCTGGCAAATGGACATTAACTCCAGGTTCCCTGTACTAAAGGTGCACCCTCCCAGGCACAGGCCCTATAGGATGGTTCTTTGATTCAATAAAGAGAGCTTTTCTCCTCCCTCCATTTTTTTTCCCAATTTTTTTCTTCCCAGCCTGTTCTCAGAATGGTAGAGAATAGGGAATCCGTAGCACACCAGAAGGGAGGAGGTTTGCGTGTGCATATGGATGTTCATGTAAAACAGTAGTGATGCTTCTTCCTCCTGCTACCATGGGTGACATTCTGGGGCTGCAATGGGCCATAGCAATCCCAGCCATTCCCAACTTACTGACCCCCAGCACACGCCAGATCCTGGCCCAGGCTGAGGCCAGAGGGATGGCCATAGCTCTGCCTGCTGTGGCTCAGCAGATAACCAGGTTCCAGGCCACAGGCCACCAAAACTCTGATAATAGATGTATTAACAGAGGAACTGGGGCGGCGGCAGCAGTGAAGGTGCTCATTATAGCACCAGGGTACGGCACCAGGGGCAACTGCCTGGACTTCTTTTGACAGTGAATTTGCTTTTTGTGTGCCAGGTGAGATATGTGGGAGGAGGGTCCTTTAGGAGCATGGTGGGAGCTAAAATCTGGCCTCCACGTTGGATGGAAGATTTTGATAAAGTTCTGCAGAATTAAAAATTAGAAAGGTAACTTTTTTTAATATCATGAAGCTTATGCATGATCATCATAACATATTTGGAAAATCCAGGAAAATAATAATTAAAAATTTAAATTAGCCATAGGCCTACTACTTAGAAAAGACAACACCATTAATCTTATATTTTCTTAGCTCTTATTGATTTTTTAAAAATTTTATTTATTTATTCATGAGAGACAGACAGAGACACAGGTAGAGGGAGAAGCAAACTCCCTATGAGGAGCCTGATGTGGGACTCAATCCCAGGATCCGGGGATCACAACCGGAGCCAAAGGCAGATGCTCAACCACTGAGCCACACAAGCGCCCCCCCTTAGCTTTAAAAAATACATTTCTGGTGCCTATAGATAGCCATCTAGAAGTTGCCCATTGGTGTCTTATTCAATATATTAATTTTTTCATTTCTGTTTCCTTCAAGTGCCGTCATATTTAGAAAGTTATTTCCCCAGTCATATGTCATTTAAAAATGTCACCAGTAATTTCATCTAGATTTCTATTTTTGTGTTTTTTAAATCCATTGTAGTAGTTTTCTTTCTTTCTTTCTTTCTTTCTTTTTTTTTTTTTGTAGTAGTTTTCTCTTGCTGTGTAATAAATTACCGTAAGCTTAGTGGCTTAAAACAACATGCTTATTTTCTCACAATTTCTGTGGGTTAAGAGTCAAGGCATGGGGTTTCATTGGGTCTTATGCATGGCTACCATTGAGATGCTGGCAAAGACTGGGTTCTCATCTGGGACTCTACAGGGAAGGGTTCACTTCCAGATTGGCAGGGTTGGTGCTTGGGTGCAGTTCTTTGGGATGCTAGGACTGAGGCCCTGGCTGCTTACTGGCTGTTAGCTGGAGACCACTTCAGTTCAAGAGAGCACTCTCAGTTCCTTGCCGAGGGGGTCTCCCAACACCACTGCTTATTTCTTCAAAGCTACAAGGTAAAAAGTCTCCAGAGCAAATCTTATATAATGAAACATAATCATGGGATTAGATTTCACCCCATCACTTTGGCCATATCCTATTGGTTAGAAGTGAGTTTTAGGTCTTGCCCACACTCATGGAGAGAGGATTGCATAAAGGCACAAACACCAGGAGGCAGGAATTGTGGGGGAGGACCTTAGAATCTGTGGGCCATGTCCATCTAGAGCGTATTTCTATATGTAAGGTCAGGATGTATTTTGTTGTATTTTTTTCTGAGGACCTGGTGTCCCAGTGTGATTTTACAGGTGGTTGGAAGGTGGCAGGTATGTTAACATCCATTCTTGAAAAGGAGTCCATGTTCCTTACTTAAAAGTCTGCCCCAGAAGCTGGAGCCCGCTGGTCCATGGGTACCTGGTTCTGTTCTTGGTGCACTGTCGCATGTCTCATAGGCCCTCTTGAGCTGCCCATAAATCCTGCACATCCTGGCTGAATGAGGTGACGGTCCTGCTGGTGCAGGCTGGATGCTATGATTTCTGGTGAATGGATCCTTGGTATGGAGAAGGGTAATGAGTTGTTATAAGCAAATCCTGCAGCATAGAGGTGGGTGAACCAACCCCTTCCTGTATTGGTTGTTGATAATACAGTGAAGTTTGTGGACAGACAGATCCAAATCCTTAACACTTCTTTCCAGAACTAGGCAAGGACTTGAGGGGGTAGGGGTGGGGGGGAGTCTGATCAGCCAGCTGGGAAGTCTGTAGAAGGGAATCAGCAGCATCTTGATGATGGACCATGTTGATGAGGGCATCCACCAGCCATGAGCAGTCAGACGATGTCTGGCCCAGGGAAGGGAAGGTCTGTGACAGAGTCCATTGCAAGGCATCTGAGGGGGGATGGAGTTGAGAATACTTACCTGTGATGGGAAAAGTGTAGCAGGCGCTGCTACTGCTAGGAGGGACTGAGCCGAAGTCCCTGTGGGCCGTGTCATAGGCACAAGGGAGTCACTATAGCTCTCTAGCTTTGCCACAGCAGCAGCTCTGATCCTTTGTGATGCTCCCACTGGGTTACCCAAGTCAGCCATGTACTTGGCTGGATGTCCATAAACCTCAGGCAGACCAGGGTTGGTTCAGGACTACCTCCACTGGTTCCTGCTGCCCTGGGCACTCTGGCTGTAGGGACAGGAGATCTATGTACTTGGTGGTTCTGTCTTGGTCACAAGACACGGAGACCCAGCTGGGGATAGCCCCCTTATGTCAGCAGTAGGCAGTGCAGATTGCTGGCTCTGGTGGGCCTGGGCCTAGAAGCAGCACCAACTGGCTCTTTAACCTGAAATATGTCGCTTCTGACTCTGCTTCTCCTCTGTAAGTGGGGACAACAGTCCCTACCTCTCAGAAGGGCTGCAGACATTCCATGAGGTCATGTGAAGCACCATACACAACACATAGCCCTAGAAGGCCTCCATCAATGACGTCTGCCCCCTATCATGCTATGAATGCAAGTCAGAGCAGTCCAGGATCAAGATTTTGGGTCCTGGGATGTGGCTGCCTCCATTGCAGACAGTGGATCCTGCATGATTCCAGCAAACTCATAGGCAGCTCCAGTTTGCTGTGATCTCAGAACCTTCCAGGGGAGGCCATGGCCTCTGGAGACCCCAGGCTGCTCAGAGTCTACCATATGGGTTAATGGGGCATGAGGACAGCCCTTGCCCAGGGGATCCCTGTGTGTCCTCCGGTCTCCTTCTGTTGTCTACTTTTCCTCTGGGTGATGCTGGCTGGGAATTGTGGGATTTCCAGTAGAATGTTCCAGACCTTCACTCATCCTGCCACCCCAAAGTACCCGGCCTGGAGTAGGCGGGGTACAGTGGGGACCCCAGACTGAGGAATGATGGGGCCCACGGCCAAGAGGAAGGAGATTCCAAAAGGGCAACCTCTTTTGCTGGGCCACGGCAGTTGTCAGAGTTCGGGTCGGGCATCAGCCAGGGACGTGAGGGGAACGGCAGAGGGGTACAACAGCAGGTGGGAGAGGGCGTGGTGGGGGCAGCTGGCCGTCAGCTGGGAGGAAAGCACTTGCTTGGAGGTGTCGGCTTACAGACTGCTGCAGGGCCTTCTGTGTCCCACCCTTTCTGATGGCTGCTGATCATCTCTCATCCCCCAGACCAAGCTGCTGACCCAGTACGTGCTGAGTCTGGCCAAGTATGACCAGAACTATGACATCCGTGACCGAGCGCGCTTTACCCGACAGCTGATCGTCCCTTCAGAGCAAGGAGGGGCCCTCAGCCGTCATGCCAAGAAGCTCTTCCTGGCACCCAAACCAGCCCCAGTCTTGGAGTCATCCTTCAAAGGTGTGAGCGGAAATCAAGGGTGACCTCCTGGTGGAGGGGGAAGAATTGGCCAGAACCCCAGATCCAGACTGTGCCCCTGAGGTCCCAGTCTTAGCCAGACATCAGGACCTCTGGAGAAATGCCAGTCTCCCACTTCCCCCTAGCCCACCCCCTCTTGCCTGTCCTGCAGCACCCAGGACTTAATCACCCAGTAACCCACAACCACACCTCCCAGCTGGTTTGGGCTCCTGGCTCCTTCCCCATCTGGCTCCCCTGCCCACCTCCCTCCCTGAGCTGGCACTACCTATCAAGATTTAAATACCAGGGACCTGGGAAGGCAGGAAATCAAACAGCATTCAAAGGAGAGGTGTATGTTTGTAAAATTCCCGAGGAAGAAGTTGCCAGCACTCTGGGCTGTCCCTGGAGCTCGGCCCAAATGCTGGGTCGTCAGCATTGCCTCTCTGTCCTTGGGTGCATCTCCTATGACAGGGGCCTGGGGAGAGGCCAGGAGGGGAGGGTCCTTCAGCTGGCTCTCTGGACCTTGGAATCTTACATAGGAGGGGAGCCTCTGTCACAAGGCTCAGTTCTCCTGGGTGCCTTTCGGTTCTGCATTTTCCCTTCCCTGGACCTCAGGAATAGGGAGATTCTGAGGGATGGAGCAAATTTGAAAATCTCCCAGGAAGGAGGAATTCCTCTCTCCTCAACACCATCCCCACTCATCAGTCTCTGATTTGCCCTCTGATGCCACAGGCTGGACCTCAGGCCCCGACTCTTTCCCACTCCCGTTCAGACTGCACGTGCCTCCCCACGGGGTCCAGAGTCTGACCAGGCATGTCTTCCGGCCTTGATCCAACCTGCCCATCCTCTTCCTCATACCAACCAGGCCGCCTTCCCAAGCCTGGCTGTGCAAAAGCACGCAGCCCACATTGCCCCGGAAAAGGAGCCACGCTCATATGTCTGCCTCCCTTTTAGATAGAACCAAGCAGAGGAGCCAGCAGCATCTTCTAGGCCTGGAGTCCACCACCCCCCGCCCCCCTCCCTCAGCCCTTGCTCTAGTCAGGCCAGACAACCCGAGGGTGCGATCAGGGTGGAAGAATCCTAACGGAACACGCTCACTGCTTTCATCTGCCTAGAGGGGGATCCTGACCAGAGTCGTGCCCCCCACCCCAGGAGATAACTCTCTCAGGGGATTTCCTAAAACCTACTACTGGCCTGACCTCTAACCCTGCCCCCAGACCGGGATCACTTCCAGCTGGGTTCACTGTCCCACCTGCTCAATGCCAAGGCCACAGGCTACCAGGAGCTCCCAGACTGGCCAAAGGAAGCTCCAGACCCATCTGTGCGAAATGTGGAGGTCAGCAGGGGTAAAGGATTGAATTGTGTGTGTGTGGGGGGAGGGCAGATAGCAGAGTCCTGGCAGTGCTGCCTGGCCCTCCTGACACCCTCCCCACATGCAGGAAGAAGATCTGTCTCTTATCGAGACCCACGTGGGCCTGTTGGGCGAATACACTGAGGTCCCCCTGCCTGTGTGCCATGTGCCCTCTACTCTGTGTGCAGTGCTCTCTCTCCCACCCTGTGCTCCCCCCTCACCCTCCTCGTGTGCTGTACCCCATTTCCTCCTTGGTTAGCAGTGCTCCCTCTTTCAGTAGCCTCTCCTCCCCTCCACGGACAGTGCCTCTCCACTCATCCCCACTTTCCCTCTTGGAGACTGGTCCAAGTAGGGCTCAAGAAGAGGCAGGTGCAAAGTTAAAGCCTTGTGCTTTCCTTCCTCTGCCCCAACCATGATTTAATGCTCCTCTTGCCCCACCCCCATCTCCAGGTACCTGAATGGACCAAGTGCTCAAATCGAGAGAAGAGGAAGGAGAAGGAGAAGCCCTTCTACTCAGACTCTGAGGGGGAGTCAGGCCCCACAGAGTCGGCAGACAGTGGTGAGGAGATTGGCAGAGCTGGGATTCTGTGCTCCTGCCTGTGTGTGTGTTTCACATGGTTTCATGTGTCCCCGGGGTTGTGCACCTAATTGTGTGGACCTGTATGTGTGTTGGTAGACCTGAGGGATTGCATGTCCCCTACTAGTCCACCTGTGTCCTGGTTGGTGCAGGTGGCATCTGGGGCCAGAGGCAGCTCAGGGGGTTGCAGCTTCAGTGCTGAGTCAAGGTGGGGTCCCAGGGCACCTGCTCTGCACACAGGGAGGGGGCCTGAGACAGTTCCTTCACAGACCCCGAGTCCGAGAGTGCCTCAGACAGTAAGAGCAGCAGTGAGAGTGGCTCCGGGGAGTCCAGCAGTGAGTCTGATAGTGAAGACCAGGAGGAGGAGAAAGGGAAGAGCAGTGAGAGGTAAGAGGCCAGCCAGCCAGATGCTGGTGGGGTTTAGGAATCTCCTCTGGAAAAGAAGGGGGGGAACGCTCAGCCTTAGCCACTCTCCTAAGAGCCCCTGTGCTTCCTCATGCAGACCTCCTGCAAACCCCAGTCTACTCCCATGATCGCTGCTGTGGTTGGCTATAGAGGGTCTCTGTGCTGGGTCTGCACCTCATGGGGGGCAGCCTGGAGAAGCAGTCTGGGGCCAGGGGCCCCAGCATAGGAGCCTGGGTGTGGGCTCCACTGGCTTAGGCTCCCTACCCTCCCTCCCACTTTCCTGGGCTTCTCCTGCTCTTCTGTGAGGCAAGAAGGGGTTCCAGGCTGGGTCTGAGCCCCACCTGCCCTCTCTCCTCCAGTGAACAGAGTGAAGAGGAAAGTGGGAAGAGGAAGATGAAGAAGAGGAAGAAGGTAGCCGAGGGACAAGGAGAAGGTTCATCCTCAGATGAGGGCAGTGATTCCAGCAGTAGCTCATCAGAGTCTGAGAGGACATCAGACACCGAGGAGGAGCAGGTGGAACCTGATTCTTGGAGGAAAAAAACAGTGAGAACCTTGGGGCGGGAGGGGGGCTCATGGGCCAGGCCCAGTCATCTCCCCACCATCTAGAATAGACCATGGTATCACCTACCCAACCCAGAACAGGCCACATGCTCTCCTCCTGCACCTGCATCCCATTCTTCTCTTTCAGCCTCCCAGCAGCAAAAGTGCCCCCGTGGCCAAGGAGATCTCCCTGCTTGACCTAGAGGACTGTGAGTTTGGGTGATAGAAGTCACGGGGAGGACACCTCGGGAGGATGGCTTAAGAAGGTCCATGGGAGCTCTGGGTTAGGCTCCCCAGGGCTCCAGGGTAGGAAAAGCAGACGGAACACACTTCTGGGTTGAGAGGCAGCAGGGCGACTTCCCCAGGTGTGGGGTTGGGATCAAGGACCAAAATCTGCCCGGAGCCCCCAGGCGGCCATGTGCCTCGCTGTCCGTGGTGCTGAACCGTGTGCTCCCCGAACTCTGGGCTCCCTGCTCAATCCAAGCCAATTCCACATTGCCTGTCCTTCATCATCCCCTCCCTCATCTACTCCCACAGTCACTCCTCCCAGTGTCCAGCCTGTGTCTCCCCCCACGATTGTGTCCACCAGTCTGGCTACTGACCTGGAGGGCCTGACGCTCACAGACTCCCCGCTGGTGCCCTCGGTGAGTGGGATGGTGGAAGGACTGCTGGGGCGGGTCTGCATCATCTCTGTGGTGCATCCTATAGTGTGGCTTTGTGTGTGTGGGGGTGTGAAGTAGGGGATAGTGTTGAGTCCCCTTTGCTCGATGACTGTAGATGAAGACAAGGCAGGGATGGGCGCTCTCCTTGCTCTTCCTCCCCTCCAGCTGCTGAGTCCGGTGTCTGGTGTTGGGAGGCAGGAGCTGCTGCATCGCGTAGCTGGCGAGGGGCTGGCTGTGGACTACACCTTCAGCCGCCAGCCTTTCTCTGGGGACCCCCACATGGTGTCTGTGCACATCAACTTCTCCAACAGCTCTGAGACCCCCATCAAGGGCCTGCACGTGGGCACCCCCAAACTGCCCCCTGGCATCAGCATCCAGGAATTTCCTGAAATCGGTACGAAGGGCCTTGGACATGGTAGAGAAGGAGGCACCTGGGTAGAGTCCATCTTTCTGTGGCTGCCAATGCCCTCTCTGCCTTGGGCCAGGCTGTGGGGGTACAGAGAGGGCATCTGATGTGATCATGCCCTGGTAGACAAGATAGATTGGGAAACCAGCAAGTCCATATCAGAGCAGAAGGCCTTTGTGGTTTCAGGACTGATTTAAATGGGGTGAGGGTGGGGTTGGGGAAAGGGTAGTTAGATTTAAGGAGAAAACCAGGAACCATCTCTAGAGGCCCAGAAAGTCAGGAGTGCCTAGAGGAGTGATCGTTTCTGGCAGTGGTGGGTTCTAGACCTCTCAGGTGATGGTGTCTGCCTCTCTCCCCCTTTCCCTGCCTCATACCGCTGCAGAGTCCCTGGCGCCGGGAGAATCTGCCACTGCTGTAATGGGCATTAATTTCTGTGACTCAACCCAGGTGGCCAACTTCCAGCTGTGGTGTGTATCCAACTCCTGGTGGGGTGGAGGGTGGGCTGGGGAGAGGAAGGAGCAGAATGTCAGGGATACATCATGAGCTGCTGGATCCAGAAGCCATCTCAAGCCATCAGATCTTCTCTCACTTTCTTGTTGCTTCCAGACAAAGTGGGGGAGTGAGGGGAAAGATGCTGGCCTCATTTCCTCTCCTTCTGTCTCCTTCCACCCTTCCCAGTACCCAAACCCGGCAGTTCTATGTCTCCATTCAGCCACCCGTTGGGGAGCTGATGGCTCCTGTGTTCATGAGTGAGAATGAGTTCAAGAAGGAACAAGGTGAGCGCTCCCTGGGGTAGAAGGGAGGGGGCTCAGCACCAGCACCGCTGGGGCTCTCAGTAAGCTCCCAATGCAGTCCTGCTGGAGGAGCCTCGCCATCTTCAGACAGAGGGAGGCCTCATAGCCTGTGCCTCCAGCAGAAGCTTCACAGAGGGTGGGACACTTCAGTGAGGCTTTAGAGGGAGTGGGACTTGGCCAGGCAGAAAATTCTAGGCCAGCATTCCAACTTGGGGAGATACCATAAGTGTGTCCCAGTGAAAGTTTATAGGGAAGAAAGGAAAAGAGTTTGGTTTGGAGCTCAGGAGTCCAGCACAGAGGGGTAGTCAGAACGAAGCTGAAAATGAGATGTCTGGTCTAGTTTCTGAAAAAGCCTTGATTGCTATGCGAAAGGATTTCAATCTCAGAATTTCAGAGCTGGAAGGGGTCGCCAAAGTAATCAGGTCCACCAAGACTGTGAGGGAGATTAGGACTGTAGGCCTCATTTCCCTAGCAGTGGAGGACCCCCTGAAAGGTATCTGAGGAAGGGGCCAGGTTCAGATCTGTTTCACCCAGGAGAATCCGGCAGCACTCATAGCTAGGACTGGATGGGGAGAGCCCGCACCAGGGACAAGATGCAGGACAGCGTAGGCAGGGGAAGCATGGGGTTTCGTGACTTGTGGCTCAAAATTCTGACCCCACTGCTCATTTGCTGTGTGACCTTGGCCTAAATTCTGTCACTGTGTGCAAGACTATTGCATTAGCTCTGGTGAGAGATGGTGAGGATGGAGATGAGAGCCCCAGCAAAGGGACTGCAGGGCTGGGGCGGGTAGTGGTGCTGGGAAGGGGGAGCCAGGGGCTGCTGCCCTGATGAGGAATAGAGAGAAGTATCCAAGGATGGCAGGAAGAACTGTACCCTTCACCTAGACCAGGAGTTGGCAAACTTTTCCTGTAATGGGCCAGAAAGCAAATGTTTTCAGCCATATAGTCCCTGCTACAATTACTCAACTCTACTGTTGTTAACACAAAGCAGCCACAGATAATGTGTAAATGAACAAGTGTGGCTATGTTCCAATACAATTCTATTTATGGACACTGAAATTTGAATTTCACATCATTTTCATATGTCATGAAATATTGTTTGATTTCTTTTCCCCTGACTTTTAAAAAATATAAAAAACATTGCAGGCCATACAGCCCACTGGATCAGGCTAGATCTGGCCTGCAGCCTGTAATCTGCCAAAGCCCTGATATGGGAGAAGGAGGAATGGGCTAGTCAGGGGAGGAGGGGAGATCATGGTTGGTTTCAGAGGAGCTGATTGTGAGGTGCATTTGGGAGATTCAGGAGGCAGCCTTTAGCAAGTAACTGAAGATGTGCGCCTGTGCCCTGGAAACACCTCTAGGCTAGAGTCAGGAGTACAGAGGTGAGAGCTGAAGCTGTGAATGAGTCAGAGGGCCCTGGGGGAGAGACCGGTGGGAAGGGAAGGCCAGGGAGCATCCTTGCAGAAAACCTGCATTCCTCAGGAGAAGGAGGGGAGGGGTAAGAGAAGGAACAGAGTGAGAGGCAAAAAGAGAACCCAGAGAGAACACCAGAAGCGTGCCCTGGGGTCAGATGGTGACAGACCAGAGCGATCTGCAGATTGGAGGCTGCTGCTTACTTCAGCGGGCAGGTCATTGCAAATGGGAGACAGAGGCCAACTGCAGTGGGTGGGAGGAGACCAGGGCTTGAGGCAATGGAGCCCTCTGTGGAGGACTTGACCATGCATGGAGAGGGAGACATGGCACTGCCATGAGGAACTCTTGCTTCTGGAGAGGACTGTGTAGGGACTCAGAGACTTGGCCGCAGGAAAAGTAAAGGTACAGAGACAAATGTCGCTAGTCAGAAAGGAAGGGGATGAGGGCAGCAGGAGAGGGAGGTCTGTTCTCAGAAAGAGAAGAATGAAGGAGGACAGAAAGGCTGAAGAAAGGGTGGCAGGAGGGCAGAAGGAGGACATCACATGGCTGGCCTAGCATGTGTGAATGGAGGTTGGTCAGACCTGTAGAGTGAGGGGTTGTAGGGGTTTCAGGAGCCCTGGCCAGGCTTGGAGCTCTTCCCACAGGTGGAATGAGAGGTCCACCTCTGAGAGCCTTGAGTGGCTGCTGGACTCTGGCCTGTCCAGTGAGGACCAGTGCCTTGACCAGGAGTATAACAGCCACCCATAATCTGTTTGTGAGGGCTTAGCTTCCAGGAGCTGGGAGGGATTTGAGCGTGGGTGGGAGAGCCAGCCAGGAAGGACCAGAGTGTGAGGGCTGGATTGGAGAAAACCTCTTCGAGCTGACTGGGCACCACGTCCACTGGTCCCTTCCTTCCAAGGGACAGATAGCCCAGATGTCTGACAGTGGGGAAGAGCCAGACCAGTCTTTGGTCAACAACATGGATAGAGCTTGGGGTGGCATAGGGTGGGGAGGCTGGCTTCCTAAAGGAGGGTGTGGTCCAGCAGGAAAGTAGCCCCTTAAGATCGAGAGATTCAGAACCCCTTTTAGCATGAGACCTGGCCAGACTGATGGGAACTTGGTTGAGGATGCTCAGTAGACAGACTCAGGTGCCAGCCTCTGGTCCCAGCATGGCCTCTGCCCTCATCACAATCTCTGCCCCCAGGAAAGCTGACAGGCATGAGCGAGATCACAGAGAAGCTCACGCTGCCAGACACTTGTCGGAGTGACCACATTGTGGTGCAGAAAGTGACAACTGTTGCCAACCTGGGTCGTGTACCCTGTGGGACATCTGATGAGTACAGGTACAAGGCCACCAGCAGAGGGGAAGAGGTGGGCTGTGGGGAGGCTGGCTCTGTAGGAGGCCCCACACCCCGAGGCTGAGCCCCTTCCTCTACCCTCACCTCAGATTTGCAGGCAGGACACTGACCAGTGGGAGCCTGGTCCTACTGACCCTGGATGCTCGGCCCACTGGAGCCGCCCAGCTGACTGTCAACAGCGAGAAGATGGTGATTGGCACCATGCTGGTGAAGGACGTGGTACAGGCTCTGACCCAGTGATTCCCAAGGGCTAGGACCTCTTTGACCTCCACTTGTCGCTCCCTCATTGTACCTGGGCTGTTAGCCCCCCTCTTCTCTCTCTCATAGCAGATAGTATCCAGGGGGGCCTGTTGCCCTCTGCTCATTACCAGGCTCCCCCCACAGGGCCCC
The DNA here is from genome assembly GCF_048164855.1 of Canis lupus baileyi. Lineage (NCBI taxonomy): Eukaryota > Metazoa > Chordata > Mammalia > Carnivora > Canidae > Canis > Canis lupus. Next base: position 55,980,911 of record NC_132839.1, on the reverse strand, counting down.
TCCCTATAGGTTCCACTGTGACCTATGCAGGGGGAGCCAGCAGCTGCTCCCCTCATCTTCCTGGCTTTCTGCAGCTATTTATGTAGCAATATCCCAATAAAATGTCTTCTCCCTATATGCTGGTTCAGCTTTCCTTCCTTCTGGGTTCTGATAAGGCAGTGGGTGACCTGTGGTCCCTGTGACTTTCTAGGGAAGGCTGTGGCTGATTCTCACAGGTGACTCTGCTTGGACTCTATGGTGACTGTCCCTGAATCTCCAGGTCTGTCTGTGGAAGAGACACACCCAAGCAGAGACAGGGAGACCAAGCTGGAAGAACTCCCTGGTCATTTTTATGAGCCTCTGCAAAAGCGAGGCCTCTCCAGTAACCGTCAGCCCCTTGGTTTCCCCCATGGGCTTTTGGGGAAGACTCATAATGTGGGGAACTCCCCAGATGTAGGTGTGAGGTTCAGAATATGTCTGCAGCGGAGCCCCCACCAGGCTGGGGAGATGACCCAACCAGCCATTGCAGTTGGGAAAGAACAGGAGAGGTGGAAGAGTGCTTCCCAGATGCCCCGTGTCCCATCAGCTGGGGATTTTAACAACATGCAAATTCCGGTCAGTGTTTGCAGTGGGGCTTGAGATTCTGCATTTCAACAAAGTTCCAGGGGCAGAGGCTATTGCTCTGTGGACACTTGAACAATGAAGATAGCCTCTGTCCCTGGGACATGCCTTCTGGAGGTGGCAGTGAGGGTCAGGGCCCTCCTTGATGCCTTTTCCCCTGACAAAAGAGGCTGAGCAGTGGTTCCAAAAGGTGTATAAAGTATCACATTAGCATGTGTTCTATTAAAAAAAAAAAAGTCTATGATCAACAAGATTAGGAATAATGGATTTATTTATTTATTTATTTTTTGGAATAATGGATTTAAATGAAACAAGTTTATTTCCCACATACCTTCTCAAAGCCTTTACTATGTCAATTTGCACTGTGACCTATCCTTCCCCCAAAGAGGTTGGAGCAGTGTTACCCAAACTTGGTTTTGCTTTTGAAACACTTTTTCCCCAGAACGTGTTGATTGCCTGGGTTACAAGGAACACACTCAAATGATGGTTTGAGATGTGATGCCTCAGCCTCTGGTCCTCTGTGACCAAGACTCCACTCCCTTGGCCATACCTCCCTCCCCCACAGCCCTGTCCCTGAGGCTTTCCTGAGCAAGTCGCTGCAGGGTAGAGACAGGTACAGCAGGTGTGCCCTCCTCTCAGGGAAGGAGGACAGAGGAAGTGCCAGGGGATGCCCCTGCTGCTGTCCTTGGAGACCGGCTGGGCTCTGTGGCACCAGAGAGCAGCTGGAGCCCCACAGTCTCCCTGGGATCACTGTTTTTGTCACTGCTCTGCCAGTCAAGGGCAAACTGGTCGACTCATTCTCACTCTTGTCTCTGAATCAGCACTGCCCAGAGCAGAAGAAGGTGAGAGTGGTTTTCTGAGGAATCTGGACAAAGACCATCAGAGAATTCTAGGCTGACCTGTCCTTTGCAACAAAAGCCCCAGAGTAGATTCTGTAAGAGCCAGAAGTGTATAATGCATAGCACCCAACATCCCTTGAGCAGCTCCCATCCCCAATTCCCACAGCCTCTCAGGAAGGGTCCTGGGGTCTCCGATCCTGAGCGAGAATCCTACGTGCTGGAATCTGGTTGCGGCCCTGTGCTGGGTCCTCTGGAGCATGTCCCAGCCTGTGGGTTTGGTACTCGCAACCCTTTATGAGCAAACGGTTCTTGTGCTGGTCTCAGGAGAGAGGCAGGGAGTGGGGGAGTGAGGTGTGGCCGGAGAGTGTGACTGGGCAGCTGGCCAGGAGGAGAAGGAGCCCAATGAGCAGGCTGTGCAGCTGGGGCTGGAGATGCTGCAACCTCCAAGCTGGGAAGCTGAAAGAGCCCAGGCTGTGCTGAGGGAATGATCGAGGGAAAGAGAAGCTTTGCCAGAGGAAGGGATCAGCTGCCCCAGCATCCAGCCCCCAGACCAGCCCAGCCCTCCCAACACTCTAGGTCCCTGGCTGAACCTGCCACAGCCCTGCCATGTCAGCATCCCCTGAGTGAGTCTCTGCAAGGGTAAGAAGGGGCCCACCCAGCACACACTGGGGGGAGCAGATGAGACATGCAGGGCAAGGGGACCTCACTCTCCCCTAGAACACTCTTCTTTCCAACCCATATCATACCCTGTATTTTGTCATGGACCCAAGGCTTTGCATTTCTGGTGCTGTTTTGTCCCCAGGGCCTCAGGGGTTTGGGCTCAGATCTCCTGGATTTCACAGTCCCATTAGCAGCGTCAATGGGGTGGCCAGGAAGCTGGCCCAGAGCTGGGGCCCCCAGACCACAGAGCACCAAGACTAGGAAGCACTCTTAGGATTCTGCTGGTACATAAGGACGCTGGGAAGAGGTACAGGTGGTTGGACTCACAGGGGGAGAATGTGCCCCCAGCAAGGATGGGGCACAGCAGGAATGCAGACCCAGGAGGTCTGAGTGTGCCTGAGCCTGACCACAGGCCTCCACAGGCCAGAGAACAGTGAACTGAGTGAGGGGCTGGTCACAGAGCCCAGTCCAGTATGGCTTCAAAGTAGTGCCCTGGAAAATGCAGAAGAAATAGCTTCAGATTCTGGCCAGGCTGTGGCAACTGGCTAGCTGCCATGACTGGCAGACAGATCTATCTAGGGCTGGTAAGGAAGCCACTATGAGGCTGTGCCCACGCCAGGACCCCCACCCAGCCAGTCCCTAGGGTGAGGCTCTGCGCTAATCCTTCTTCTGGGCAATCTGGGGGGCACCTCCTCCTGGCATAGCCTGCAGATCAAAGGGATGGGTGTTGTGTGGGTAACTCAGTGTGACAGGGCTTTCCCTGGTCTGACCGGACAAGGAAGGGAATGTAGAAAAACTATGCCCCACAAGAGGGCCTGGGCTCTGGATAGTCAAAATCCTCACCACCAATTTCTTACCTGAACATTGCTGAGCCATATACATATCCTGCTCAATCACCCCCATCTCTACTATGGCTCAAGATGACAGGGCTTAGAAGGGGTGGTTGGGGAGGGAAGGCCTGCCTAGGTCCCTCCTTCCTCTTCAGTGACTGAGCAGCTGATATGTCCTAGGTGCTATGGTGACAAAGCTATAAACTAATGACTATGACAGGGCTGTGAACCACAGAAGGCCTACTCAGCCCCGTAGGTCCCATCCTACTCTACCAGATGCAGAGCTAACTGGGTGGGGAGAGCCTCAGCTCTGGGGTGCAGACAGGAGAGCTGGAGGAGGGTGCTCAAGGACGAGAGCTGTGTCTTCCCTCTCTGACTGCCTGCTCTGTTCTGTCTCCCGGGGTCAAGAGAAGGACAGTGAACTAGGATCTGGAAGCATGAAACCCAGGATAGGGTATGGAGCACAGGGGGTACCAGCAGGGCATACCATCTTGGATTTTCTACTAGAAGGTGGTCTGAGCCCACTGTCTCCCCCACCCCACTGATCTATTAAGAGAAAGTGCTTAGGGCTGTGCTGTTTGACCCTGACCATTAGGAGCTCCATCCTTGTTGTCCCATTACTGCAGAGGATGCTGTGGGATCCCCGAGGCCTCACAGTGGGCCCTGGAACGGTGCTGGGAGTGCCCACACCCCCTGAACTTCTCACCACTTCTTATCCTGGTGTCAAGAGTCCTCCAACTTTAGTCCATTTTCAGATCTTCCACCCTGAGACTCTGCTTAAACAGAGATACTGCATGGCTTCTCTGTGGTACCTGGGGACAGAGCTTGGCAAGAATATCCCAGACACCTCTTTATTTTTAAAAGACTGTTTTAAAAATACTACTCAAGGGCACCTGGGGGGCTCTGTCAGTGAAGTGTCTGCCTTCGGCTCAGGTCATGATCCCAGGGTCTTGGGATCGAGCCTCACATCGGGATCCCTGCTCAGTGGGGAGCCGGCTTCTTCCTTTCCCTTTGACACTCCTCCCTGCTTGTGTTTTTTTTTCTCTCCCTCTCAAATAAATAAAATCTTTAAAAAATAAAATGCAAATACTATTTAAAAGAATTATGTATAACATTCATATAGAAAATTGTGCAAATCACAAGCATGCAATTTGATGAGCTCTCATAGAATGACACCCCCTCCACCCCCCGGCACGTAAACAAGAAACAGGGTGTGACGGTACAGCCCCCACATGCTTCCTTCTGGTTTGGGGCAGTGTTTTATTTCGCTGAGAGACCACGGAACTTTGAAGCCATCTGACACCCGATTCCAACTGGCAGTGGGATCCCAGGTGGCCAGCATGGACTTGTGTCTGGCAATGCCAGCACGGTAGTATATGCTACTCTCTGGGGCCACCAGAGAGGGCACCAGCGACCCCTGTAGCAGAGGCGAGGGATGTGGAGATAAGCAGGACTGTCTTCTGGTCTTACCTGAAGGAGAATGTGAGGGGCAGCTCTGGGGTCGAGGAACTCTTGAGGGCTTGGGCAAGGTGACTTTGATCTAGGCTTTTACATGCCAGAGCCCAGCATCTGCACCTGCAGAGGGAAGGCAGGGAGAGGTGGGGTTGGGAGAGGGCGTCTCCCTAGGACGATGCAGCACGGAGACCCCAGGATCCTGACAGGAATAGCTGCATTCTCTCGAGTGAATCCTGAGACATCTCAGTTTCCTTAACCGAGAACAGAGGCCACGGCCTCCTGAGTTCTGCTCCTGGTGCTGAGACTCCAGTTATCTCTAACCCACTATGAGCATCTCAGGATAAGCAGCTAGCCCTCAGCTTTCACTGTGATCAGTGTGGCAGTTCACCTCCAGGACAGCACCCAGGGATCCCTGCTTCTGGACCTGGACATTTGTGCCCTTGGGCCACTCTCTCATACATTTCCTCAGGCTTGATGGGTGTGAACAACGGGAAACTGCAGAAGTGACAGTATGTCCTTCCTGAGATGAGGTTAGGAGAGTCACCGTACCTCCATCCTAGTCTCCCTCTCCATCTGGTAATTTGCTCTAGAGAGGGCCAGGTGCCATGTCTTGAGCTAAAGCCAGCTGCCCTCTGGAGGGAGAGGCCCTTGTGACAAAGAACTGGAGTTTTGCCAGGGGCCACTTGAGTGAGCTAAGAAGTAGACCTGCAGCTCTGGGCAAAGCTTCCAATGACTGCAGTCCTGGCCAACAGCTCATCTGCAACCTCAGGAGGGATCCCAAGCCAGAGCCACCCAGCTAAGTCATTCTCGGATTCCTATCAGAAATTGTGTGAGGCGAGACATCTTGTTGTTTGGAGCTGTTTAGTTTGGCGTTAACTTTACAGCAATGAATTAATACGACTCAGCCCTGGACCCAACTTTTTGGGTCGAGGGAACGTCCCTCAGAGGGGGCCTGGGCCTTACAGGCCCTTTGCTCTGGCCCTTACAGGCCCTTTGCTCCCACATCATGTCGGTGGTGTGCTGGAGCGGGCGTGCTGGCTCGGAGCACTGACTGCTCCCAGGAATTCTGTGAGCCACATAGTGTCACACTGGTAGTGTGAAATCAGGTGTGGTGGGAGTATTTATGTCACAGAAATAGGTGACTATGGCAAATAACTCCCCTTCCCACAGCTAACTGTCAGACGTTTGCCAACACACTGCCTTTAATCTCTGTCCCTTATTTCTTTAAAAAACTGTGATATTTAAAGAATATCACATAACAACCACGAATGTACTGATTCCCAGGCTTAAGGAAGAAAGCACTTATCAATTCAGGCAATACTCTTTGTCCTCATTTCACAAGCTCTTCTCTCCTCCCCTGAAGTAAATCACTATTTAGAATTTTCCATTTATCAATGTCATGTGTTTGTTTTGTACTTTTACTACATACGGATATGTCCCTGAACAATAAATAATATGGTACTTTGTGATAGCAGTATACTGCATGTTTTAAATTTTTATGTAAATGGCATCATAAAGTATGTATTCTCCTACCTCCTGCTTTTTTCACTATTTTTTCTTAGTCATCTATGTTGATATAATTTGGCTTTATTTAACTTACTTTTATTTATATATAGTATTTCACTGTATGACCATACCAAAATTTATTGACCCACTCTCCTGCTGGTGGATATATAAGGTTATTTTATTTTTGCAATTATGAATAATACAGCTATTGGCATTTTTACTCATACCTCCTTTAACAAATACAAAAGTTTCTCTAACAGGTTACCCTAGGAGTAGAATTGCTGGGTCATAGGGTATACACACCTGCAAACCACCAGCATCACCAGAATAGCAGCAGTTCACATCAAGAATGATCACAGTACCTTTGTTCATAAGAGTCTTCAAGCTGGAAGCAATTCAAATACCAAACAACAGGAGAATAGAGAAATAAATTCATTATATCCACACAGTGGAACCCTGCTTAACAAGAGGACTGAACTGTTGCTACAAGTGACAACATGTGTGGGTCTCACAGATACCATATTGAATGAAAGACACCACTTATATGAAGTTCTACAACAGGCAGAGTGAATGTCAGGAAATGAATGAGAATAATTGGAGATACACAGTGGGAAGAGGTATGATGGAACCCTACGGGGTTCTGGAAAGATTCTATGCCTTGATGTGGGTGATAGTTACCTGGCTCTATACGTAGGTAAAAAATTATCGAGCTGGACACTTAAGATTTGTGTATTCCACACTGTGTGTGTTATCCAAGTCAAAACAATGTAGAAAATAAAAGCAAAAAACTTAAGTAGGGGAGCCAATTTATACCCTCACTGGCAGGGATCCTGCTATTGGGAAAGTGAGACTTTTTCATTTTTCTCTCCTGTGGTTTCATTTGCATTTCCCTGGTAATTGCTTAAAGTACACATCTACTGATACGTTTGTTGGGCTTTTGGGTTTTCAGTGTCTGTCAATTGCCTGTTCCCATCTTTTGCCTATTTTTCTATAGGTTTGTCTTTTTTCCTCATTAATTCCTCATAAGGAGTTCTTATGCATTCTGGAAACTAGTCCTTTATAGATCTCACATTGCAAATAACTTCTTCCAACTTATGACTTTTTTTTTTCAGATTTTAAAAATCTTTTGTTAAATCAAAGTTTTAAATTTTTTGTTTTTTCAAAGTTTTAAATTTTTTTTTTTTCAAAGTTTTAAATTTTAATGTGGCCTGGGGCACCTGGGTGGCTCAGTGGTTGAGCATCTTCCTTTGGCTCAGGTCATGATCCTGGGGTCTTGGGACTGAGTCCTGCATTAGGCTCCCCACAGGGAGCCTACTTCTTCCTCTGCCTATGTCTCTGCCTCTCTCTCTCTCATGAATAAATAAAACCTTAAAAAAATAAATTTTAATATGGCCAAATTTAACAATCTTATAACAATATGTCTTGTGCTTTTTGTTTATTTACAAAATTCACCCACACTCTGAGGTAACAAAATATTCTCGTATTTCCTTCTGAAACATTCCCAAGTAGTGCCTTTCACGTTTATATCTTTTTTTTTCTAAGATTTTTATTTATTTATTCATGAGAGACAGAGAGAGAGAGAGAGAGGCAGAGACACAGGCAGAGGAATAAGCAGGCTCCATTCAGGGAGCCTGACGTGGGACTCAATCCCAGGACTTCAGGATCACGCCCTGGGCTGAAGGCGGCGCTAAACCGCTGAGCCACCCGGGCTGCCCTCTCGTTTATATCTTAACCCACTTTAAATTTGCATTTGTGTATGATGAAAGGTGGGGCTGGTCCACATTTTAAAATCCCACTTTAAAAGACATTTTAAAAATACCCAAACCAAAGAACATGATTTCTTCTTCACAGAGCTTGGGAAAAGTCTAGCAAAGACTTGTGTGCTTATTTTACCTCGTAGTTTTGAGTTCCTAAGTGAATCCCCCTTCTGATCTTTTTTAACCAGGAAAATTATTTCCTCCCAGCACTGTCTTCTCTTCTTTCCAGTTCTCTGCCTGCGGTGGAAGCAGTGAGCACGACTACAGGGTTCCTCCAGTCCTTTTAGTACATGCATTTAAAACTTAGTCCAGCCAATTACCGTTACACTTAGAACCTGTATTGTAAATCTGGGGCTTGACTGCAGAGACAGTGCCAGGCATAGCTGGGCTCAAAGGCTGTTTGTTGACTCTGAGAATGGATAATGCTGCCTATTTGTTCCTGCTACTTCTGTCAGTGACCAGCTGTGGGGACTTGACCGAGTCATTTAATATCTCCACCTCTGCTGCTTTCCACACCCTGTGGATTGTGGACACCTTCCAGTCAGAGGTACTGTTCTTCCTGTTCTACCTGCAGGTATGGCCAAGTGAGGGCAGGGAGCAAAGAGGCATGGCTACACCTGAGGCCATGATTGTATTTTTGACTCAGCCACCCCTTCCTCCACCATCTGCAGTAAGCTCTGGGGTCAGTCTGAAGAACTGCACACATAAGGGTCCTGGCAGTTTTGTTCTGATCTAGTTAAGGCTCTGAAACAAGGAGATTGTCTGGGTTTGAGTTCCCACTCTTCCATTTCTAGCTCAGAATCCTTGGGCTAGGTACTTTGCCTTTTTATTTTTTATTTATTTAATTTTTTTTTTTGAGCTTCAGTTTTCTCACCTAACACAGGTAAAACACTTAGAACTGTGCCAAGCACATAGTGCTCAGTGAAGGTCAGTTGTTATTACTGGGACAGCAATTTCTGTTCCAAGTCACCTAAAAGATGCCTTCGTTTTCTTATGGCTAGAAGCTTTAAAATATGAAAGACTTCCCAGATACCTACTCCCTTGGACACTATTCCAGGTTTCAGATTCTTATCTTGTTCAGCTTTGGGTCAAGGAAAAGGTTGTACACAAGTTGGCGGCAAGAGAGCTGCATGGGGACCCTAAATATACTGGGCTTTGCTCTTTTAATTTGAATTAGTGGCCAGATTTAAAATTAGGAAAATTTCACGTTTAAAAAACCCAAGACAACCCAGAGTGTCTTAAAAGATCTGGCTGGGTGGGGACCTCATTACAACATGGTATTTATCAGCTAATTACCCTTTTAGATATGCCCAGGCCTTCTCCATGCTCACTCACTCACCCTCATGTGGCTCCTGTGCCATGGGTTGACCAGGTTATGACCCCCAAGAAGACAAGATACACCACCCCAGAGCAGCTGTCCTATGCTGTGTGTGGGCCAGAGTAAGACTTGGGAGTGGGCTGCTCCCCAAGAAGGGCGGGCCCCAGGAAGGACCCCCTGAGGGAGGGTCCCAGGGAAGCTGAACCATGAGGTATGGTTTTCTGGATGGCTGGGGTGCACCACCTTAAGAAGGAGGGCAGATGGCTGGGCAGGAAGAGGGTAGAATAGGTGACAGGTCGGGGATGCAGGACCCCCTTTTGCTCTACCCCTGCAGCCATCATCCTCTCTGCCTGTGACCCCCAGCAACCCAAGAAGTTCCCCGCACAAGGACCTAACTGTGAATGGAGATTGGCCAACTTTCACTGTCACTCTGAGTCCTCCTACTCCATCTGTTCTTACCCCGGCCACCTTTTCCCATTAATCCTCCTGATACAGTAGGTTTAGACCACTGACTTCCTCTCCTTCCACAGAAACCTGCAGTTACCCGCACCCCTCACCCCAGCCAGTAAATCCAGGCCAGCCTCACCAGTCTGCCAGGAAGAGCCCCGTGCATAATAAATGCTTTATAAATAGTGTTATGAGGAGCTTACACAGGTAAAACCCTTAGTAATGCTTTACAGATGCTGGCTCCTCTCCTCGCTCCAGTCCCTGTTTCTCCTCAGCTTCTACAAGTCTCCAGCAACATCTCAACAGACCTGATGCAGCCATTCCCCTGTTTACAATTCTTAATAGCTCCCTGCTGTCTGCAAAATAAAGGCCCTTCACAAACTGGGCCCAGGCTTCTTCCCTCCGGTGGTATCAGCACACACGATCCTCCGTCCGGTCAGATCCAGCCGCTCCGTTCAATCCTCCCTCCCCGCCTTTGCTTGGTCTCCGCCTGGAATGCCATCTCCGCCTCTGCGAGCGCCAGGGGCTTCCGGTCTGCTCCTGCACCAGCTACCCCAGGTCGCCTTCCGTGGCCACAGCCAGGCCCACGGTGGTGCCTCCCGTCCTCTCTCCCTGTAGCTTCCCTTTGCAGGAGGGCAGGAGCGTCGGAAGCGGTTTGCCCAGGGAGCTGCGGTCCGAACAGGACCCCTGGTGTCTTTGGAACTTTCCGGAATCCCCGACGCGTCCCCGTCTCCAGCACCGGGTGCAGCGGAGCTGGTGTGAACGCGCCTGCGGAGCCCGGGGACGAGGGCGGGGGCAAGGGGGCAGGGGGGCAGGGGCGCGCAGGGCTGCCTACCGCCCTGGAGGGGTCCTTGGAAGAACAGGAGCTCGGACCCGGGGCTCTTCTTGACAAAGCACCAGGTCGCCGCGTCGCAGGGGCTTGTAAGTGGCGCCCCACACGAGTGTACGGGGCGAAGTGGGGCCCCGAGGAGGTAAGTGACTTGAACAGGGTCACTAAGTGAGCGGCGCGCTCGGGCGTGGGGCTGCGGCCCCGCAGGCGCTGGCTGCCACCCTCCAGGTCCCCGAGCCCGGCTCCGGGTGGGCGGCGAGCCCTCGGCCCGGCCGGCTGGGAGGGGCGGGGCGGGCGGGGGCCCGGGCGGGGCCGGCACAGGTGCTTCGCATCCGGCCGCGGTGGGGGGGGCGGGGGGAGGCTCCACGGGGGCTTTATAAGCGGCCCGGGGCGCGGCGCTGTGCGCGGCTCGCTGCAAAAATAGCGCCCACGTGTCTGCGCGTCCCTCGCCTCGCCGGCCCGCCGCCCGTCCGTCAGCCAGCCCGCCCCGCAGGGCCACGCCGGCCCCATGGCGTTCCCGCTGGTAAGAGCCGCCCGCCCGCCGGCCCGCCGCCCGCCGGGGCGGGGCTGGGCGGGGCGCGGTCCTGGCCGCAGCAGCTAACGGTCCGCGCGCAGCCTCGGCCAGCCCGGCGGCCCCCTCTTCCCCGCCCCCCCCCCCCGTGAGCGCGAGTCCCGGGCGGGGCGCGGGTCACGTGCCCGCGGGCGTGGGGCCTCGTGGAGGGGCGTGTGGCGAGGGGGGCAGGGAGCCTCCTCGTGACTCAGGGCCTTTGGGCTTAAAGGCGCCGCGGCCCTCCGGGGGCGGCCGGCGGGGCCTCCAGGCTGCGCTGCGGGCTCCCAGGGGCCTCGAGTATATGTCCAGACGGGAGCCCACCGGGCGGAGGGGCGCCTCGGCGCCGGGAACGCTTCCTCCTCCCGCAGCCGTCGCACGTGAGACCCGAAGCCGCCGGCGCAGGGAGCTCCCGCGCCTCGCAGCGCCCCCAGCGAGTCTCGTTCGTACCCAGCGGGCGGCGGGGGCGGGGGCGGGCGGCCCGGGTGGGGCGGGGCTGCGGGCGGCGGGGACCCCCGCGCGGGGCCTCGGCTGGCCGGAGCGCGCCGCGACGGCAGCTGGCGTGGTTCCTTTAAGGCGGAGGGATCGGCACCTCGTGCGGGCCGAGGTGCCGCGGCCGGCCCCGGGAGGTCACATGGCTTCACACGTTCGACTGCAGGAGCCGCGTTCTGAGGGCGGGGTCGTCTAGGTGGGGTCGCACGCGGGGGCGGCGGGGCGGCGGGCACGTGCAAAGGGGGCTGCGCGGGGGCGCGGGGGGAGGCCCCAGGCGGCGCCTGTGAGGTGAGTCCTGCGGGCCCGGAAGGACGGACGGACGGGTAGGCGGCACCTGCTTCTGCTTCCCCGGCCGGGCGGCGCGGACGGAGGGCAGGCGTGCGTGTGGCCTTGGTTTTGTCATTCTCTCGTGCACCCAGGTTAGCGGGGCCAGGTGCACCAAGCTGGGAGGAGGTGGAGTTACAGACCCCGCTCCGGTTCAGGTGTGGAGCTGCAGCTGAAGGGCAGCTGGCTTGGAAGGCCTGGGCCAGTACTGAAGCCTGCTGGGGGTGCTGGGGACCCGGACCGAGGACAGGTCACTCGCTCGCCTTTGGCTGTGCCACTCGGCGTCGCTCCTGGGCTTTTTCGTGGTGCCGGTGTTGTCTGTCGTCCAGGAGCCCCTGACTTCGTAGCCTCGTCCGCAGGAGACCCTGGCCAGGTAGAGGCCTGGTGAATGGCCGGGTGCTGCCCGGGCGCCTGTGGGAGGCTAAGGCACACCTGGGCGCTGAAGCACACCGCCGCACGCGCGCCGGGCGCTGGAGCTGGCAGGGTGCACCTTGCGGGCCTCGGTCCTCCGCACGTGCCTCCAATTGGGACTTCGCTCCCGAGGGAGGCCAGAAGCTCGGCAGCCTCCGTGGCAGCGCCGAGAAGCTGGGGGGTGGGGGGCGCTTCTGGGAGCCCCGTGGGGGCCTCTCCCCTACCCCTACCCCCACCCCCACCCCGCAGTCTCGGTGCTCAGCGCTGCATTTCTCTGGCAACTGCTTCTGGTTTCCCTGGCTACCACTCCGCAGCCACACTCCCTGTTCTGGCACCTGGGTAAACTACTGCTCTGCGTCATCTGTCGGGGCGAGGAGCGAGTGGGCCACTTGGCTTTCTGGGAGGCACAGGTGTGCCGCCTGTCGTCTGCGCCCCCTCGCCTCCCCGCCCCATCAGGTGACCGAGTGCGCCAGCTGGAAGTGCGACTGGGAGGTTGGGAGGATAGTTTGCACCCTCAGGCTCCATTTGAGCCTGGGATGCACGCTGGGTTAAAAATAAGAGGAAATACAAACAGGCAGCACAAAACCTTGGAAACCTCAGCTTGGTGATTGTTTCCTTGCGTGGTTGATTTGGGTCATAGGTAGGAGAGGAGTAGAAGTAGTTCTCCTGGAGCTCAGGGGGAGCCCGTAGGGATAGCAATGCTGCGGAGCTCAGCCCTGTCTGCCGTTCCTTGCAGGACTGGCTTGGAGCTGCACTGCCCCCAGAGCACGTTGCCATAGAGTTTGGTGTTTGCCAAGTGATTGAATTGAAACTTGAGTGGCCTGGCCCTGCAGGTCAGTTTGTAGAACTAGAATTTGGGAGTTGGCTACCCTATATGTAAGTCAGTCTTTATAATATAAAAATGGTTGCCTTGCCCCCTCCCAAGGCTTGCCTGCACAGTAAGAGCTGATGCAGGTGGTGAATGATCACAGATATGTTCTCAGTTTGGGTTGGGCCATAGGCACCTGATACAGGAGTGGGTCTTTTGCTGTGGTTCACCTCCCATGGCAATGATCCTGAGACAGAAAGCAGAGGAAGGTGGGGAAAGTAGGAAGACTCCAGGCTTCACACTGAACTTGTTAGCAAGTAAGCCTGTGTTAATAGCTGTCTCACTAAGTATTTTCATGAGTCATCAAGCTATTTATTTTGTTTTTAATCCTGAAAACTGGTTGCATGCTCAGATCCCCGCAGGGAACTGAGGTAACATAAATGAGGGAAGAAGGGAGAGAAGAGTAGTGCCTACTGTGCTAGAGTTTGTGTCTAAAGGGAGCAGCTAGTAGCAGGAGTAGCAGCAGTAGCAGTCACACACAGACATGCAGCCAGAATTGATAGGTCTTTGACTTTTTTCCTGGTTAAGCTGACAGTCGCGGTTTTAAATGTAGAGCTTAAAAAATTGTGGACTGCGTAAGGTTTTAAGGTAACATGTCTCTGAAGAGGAGATTCAAACTCAGGGCTGGTTTGGGATCCCAGTCTTCAAATCTTCCTTTTAGATTTTTCCCCTATTTTGCAAATGAGGAGACAGGCTCAGAAATTGTTACAAGGCTGTTGGGAGATTCAAGTGTGAACCTAGCTCTTTCCTTCTCCAGGTATGATACTGTGTGCAGTCTGGTAGGTCAGAGGGATCAAGGAGTTATTGGTGGTGGACATTGTATAGGAAATCCAGTGGTTTATGGGCTGGTCCCATTTATAGGCACGGCGAAACTTAACTGCATTGGATGGAATCTCTCTGGTTGTTATGGAAGTCAGTGTGGGTCTTCTGAGCATTTGTGCAGTGGTGTTGATGTCAGGAGGAATGTGCTGTGTCTATCATTCCGGGATGTGTGTCAGAGCAGTTAGCTGATCTGAGAGAGCCAGAGGTTTGGAGAAATCAGGCTCCTCCCACTGTGGGGGTGACCCTCCCCAATCCTCTGAGCAAAAGACTTTCCTTTTTCAGGACAGTTAGAATTTCAATAACTTTTTCCTTCCGAGATTAGGCAAATGTGATATTATATAATTGTTTTAAGACCTTTGAAAGTAGAATATGGCTTATTAAATCTCACCTTTTCTCTCTTAGCTAAAATTCCCATAATCCTGCCTCCTAGATTTCCAGGAAGAATTAATAAGGGTTTTAGCAGTATGTGCTTAAGATCTTCTGGAATAAGCTTCCAGAACATAAAATAGCCCTGTGCCAAGAATGAGCGAATGGGTTTTCATTCTGGGTGAAACTTAGGTACACAGAAGCGTACATAGCCACACTACCAGATGTAAAGGGGTATGTACCTTTATTTCCATATTTTATTCCCAAAAGGCTTAAATCATAAAGCAGTAGAGACCATATTCAGAGCCTTTGCCAAAGAGATTTTCTAAAAATGCAGACTCCAATACAAATTAGATAACTTTTTTTTTTCTTTTAAACCTGTGGTCTGGGAAGTTTTTTTTTTTTTTTTAAAGATTTTATTTAGTTATTCATGAGAGACAGAGAGAGAGGCACGGACACAGGCAGAGGGAGAAGCAGGCTCCATGCAGGGAACCTGACCTGGGACTTGATCCAGGGTCTCCAGGATCACGCCCAGGGCTGCAGGCGGCGCTAAACCGCTGCGCCACCGGGGCTGCCCATCTGGGAAGTTTTTGGAAAGACAGAAACTTTAGAATGTTTTCTGGTGTCCAGCTGATTCTCTAGCAAACATTTTTATTTTTATTTATTCATGAAACACAGAGGCAGAGACCTAGGCAGACGGAGAAGCAGGCTCCCTACAGGAAGCTGGATGTGGGTCTTGATCCCAGGACCCCAGGATCACGACCTGAGCAGAAGGGAGGTGCTCAACCACTGAGCCACCCAGAGGCCCCTCTAGCAAACATTTTTAGTTCAGGCACTCAGTTGTGAGTTCAGTGTTTGTGAATTTGGGGGTGGGTAGGAGAAAAAGTAAGGTGACTAAAGTAGCTGTCTGTTGGCATTTTAGTGTTCATGTGGTAGACATTATCTGCTCAGACTTTCTCATTCATTGGTTTCCCGTCCCTTGGCTAAATGACCATTGCCTAAAATAATGTGTTTAAAACGCAAATTAATTAATGGGTTTGTGCTTCTGGCTTGAAGTTTGGGACAGGAAAGCATATCAAACCTGGATATTAATGTGTAGGCTGTTGTCTTCAGCCGCTAGTTGTGGAGTCAGTAAAAGAATCAGAATCAAATAACAAATTATTCTTTTCCTATGGAAGAGCTGTGCTAATCCCATCCTGTTCTGCAAATCTGCGTTTCCTAAACAGTATCTAAGCTATACTGACTCTGGGGAGAACTTGCCAGAAACCCTGGGGACAGAGGGTGAAGGGTAGGAAGGGGGCTAGACCTAGAGGTTGGAGTAGAGGAGGTTACAAGAATTTTTGCTCCTGTTTAATTTAAAGCCAAGAAGTGTTGATTGCACCCTTTCAGTATTAAGCCTTTTGCTTACTGCCAACTCAGTCTCCCTGGCCCCCCACATTGCAGCTTTGGAAATACTCATTGTTTTCTTTCCTGCCTTTGTTGCTGTTTTTGGTTATACCTCCTCTTGAGAGCTCATCCCTTCTGCTGTAAGCACAGATTCTCAGGGCTGAAAGTTTTTATGTTCAAGATAGGACTCCTAAAACAAGGCTACTATTTCAATTATAGTAAACTGGCTGAAAGTACAGAACAAAAAGGTACATCATATATGTAATACTTTGCATTTTTCATGGGAAAATTATCTGACTCCATAAAAAGTCAATATCCAAATTTCAGTGTTAAATTTGCTTTGTAATGATAATTTTCACTGAGTTTTGTTATTGAGATTTAAAAAGTCTCCTCTCAGGGATTGTTTTGCTTTCTTAACCTATAATGTGTTTTTAAATAACAGACGCGTGGGGGGAGCATTCCTGACTAAATGGGTTGAGCTTTGTGTGCAGAAGAACACTTAGGCATGGACAACCTTTGGTTTCTACTTCGTTTCTAGTATTCCTGTATGGTTGGAGCACCCTTTAGATTGCAATGAGTTAACACTCTTTTGTTTTGATTTTTAAGGCATTTTGTGATGACTTGCCTTGAGGTAATTGTAGAATCCCCAGAGGACAGGTCTAAAGATTGATTTGTGTTCGAAAAATGGGTCACAGTTAAACCTAGCTATTGACTCTGGGAGTAATTTAACTATACTAGTATTACTTGTTTCTTTATTCTTAGCCAGCATTATATGCAGATACATGTACGATCCTGATGGGTTTAGCATCTTGACCCAAAGTCTCCTTGGATAAAGGTATGGGAGTAGCTCTCTGTTGGAGGCAGGCAGTTACCTTGAGGGGCTGGTTGTTTTTTTTTTTTTTTTTTTTTTGTCTTTTTTGTCTTTTTTGTCTTTTGACAGAACACTTAATCTCTTGCTACTTAACACCTGTGCTCTCTACATTCTGGCTTTGTGCTCCTGGCTCTGATACCATCTGTCTCCTGAGTCCTTTCTCCTGAGACTTTTTTTTTTTTAACTGTAATTTTAGAATTGTTATGAACCTCAAAAGATATTAGAGACCTATCTCCCAGGTAGAACTCAAAGTTGACACCAAACACAGATTCTAACGTCTACCTATTTTCTCAGGAGAACTAAGCTTAGCATGAGAGTGATTGTTTTAGGGTAATTCAGTGAATGGATGATAGAGTCCTCTTCATTTCCATACTGGTATTTCTAGAATTCATGTACCTCGACCTTTGCTATATTGGTCTCTGATTATCTCCTACTTAAAGTTTCCGTTTGTCTCTAAGATTCTGTAGCTCCCCCCCCCCCCCCCCAAGTAGATCTTTGTCCAGGCACTTACAAGTTTCCTCCTCCCCCTGAATGCCACATTCCCTACGGTTCATTCTGTTGGCTCTTCTTTCCCCTTATACAGAGGGCTTGTGTATTCCTGCTGTACTAGTTCTCTGAACAAATTTAAAGTTGAGCTCTAGCCCTGATTGTTCTCAAAACCCATGGTTTTGATTGGCCTACTGAACGAGTTGTCAGAGGCATATTAAATTCAGGTTTAAAAACACCCATGGGGCAGCCTGGGTGGCTCAGCCATTTAGCACCGCCTTCCACCCAGGTTGTGGTCCTGGAGACCCGGGATTGAGTCCCACATCAGGTTCCCAGCATGGAACCTGCTTTTCCCTCTGCCTGTGTCTCTACCCCCCCCCCCCCCCTCTCTCTGTCTCTCATGAATAAATAAGTGGAAAAAAAATTTAAATGCTAAAAACAAAAACAACCAGGATGTCTGGGTGGCTCAGTCAGTTAAGCATCTGCTTTGGGCTCAGGTCATGTCCTGCATTGGGCTCCTTGCTCAGTGGGGAGCCTTCTTCTCCCTCACGCTCTGCCTGCCACTCTCCCTGCTTGTGTGTGCTTGCTCGCTCCCTTTCTCACTCTCACTCTCTGACAAATCTTTGTAAAAACAGAACTAATTTTTTCTCTCTACTCCTCTCCTGGGGCTAATCTAATTCTATCTCCTGCACCCAATTAGTGTATTTTTCTTGGACTATAGTGTTCTCTTGGGGGAAAGGACTGTATCGGGGGTGTTTTGGTTCTTATGTTTTGTATTTTTAGTCAGTGGAGGCCCCAGTACAGAAGGACGAATGCATACTTGTAGCTCTTCTTTGGAAACCTCTTCGCAATTTCTGTAACTATAAAGCCTTGATGTGGTCTGTGTCTTTCTTTGCTTCTGCATCCTTTTATTGGTTCTTTTTTCCATTGCTACCGTCAGGTCTTCCTTGGAGAAGAGTTTTCAGTCTTCTCTTTCTACCTTCTTCCTCAGTTGTTGCTACCTATTCATACCCATTGCTCTGAGTGGAGCTCTATCATGCTAGTGATCCTCTTGTTTCCCAGACTTATCCTTCTGACCCTTGGTCCCTGGATGGGTGCATCTCCCAAACTCCTCCCTCTGTGCCCCTTACCTCTAGGAATTGACTACTGAGGTATTTCAGCTTGATTAAATCCACGAAGTGGTTTTTGTTTTTGTTGTGGAGCTCCAAACTCATGATGGTGACATCAAGGCCTAAGCCAAGATCAGGAGTCAGATGTTCAGATGACTGAGCCACTCAGGTGTCCATTAGTGTAGGAGTTTTAAGATGAAATTCAAAGTTGCTTTGGATTTTGGACTTCAGAAAGCTGAATTTAGTTCTGCCGGTCAGGATGTTATGTCTCCTCCACCACCATCATGCTGCTTTGCTTGTTCCTGTTGCCCTACCTGAGTTTGGGAAGGTCTCTGAATGCCAAGGGTTCCAGATGTTTCACGTGGAGCATTGAGAACAGTATTTCTCTTCCCTTGTGAGAGCCTCCCATACAGTTCCAAGTTGCCACAGAGCAGTTCCCTGACCTGCCCTATCTCCTCTCTTTTTCCGGCTTCCTTTATGCAGAGAAAGAAGACATTTGGAGTCTGGGATCCTCATTTGAGTCCTTGTGCTCTGTTAACTGGTTGATTTTTGAGGAAGATTTTCAATTTCCTTTTTTTTTTTTTTTTTTTTTTTTTTTTTTTTTTTTAGATTTTCAATTTCTTTAAGCATGTCGTGTTAATACTTTGCAATGTGAGATGGATACAGACTTACATTGTTTAGGCTAAGAGACACTCTCAGCTCTGCAGTTGGTCATCTAGTTGGTGTTCTTGCCTTCTCCAATTGGACTTGCTCTCATTATATTCTTTATCTTCAGCTATTGCAGGAGTGGCCTTCTCCCGGTTCAGAGAGCAGTTTGTGCATTGGAGTCCATCTTTCTCACACCCTCAGGACCTTTTGGTACATTGTTTCTGCCACACCTTTCACCTCTGTTGGTGAACACGATTACTTCTCTCCTTTGTTTAGACCTTACTTTAGTACAGCACTCCCCTCAAGCAGTCAGCCTCAGTGGCTTTGCTTGGCTTTTTCCCATCAAACTTTTGTACATAGTACCTCCCTCCCCATTTTGGCCTGCCCTTTGCTCATCTCTTAAATCCTTGATATCTGACATCAGATGCTCCTTTCCTGTCTCACATGTGCATTTCTGAAACTTTTTCCCAAGTACACTGTGCCGTTAGGAGCATTTCTTCAGGCTTTATGGATGTTTGTATTTCTGCCTGGATGTTCCTATATGATCTTTGAAAAGTGCCAGTTTGATTACCTGTTGTAATGCAGGGGTTCTCAGACATTTTCATCTCAGACTTCCATTACTGAGGACCTCAGTATGTGGATTGTATCTATTGTGTTTGTGGATTGTATCTTGATACTTGTGTATGTGGATTGTGTTTATTGATATTTGCCCATTAGAAATTAAAACTGAAAAATTATTAAAGTTACAAATCCATTTCATATTAATAAAGTTATATTTTTGGAGACAAAGGAAGATGAAAAGAGTGAGCAGTCTTTTTTGTATTTTTGCAAATCTCTTTAGTATTGGATTTATTAGAAGATAGCTGGCTTTTCCTGTCTCTGTGTTTAATTTGTTGCCGTGTGTTGTTTCAGTTGAAATATATGAAGAAAATTTGGCCTCACACAGATGCTGGGTTGAAAAGAGGAGGAATATGGGGATCCCTGGGTGGCTCAGTGGTTTGGCACCTGCCTTTGGCCGGGGGCATGATCCTGAAGTCCCAGGATCGAATCCCACGTCGGGATCCGGCATGGAGCCTGCTTCTCCCTCCTCCTGTGTCTCTGCCCCTCTCTCTCTCTCTCTCTATCATAAATAAATCTTTTTTTTTAAAGGAGGGATATTTAAATAACCTTTTCATTTAATTGTGGCTATTCCTTTTTGATACTACACTAAAACTCAACAAGTATTAACTTCTTAAAGGTCAGTTGCAACATGGATTCCAAAGCCTTATAGGAGTACTCTTACTCTGTTAGATTAAAACACATATATCTCTCTCATACTTTGGATAGATCATTCACCCATGCCTGATTTTGTAACACCGTAATCATTTGATAAATACTGGTTCATTGTTATGCAATATTCATAGTAAATGTATAATGTCTGCACATACACATATATACACTGCTGACACACTAGTTAATTACACCATCAGTCTCATCAGAGGAGTCTTAAAATATTGAGGAAAGTGGCCGATGAGGGTTTCCCAGAGTTCTGTTTTTTTTCCTTCAAATCTTAAATTTTAACTGTTGGCAACAAATACTGACCATTATTTTTATTTGAAGTGTTTGACTTGCTTTGTTTTCAAGAGAATGTTTGCCAAGTACCCAAAGTTGGATATAACTATAGTATATCAGTTGTGGTTTCAAGTGAAAAAGCTATTTCTTTAAAAAAACAAACAAAAAAAAACTAGTTCTTCCTGAAACTCAGGCACATAAACACTTTCCCTTGAGACGACTACTAAACTTCAATATGCAGCAAGTGGGCTTTATGCTTACTTCCCATTTGTCTCACAGAATACTAAAGGCTTATACTCAAGGGTCAGGATTTAATACATTTTTACTGCTTTCTCAAGGACATCAATAAGAAAATCTGTCTCTGGGATTGCAGAGCATGAAGAATACAGTAACTGCTTACTATAGTTTACTGGCATTGCCTCGATTCCCGTTAAGGTGGTAGTTTTACCCACACTTAGGATTTTTGTACCATCATTACAAATGTCAGCATAGTGAAAAAAAAATCTTAGAATTGTGAAAGTAGTTTTGGTTTAGGGGGCCTCTAAAAGGTCGTGGGGACCTCCAGGGGCCAAGACCTCACTTGGAGAACTACCACCACACAGGAAAAGTCAAGGCCCTTAGTGGTAGCATACAAAGCCCGTTATGGTCTGAGTTTAATTTCTATTGGTCTCCTCCTTGAACTTTTTTAAAATTGAGAGAGAGAACATACACATAGTAAAAAGCACTAATTGTGAGTATATACATAATAAGTTTTTATATATTTATATTATTTTTACACACTTAAGTAACTACCATACAGATAAAGATATGGAACGTTTTTAGTACTGGTAAAGGTTCCCGTGTGCCCTTCCCACTCTATCTCCCCACCCTCCCACCCCTAAATTAACTATTCTGACTTCTTTGTCCTTAATTGGTTTTGCCTTTTCTTTGAACTTCAAATGAAATCCTGTAGCATGTGGTCTTTGGAGTCTTACTTTTTTCCCCACCACTTAATTTAGTATCTGAGACTTCTACAAGTCACAGTGAAGTCCCAAGTTTACTGCTGTAGTCCCACCATTCCCAGAACCGATAGAGTGAATTACTACACCTAAACTGTGCACACAATGTGATTTTAAACTGTGCACACAATGTGATTTATGCTGAATACCTGCTCTCCTCCTGGAGTCTGGAATTTGGGCATATTCTAAGAAGAGGCTGCCTATGTGACCACTCTTCAAGAAAAATCCTGGGTGCCAAGTCTCTAGCAAGCTTCCCTGGTTGGCAGCATTTCATGTGTGTTGTCACAACTCATTGTGGGGGAGCTAAGTAACTGAGCTTAATTGTATGACTCCCTTGGAAGCTTGTACCTGGTTTTCCCCCCGACTTTGTTCCAAGTGCCTTTTCCCGTTGCTGGTTTTTCTCTGTATCTTCTGGCTGTGATAAGTGTTAGCCATATGTGCTGAGTACAATTGTATACTGAGTCCTGAGAAATCTTCTAGTGACTCATCAAACCTGGGGGCCCCAGACTTGGGGACCACT
The DNA here is from genome assembly GCF_048164855.1 of Canis lupus baileyi. Lineage (NCBI taxonomy): Eukaryota > Metazoa > Chordata > Mammalia > Carnivora > Canidae > Canis > Canis lupus. The sequence continues at coordinate 55,959,271 of NC_132839.1, read as the reverse complement.
GACACAATGGGCATCAGTTTTCAGTTTTTCTTTTCAGGGTTCAAATGTAACTAAAATTGCTGTGGCTGTTCTTCTACATGCTTTTTTACAATCTCATGTACTCTTTTCTCTTGCATATAGGAGCCTGAGTGCAATTGCTGGGTCATAGGGTGTTCCTTGGCACTTAAAATTCTAGCAGTAGTGTACTTCTAGCTGCCTAAAACCATCCCTGTTTCATACCTCCTTGCCTTTGTACATGTTCTTTTTGTCTAGAATACCCTCCCCACCCCTACTGTGACTAGTAAAACCTTTTAATCTTCTTACCTTCCTACTACTCTTGTTACTTATATATTTATTGTTGGGCTTATAGTACAGCCTATACTTGTTTATGTGCTGTGTTCCCATTAGGGTAACTCCTTGCGTGCAGGGATTGTCTGACTTACCTCTGTCTTCAGAATGGCTCCTGGCATATGATGAAAATACAATCAGTAAGTGTAATTATAACCTTTGAGTCTGCAATCACCAGGTTATGTTGTTTATGGGTTCTTTGTTTTTTGTTCATGTGAATTGTCTCTGGTCCAAGGGACTTAAAACCCCAAATCCTGAAATGACTGTGGCTTAGAGCTTTGACAGAAGAGATAAACTTGATGACTGAATATTGATTCTGATCTTGTCTTAAGATTAAAGAAAGGAAAAAAAAATTGAAGGAGTCACTGCCATTGATGGAGCTTGTGATCGAAGTGGTGGAGCATACCTGTGAAAGGGGTGTGCTGTGGGTCTGCCCTTCCTGTGCTGTGTGTATTGAGTACCTGGGAGTGCTGCAGGTAGTACGCTGAGTGCTGCTTAGATAAAGGCCTTGGAGGACCTTATCATATATCAAACACAGAGCTAACAGTGCATATAGCTAACAGTTTGACAAGTAAATATGACAAGAGCTACATTTACAGTGATCCTGTGTTCTGGATATTTTTGAGCAGTCAAGGTATTAAATATTCCCTTAACATTCTCATAAACCTGTCTTGGAAATTATATCTCCTTTTCCAGACTGCATTGAGACGAGAGCAAGAGAGAGCGAGGAGTCACATTTGATGTACCCTGTAGAAACTGAAAACTAGAAAAGTAGATCGATGAGAAGGAATCCTGAATTAAGTGAGTGGAGAATAGTTAAGGATCGGATCTCCAAAGATTCCACGTAAAATAAACCTGCAATACTGGTTTGGTTTGGCAGTTATGAAGTCATCAATTTAGGAGCAATTCTGTAGTGTTGTTCTGTTGTTTGTGGGGAGGGTGTCATACTACCAGGATATTGTGGATTGAGAGGACAAGCAGAAGGTTAGGAACTAAGTATAGCATATTTTCTAGAAGATTAGGAGTAGAGCAAGAGAAAGAAGGCAGTGGCTTGGATGTTTTAAGTCAAGGAAAGTGTGTTTGTTTTTTAAAATGAGCCTTGGGTATACTTACAGTGGAGAAGAAAGGTCAGATCATGAAGAGGAAGAAGGGGGTGGTATCTTGAGTTTTGTACCTGGTGATGGATTCACTTTGTCTTTCTGTAAGTAAGGACCTGCAGCCATTTATCCTTTATTCCTGGTGAACCTCTCTGTCTTCCACTTCCTTTTCTTGAGTTTATAGTGTTCTGTATCCATTCTGTGCATATTCTCTGCTTGTCTGTTCTTTCCCACCCTTGGAGAAATTCTGATATTTCATTCTTCAGTTTAGAAGTCTGAGTTGTGAAACCATTCCAGGTACCTTTTATTTACTACTCTCCTGTATATGTGGCATTTTGTACTTGCCTAGCTAGATTTCCTTCTCTTGCTTGACTAATTCTCCTTAGGGCAAGGATTATGCTTCCTCTATCTGTAATCTCAACATCCAACCTAACAGGTTTTTTGAATTTATGAAATAGATTGAACTGTGTGAATCTCTTATTTTGTTGGTTGCAAAAGGTAGAATGTTGACAGTTCTGTATGGATCAATCTAATAAGTTTTAGTTCGTATAGGGTTGCACAGAAAACTTGAGGTGGAAGTTCAGTTAAGATTGGACAGGTAAAGGTCAAGGAGAAAATTAAACATAACGAAGCATTTCTTAGCAATTGTAGAGTCAGTAAAGTTCAACCAGAAACTGACTTTGAATGGCCAGATGATTTAAATTCTTCCATAAAAGAAACCTGTCAGTTCCTCAGGTGAGTCTGTAGCATTTCCTAATCTTTGATCTGAATGACCTTTTTCTCAGTGGGTGTTTTTTTTTTTTTTTTTTTTTTTATTTATGATAGTCACACAGAGAGAGAGAGAGAGGCAGAGACATAGGCAGAGGGAGAAGCAGGCTCCATGCACCGGGAGCCCGACGTGGGATTCGATCCCTGGTCTCCAGGATCGTGCCCTGGGCCAAAGGCAGGCGCCGAACGGCTGCGCCACCCAGGGATCCCTCAGTGGGTGTTTATAGAAGGGGGCTGTTCAAAGTTGTAGTCAAACAGCGTCTTCAAAATCATGAGTATAAATGCTATAGATAGGTTCTGTTCAGCTTTATTACTTACTGTAAAAAGCAAATTGCCAAAGTACATCTCTGAACCAGTTCTTTGGGGGCATCTAAGTATATCTTTTGGTATGTCTTTTTTTTTTTTTTTTTTGAGTAATCTCTATACCTAAGGTGGGGCTTGAACTCACAACCCCAAGATCAAGAGTTGTTTTACCAACTGAGCCAGCCAGGCAGGCGCCCTTCTGTTGGTATGTCTTAATTAAAAAACCTGAATGTTCAATATTAATGCTCTCATGTAAAAAACATCTAATTAGAAAATCTTATTCTCAGAAAAAATTTCAAGGGTGAATACAGTTTTGCTGGAGACTTAGTAGATGTTAGTCTGTGGACTTCAGGTTAAAACTCCCATCTGGAAGAATAAACTGTATATCCTTCAGATAGTATTCCATAAATCTCTCAACTGACTTTTCATGAACATAGTAAATGGCTAATAGGAATAGTCTTGAAGGGGTCTGCAATATAGGTGTTGTGTTTTTGACTAATGGCAAACTGAACTATTATCAACCCAGAGGTGGTAGACTTGGCATTCATTTATGACCATCAGATATCCCCAGACCAGGATTTTGACCTAAAGCATGGCTGTACTATCACCGTATTGATGCTGGGTTGTATGGTATCTGAAGGCAAGGCTTGGATTTCCAAATTAGGCAATTCTAGTATACAAATAAGTATAAAATTTGGGGATCTTAGTCTATAAGTAGAAAAACCTAGCTAGATGATACGGGTTCAGATTTTTAAAGAGTTAATGAGTGATAGCTTCAAGCCACAAATGCAGAAAAACCTCCAGGTAGAAGTGCTAAACAAGTAAATGAGCTTCTTAGTGAACTTGACTGGGATGAGCCTATCCAGGCACTTCATAGATTTCTCATTACTACAGAGTCTGCAGAGTAGATGGTACTCCATTTTATACCTAAGACAACCAAAGCTCATAGTGGATACTTATATGGTAGAGTTAGTATTTATGCTTCGAGGGCTGTGTTCTTTCTGCTTTGTGAAACAGTGGTTCAGTTTGGGGAAGATTTTTTTCCCTTGTGGAAAAGGAATGCTGCTTTCTGTAATATTGTCTCCCTCTGGCTCCCAGTTGAGAACTATTGCTGTAGGAGACCTGTGTGTCATGATAGGAATGTCAGCTCTTACCTGTTGAAGAGCAGAACATAGAGACCTATAAAATAGCATGTATTAATGGAATATTACTCAGCTATTAGAAATGACAAATACCCACCATTTGCTTCAACGTGGATGGAATTGGAGGGTATTATGCTGAGTGAAGTAAGTCAATCGGAGAAGGACAAACATTATATGTTCTCATTCATTTGGGGAATATAAATAATAGTGAAAGGGAATACAAGGGAAGGGAGAAGAAATGTGTGGGAAATATCAGAAAGGGAGACAGAACGTAAAGACTCCTAACTCTGGGAAACGAACTAGGGGTGGTGGAAGGGGAGGAGGGCGGGGGGTGGGAGTGAATGGGTGACGGGCACTGGGGGTTATTCTGTATGTTGGTAAATTTAACACCAATAAAAAATAAATTAAAAAAATAGCATGTATTTAGCGAAGATTCCTCATGAACCATTCTTTCTGACAATGAGGAGGTACAAACTGGTTTTATCTTGACACCATTTTTAGCCAGTGACAGTAAGCATTACTGTTTCTCTTTTCTAGCATTGCGAAGTAATTTGCTCTTTTGATCCATGGTTCTCAATAGTATTAAGATTTGCATTCCAAGTCTCTGATCCTCTTAAAATCTCCTTTCCTGTCCATTGTGAAAGACCAAATAAAGGTTTAAAAAAACCTTTGCAAATGATCTCATTTTTAAGACAAAATATGCCAAAAATAATCAGGAAAATTATTAGACAACAGTGGTATAACCAAGGGGGTTACTTTTTCTTTATGGTAAAAAAACAAACAAACAAACAAACATTGATGTGAACATAGACCTATAAATTGATCAGTTGCAGTAGAATATATAGAGTAATGGATGTGGACCAAAGGTTTGTGTTTTGAAAATGAGAAACTGAATTCATTTAGCTGGAGAATTTGAAGGATCACTGAATTGTGGTGTTAGGTACACATTTTAGGCAGTTCAATTTATATCCAATCTTTAGTCCTTTTAATTAAGCTTTCTAAATGAAATGATTAGGAAAATTAGGCATGGAAGGGTCTGGGGTCTTCAAAGAAATAATTGGCTTGTGTCCTCAGTACATTTTCTCCTTTAATGAGCAAATAGTCTTGTTTTCAGGGACTCTTGTGGTGGCCTCTGACCCATTGGTGTACTAGTAATGATACTACTGCTAGTCCACATTTGTCTGTTTAGCATGTCATCATGTGCCAGGTACTGTGCCAAGCATGTTATGTGTATTCACAAAGAGCCATCTGAGGCATAGTATTAACTTTTATCCCTGTTTTGTACATAAGGAAGGTGGTAGATCTACTCCCCTCCCCCGAAGTTGCTTGTTTTGACCCCCCCCCCCTTCCAAACCATTGGTACTTAGTGATGTGATTAAGCAGTTTGGGGTGTTAATCGAATGCTCCATTTCCTTAAGTTCTAATTACCCAGAGTCTTCCAGATAACTGGATTGGTGTACCTGAGAGGGAGGGAGGCATTCCAGACAGCATTTGCCTTGAGGTTCGAAGTTATGTTTTTTTTTTTTTTTTAAGATTTTATTTATTTATTCATGAGAGACACTGAGAGAGGCAGAGACATAGGCAGGGAGAAAAGCAGGCTCCATGCAGGGAGCCTGATGGGGGACTTGATCCTGGGACTCCAGGATAACACCCTGGGCCGAAGGCAGGTGCTTAACCGCTGAGCCACCCAGGCATCCTTGGTATATGTTCCTCATGGGATTTGGAGTAGAGTTGGCCAGGCATATTTCTAAATTGGGTTTTTTTCAGGCTGCTCAAGACGGTAAGATTCTAAGACCTTGCCCTCCTCCTGGGGAAGCCAGTTTCTCCCACAGGGTCTCTGGGCCTGCATCTTCTCTGGATGACTGTGTACTTTCCTCACTGGTTCTTCCTGTCCTCTTTCACATAGTTGCTTGAGATCTCCTGAAACTTACATACTGTGTACATATCTCCTCACCAGGATCTGAATACATAGATTTATAGCGTATCTGTACTACTAAATAAAAATCAAAAAGTATTTGTATGTTAAGAGGGGCCTTTTAAAATTTGGAAAGCTCTGGGGGTACCCGGGTGGCTCAGTGGTTGAGTGTCTGCCTTTGGATCAGGTTGTGATCCCGGGGATTGGGTCCCACATTGGGTTCCCCCCAGAGAGCCTACTTTTCCCTCTGCCTTTGTTTCTGCCTCTCTCTGTGTCTCTCATGAATAAATAAATAAAATCTTGGGGAAAAAAATTGGAAAGCTCTGATTATATAGGAGACAATTCTAAATCCTTAAGCTGTCATGAGGCATTCTTTCCAGTTTGCTTTTTTTTTTTTTTTTTAAGATTTTATTAATTTGAGAGAGCATACTCACAGGGTGAAGAGGGAGAAGCAGACTACTGAGCAGGGAGCCTGATGTGGGGGCTCGATCCCAGGACCCTGGGATCATGACCTGAGCTGAAGGCAGACCTCCCTCCAGTTTGCTCTCCTGAGAACCCCATACCTTGCCATACTGGACCACTTTTGATAAAGCTCCTCTGTTCTCTTTGTGCTTCAGACTTTTCCTTCCTGTACTTTCAGGTACATTGTTGTCTTTGAGCCCCTTTGGCTGAGAGGACAATGTATGATCCCAGCAAACTATAGCTTGTGTGGTGGCTGTTGACAGCCTGATCAGATCTTCGTTTCCTTTCTAGACTTCAGAAATCTCTTTTGGTTGAGTCTGTCTAATCTGCCTACCCTTCAGGTGCTTACTGTACATAGCAAACTGTTGGTTAATGTTGATGAGACAGTGAGTGAATGAAGCATGTAACCTTAAGACCCGAAGATTGGGACGCCTGGGTGGCTCAGCAGTTGGGTGTCTGCCTTCGGCCCAGGGCATGATCCTAGAGTCTCACGATCAAGTCCCACATCAGGCTCCCTGCATGGAGCCTGCTTCTCCCTCTGCCTGTGTCTCTGCCTCTCTCTCTCTCTCTCTCTCTCTCTCTCTCTCTCTGTTTCTCAAGAATAAATAAATAAAAACTAAAAACAAAACAAAAACCTGAAGATTGATGGTAAATGTGTGCATCTTAGCCTTTGTGATGTTGCCTTGGCGAGGTTGAGAATCCTTAGAAATCTACAGTTGTGGAAGGACCCTTGTGTGTGTGGCTTTAACTGTTCTCAGTGGTGGCTCTCTGGGAGGCTTGGGGAAACAGCCTTGTAGGACTGAGTATCCTGGTCATCCTCACAGCTTGCAAAGGATGCCAGATTTCTCAAGAACTTGAGAATGATATGGGACTCAAGTTTGTCCCTTTAAGGCTGTCCTGTCTCTGGCCATACTCATGCTTACCTGAATTTCAATAGGCTAAACATAGTCACTCAGCTTTTTAAAATTTTATTTTGAAGTGACCAGCTGTCTGATCCTAGGTTCTAGTTTCCTTACTTCATCTGTTTTTTGTTTTCCCCAAGGTAATTGGGAATCCTAGAGCTTGATTAATTAGACTTTACTTAAAAATGACTGTCCGGTGGTATTTCATTGCTTACTATGTCAGGCATTGGATGTGATGAGTGAGAAAGAATGAAGAATGGTACCAAGATTTCTGTCAGAGACAACTGGTAGTGTTGTCTGCTGAGCTAGAGAATACCAAGGGAGCATTTTAATATATAGGCAAGAAATTTCAGCTCCTTGTTACTTTATCTCATAGTGTTGGTTTAGGAGGAAGGAGGGGTATTTATCGTAAAGGAGTATAGAGAAACCTAAGCATCTTTTCTTCATCTAGGAAGAAAACCTAAATATCTTTTTTCTGTGTCTAGGAAGAAGAAGCTGGAAGGATAAAAGATTGTCGAGACAACCAGGAAGCACCTGCGCTCTCCACATGTAGCAATGCTAGTATCTTTCAAAGGATAAATGCCATATTGGATAATTCTCTGGATTTCAATAGAGTCTGCACTACACCCATAAACCGAGGAATTCATGATCATTTGCCAGGTGACTTAGACTTGAAAACTTGAGCAAATATTTTTGTATATACGCTATGTATGTATGTAGAGCTGTTTCTGGGCAGCTTTCTCATGACCTGTGAAGAATGACTGAATCTTTGGTAATCCTTGCCCTTTTTTGTAGCTCACTTTGTGCATTGGGTTCTCTGGGTGAAGACTGCCTTTGATTTCTAATACGCAAATCTATTTTATGATGCATATAAAGACTGGATAGAAAAGGATAGGTCAAACATAGCAGGACTATTTATATAGAGAATTATAATGGGAGTCATACATATATAAATGTAGCCACATTTTAAAGGTTTTCTTTTTTAAAAAGGCATGTTAATATTTTATCTAATATACAAAATATGTCAACATATAATCAATATAAAAACCATAAATGGCATGTCATTTTTTGTTAGTGCTAAAACTTCAATATATATATTTCACATTTACAATGCAGTTCAGTTGGAAATAATTGTGTTTCAGGTGCTTTGTCACCATGTGACTAGTGGCTGCTGTATTGGACAGTGCATTTCTTGAATATTTTAATTGCTTTTAACTACAAATGCAAGTCAATGAGCATTTAGTTTTGATGGTATGTAGGATACCCCATAGGATAGTGGAGGGAGAAGGGAGCATCCCCTAAGATGATACTTCAGAAGGAGGCTTGGATGTCCTAACAAGTGTTGTTTCATAATCTTTCGTGGAAGTTGCAACATGTTGTAAAAATAATTGATGGAATGTTTCTTGTTTGAGTTACTTTAGTTGAAAGTGAACATGTTTTTAATTTTTTAAATGTACCTTGAAGAAATTTGGCAGTAGTGGGGTCTGCAGAACAAGGACTGGTAATTGCTGTTTTTTCATCATAAATTCTTTGATTTGCTTCCTAACTTGATGTTGGAAATAGTTCTCATAAGGATACAGGTGTATGTGAACATAAAGTAGCTAAACATCTGAGGGAGAGATTTTATTACAAACAAGATTGACTTTTGGTAACTGTGGAATTTATAAACTCTTCTAACTGGAGAAGTGGTGGGTGGGTCCCAGACCACTGCAACAAAGCAAATATGGCAATGAAGGGAGCCAAAGGAATTTTTTGGTTTCCCAATACATAAGAAAATTATGCTTACGCCATGCTGTAGTCAGTTAAGTGTGCAAAAGCACTGTGTCTAAAAAATTGTACATACTTAAATACTTTATTGCTAGAAAATGTTAACCATCATTTGAACTTTCAGCAAGTCAGTCTTTTCACTGGTGGAAGGTCTTGCCTCGATGTTGATGGCCGCTGACTATCCAAGGAGGTGGTCACTGAAGGTGAGGTGGCTGTGGCAGCTTACTAAAATAAGACAACAATTAAGTTGGCCACAGATGGACTCTTTCTTTCAGGAATGAGTTCTCTATAGCAGGCAATGCTGTTTGATAGCATTTTACCCATGGTAGAACTTCTTTCAAAATTGGAGTCAATCTTGTATTACAGATGAGAAAACTAAATCTCCTCTAGGTTAAAGGACTTGTGAGACTACCTAGCTAGTCACTAAGTGGCTGATCTCAGACTCAGACCAAAACCTGCGGTCTCAGTCCATGTTTGAGTGGCACCAAGGCTACTTCCTAACACGTGACTCCCACTAACACCACATCTTTAGGTACGTGCAGGTGTATTCCCAGCTTTGACTTTTTTTGTTTTTTAAAGATTTTATTTAAGAGTGAGCGCATGCTCCAGACAGCACAAGCAAGGGGAACAGCAGAGGGAGAGGGAGAAGCAAGCACTTGTGCTTGGTCTTGGTTTTATTTGGGCTTCAGTGGATGCTGTGACTATTGCGGGTCGGGTTTCTGCTGAGTCAAGTGCTTAATACATGGAGCCCTAGCCTTTGCGCCTAGATCATGCTGCCCTAACCTTAGGATGGCTTGTTTGGCTGTTGGGCCAAGCAGACATTCAGTATTTTCTTCTGAGACATCAGTATTTTCTTCTGAGACATCATGCCCTAACCTTAGGATGGCTTGCTTGGCTCTTGGGCCAAGCAGACATCAGTATTTCCTTCTGAGACATTTCTTCTGAGACATTCAACCATCCCTGGTGCCAGGGATGAAGACCTGGACATCTTTGGGAGACATCATTCAGCACTTACATTAAGTAATGCAGATCAGCTCCACCTTGGACCTGTAGTTCAGGTCATTCCTATAAAATCTAGCTTTAGATTCCACTTCTCTTACTATACACTTGGTCCCGCTGCCACATTGACCAAATTCACCAGAAGTTCAACAGCAAATAGTTATGGAATGCATACTTCATACAAATCACTGTTGTTGGGCTCCAGGGATTCCTGACTTTATGTGGTATCCTCAGAACCTGTTCTCCCTTCGTGGATGGGAAACAGAAGGAAAAAAATAAGCAGAGAAATAAGTAAAATAATGGCAAGTTTTAGTAAGTACTATGAAGTAACATTTTGAGTCACCTAGGCCGGAACTCTCTTGGGAGGTATGTTTAAAATGGAGTTCTAAAGGAAGAGAAAGAGCTAGATCATGTAAAAAGTGTGGGCGAAAATGTTTCAGATGGAGAAGATTGGACTAAGGCTTTTGAGAGAGCTTGGCATGTTTGGGGCACTGAAGGAAGAGTAGGGAAGGAGGAGCACCTCATGATGGCTGCAGGGGTGATGGGGGCCAGAGTGTCGTGGGCTGTGCAAAGCCCCTGGAGGTTCCAGAGGTCCATGGCCAGTAATGTTAAAGGGCAGATTTGTCCTCCAAACTCTGTTACTCATTTCTCCAACAAAAAGGTGGAGGACAAAATGGAAGCCACACCGCTGAGCTGGCTGCCTTCTGTGTTGGAGAAAATTAAGGTTGACTTGTCGTTTTTCTTGATGCTCAGACAGGGTTCCTGGCATTGCTTCTCTGTTTGCTTCTGCAGCTTCTTTATAACTCTGCCTCAAAGATCACTTTTTTTTGCTTTAAAAATCATCATGTTCTTTGACTTACTGTGTTCAGATCTGAGTGTGTCTCCTTAGGAGTAATAATGAATATAGATAGGATTTATATAAAAGGATACTTAGAGCATTATTATGATGGTGAAAATTTGGAAAAGAAAAACACAAAAAACCTAAATGTCTCCCAAGAGGAAAATATTTATATATTTTCAAGTATATTCAAGTGATGGAGTATTCTGTAGTTACTAGAATAATACCTTTTGAGAGTAGTATCTTTCTACATGTTTAGTCACATAAAAATCTGTATAACATGAAATTAAGATAAAATATTAATCATATATCTATATACATATAGAGTCTCCATTTTGAGACCTAAAATTAATATAAAAATATAAATACAGTGGAAAAAATCATGGAGTCTATCCTCTCAAATCCTCTCTCTACCTTATTAGCAGCTAAGTGTTTGTAGTATTCTGTTTGTAGAATCCTTTGTTGTCATTCCAACAGTCTTCACAGCCTCCTCACCAGGAGTAGATCCTATCTCAAGAAACTACTTTCATTGCTTATCCACAAGAAGCAACCCCTCATCTGTTAAAGTTTGATCATGAGTTCAGTCCCATTGTTAGGTTCTTCTTCTAATCTTGTTCTGCTGTTTCCACCACATCGGCAGTGCCTTCCTCCACTGACGTCATGAACTCCTCATTCATCTGTGAGGATTGGAATCCACTCCTTCCATGTTGATACTCTGACCACCTCTTGTATCACGAGTGTTCTTACTGTCATCCAGAATGGTAAATCCTTTCCAGAAGTTTTCCAGTTCACTTTATCCAGATCCATCAGAGGAAGCCCTATGACAGCTATAGCCCTTTGAAATATATTCAGTAATGACTTGAAAGCTGAAGTTACTTTTAGATTCATGGGCTGCAGAATGGATGTTGTGTGAGGTGTGCAAATATGAGTCTCATTGTATATCTCCCTCAGAGTTCTTGGGGGGCCAGGTGTGTTGTCAATGAGTAGTAATATTTTGCCAGGAATCTTCTGAGCAGTAGGTCTTAACAGTGGGCTTAAAATATTCAGGAAACTGTGTCCTACTAAACAGATATGCTGTCATCCAGGCTTTGTTGTTCCACTGATTGAACATAGGCAGAGAGATTTAGCATCATTCTTCAGGTCCCTAGGATTTTCAGGATGGCATGTTGAGCACAGTCTGAACTTCAGGTCAGCAGCTGCATTAGCCCTTAATAGTCCACCCATCCTTTGAAGCTTTGAAGCCGGGCACTGACTTCTCCTCTCTAGCTATGAAAGTCCTAGATGGCATCTTCTTCTGATAGAATGTTGTTTCGTCCAGAAAATCCATTGTTTAGTGGAGCCACCTTCACGAATGATCTCTACATCTTCTGGAGAGCTTGCTGCCGCTTCTGCATCAGCCCTTGCTGCTTCACCTTGCAGTTTGATGTTACAGAGACACTGTCTTTCCTTAAGCCTCATGAGCCCACCTCTGCTAGCTTCAGACTTGTCTTCTACAGCCTTGTCCCCTCCCTCAGCCTGCACAGAATTGAAGAGAGTGAGGGCCTTGTTATGGATTAGGCTTTGGGTTCAAGGATACCGTGGCTGTTGGATCTTCTCTTAAGACCATTAAGACTTTCTCCTTATCAGCAATAAAACTGTTTTCACTTTATCACTCATGTGTTCACTGGAGTAGCACTTCTAATGTCCTTCCGGAACTCTTCCTTTGCGTTCCCAACTTGTCTGGGGTAAGAAACCTAGCTTTTGGTTTATCTTGACTTTTAACAGGCCTTCCTCCCTGAACTTAATCATTTCTAGCTTTTGATTTAAAGTGAGAGATGTGGGATTCTTCCTTTCACTTGGACACTTAGAGGCCATCATTGGGTTATTAATTGGCCTAATTTCAATATTCCTGTACCTCAGGGAATGGGGAGGCCCAAGGAGGGGGGAGAGAATGGGAAATAGCTAGTTGGTGGAACAGTCAGAACACACATAACATTTAGCAATTAAGTTTGCCATCTTGTGTGTGCATGGTTTGTGGTGTCCCCAAAACTATTACAGTGGTAACATCAAAGATTATGGATCATCATAACAAATACAATATTTCAAACTTACTATTATTGTGAGAATTACCAAGATGTGACTGAGACTCGAAGTGAGCAAATGCTGTTGGAAAAATGGCACTGATAGACTTGCTAGGGTCACCATAAATTTTCAATTCATAAAAAAATGCAGTATCTTCAATGTACAATAAAACAAGATAAGCCAGTATTTGCCTTTTTCAATGTATTATTACTATTTTTAAAAGATTTTATTTGAGCAAGAAAGTGCACACAAGCAGGGAGGAGAGGGAGAAGCAGTTACCTGCAAGCAGGGAGCCCAATGTGGGACTTGATGATCCTGGGATCATGACCGAAATGCAGATGGTCGACCAACTGAGCCACCCAGGTGCCCCTCTATGTATTGTTATATTTATGATGTCTCCATATTAATATTTTAAGTCAAATCAGTGTGTTTTAATTGCTGTATAGTAGTAGTATTTTACAAAAATATCTATAATAATTATCTGATCCTATATTGGTAAATTATTTTTTGCTATTATAAATAGTATTTTGGTGAACATCCTTGTTTAGGTCTCCTTATGTGCACGTAACAAGAATTTCTTTAGCCTGTGTAGCTAGAAGTGAATTGCAGAATGGGGTTTATATTGTCTTCAAATTAAGTTACTGACTTCTTTCTCAAAGTGAATTTCTCTGTTTGCAATCCAGCCAGGATTTCATGAGAGTCTTTTTTTCCCCTACATTTTTGTAGACCCCAATTATTATTGTAATTCAAAATTCCAATCAGCCTTGGGTGTAAAACCTACTTAATTTTGTTTTTGTGAAATATTTTCTACAGTTCAAAGACTACATAAGCATATATGATCTGGTATCAACCTAGGAAAGATCTCTAGAACCTGGGTCTCAGGGTTCTTTTATCCTGTTCCATTTGTTGTGTTTCTTGAGATTCCATTTTATATAATTAAAATTGTTGGCTTAGGTGAAATCATGCAGGAAATGCTGTTCTGCTACATAGCTGAACTGTTAAGCAGAATACTAAATTGAATATTATCTGCCTAGAAAAATCCTTCTTTTTTTCAAGAATGGCTTGGTTATCATCTCTGAAAATTTTTCTCACATTCTCTGCCTCTGTTAGATATGTAGCAAGATCATCCATGGCTATTTTACATTGTTCATTGACCCCACTGTGTGGTGTTCTAAATGTAAACATGTAGTCTCAAAACAGGGAAGATAAAGTATAGTTTTGAAGAAGCATATTCAGTTTGCCCATTTCATAATAAATCTACACAAAAGTGTAGCCTCTGGAAGATTAACTTGAACAGATCCTGGCCGTGGTTCTTACATCCTCTAATCTTGGCTAACTCTCTAAGATTATGTTTCCTGAATTGTAACATGAGAGTAATAGCCATACTCATCTATAGGACTTGGGGGAGCTTGAATAAGGTATGTGTGTTGAATATGTATAATCATGCCCATAACTGTACTTATGCACTGTGTGGTGGTCCTGATTGTAACAGTGTGGATATATATAGAGTGCAGTTGTGAGAGAGCATTGCTTGAAGTCATTGTGTTTAAAAGTTGAATTCCTGGTTTCTGGCTTAGACTGTCAAGGACCAGTCTTAAACACCCTTGGATTCCCTCTGACATATAGGTGTCGTCATATAATTGTTTGGTATGTATGTTCTCACAAACTGAGTACTGAAGCTGAAAGAGGCCCTAATCTTCAAATAAGTTCTCTCCCCATGTTCCATATTGATTAACTTCAAGGATTTTTCTTTTTTTATTGTAGCAAAAGAAAATCTACCATCTTAACCATTTTTAAGCACACAGTTTAGTGACATTAAATACATGCATGTTGTTCAACCATTACCACCATTCATCCCTTATAATTCTCATTCTATAAAGCTGGAAGTCTGTACATGTTGGATAATAACTCTCCATTCTCATCTCTCCACCCACTTCTGGCACCTGCCATTACACCTTAGATCTTTGATTTTGACTATTCTTAGTACCTCATGTATGTGGAGTCCTACAGTATTTGTCATTTGTGACTAGCTTATGTCACTTAGCATGATGTCCTCAAGGTTCAACCATGTTGTAGCATTTGTCAGAATTTCTTTTTAAGTCTGAATAATACTGTTATGTTGTATATATCCCATTTTGCTTATCGTTTCATACATTGATGGATACTTGATTGCTTCCACATTTTAGCAGTGAATAATGCTGCTATAAACAGGAGTGTACAAATCTCTTCAAGACTCCTTCTGATTCTCCCAGGTATATACCAAAAGAGATAGTTGCTAGATTACATGTTCTATTTTTAATTTTTTGAGGAATCCCTGTATTATTTGCCACAGTAACTGTATCATTTACCTTCCCACCAAGAGTGCACAGGGGTTCTTGTTTCTCCACACCCTCACACACACTTATTTTCTCTTTTGTGTATATATTATAGTACCATCCTAATGGGCATGAAGTGGTATCTTAGTTTTGATCTGCATTTCCCTAATGATTTGAGATGTTTAGCACCTTTTCATGTGCTTATTACTTATTTGTACATCTCCTTTGGAGAAACATCTACTCAAGTCCTCTGTACATTTTTTAATCAGGTTGTTTAATTTTTGTTCTAGTTGCTGAATTTTACAGGTTCTCTGTATGTTACAGGTATTAATCTCTCATTTACATGTGATTTACAAATACTTTCTCCTGTGGGATGCCTTTTTACTCTAGAGAGTGCCTTTTGGTGTACAAAATCTTAAAATTTTCATGAAATCTAATTTGACTTTTTTGTTTGTTTACTTGTGCCTTTGGTGTCATATACAAGAAAACATCGCGAAGTCCAGTGTCATGAAGCTTTTGTCCTGTGTTTTCTTCGAAGGTCTTACATTTAGGTCCTTGATAATTTTGCATTAATTTTTGCATATGGTTTTAGATAAACCTCTAACTTTATTTGGATGTGTATATCCGGTTTTTCCAGCACTGTTTGTTGAAAAGGCTATCCTTTCACCATTGAATAGTTTTGACACTCTTGTCAAAAATCATTTGACCATATATGTAAGGATTTATTTCTGGGCTTTCTATCCTAATGTATTACTTTATATGTCTGTCTTTATGCCACACTGTTTAGTTACTGTAGCTTTTTAGTAGGTTTTGAAATAAGGAAGTGTGTCCTTAAACTTTTTTTTTTTTTTCCCAAGATTGGTTATTCAGGGTCACTTGAGATTCCATATGAATTTTAGGATGGGGTTTTCTTTACATATTTCAGATATTAATCCCTTATCAGACATGATTTTCAAATATTCTCCCATTCAATAGGTTACCTTTTCATTTTGTTGATGGTTAGAAGGTTTATAGTAACATATTCGCATGTGTTTATTTTTGCTGATGTTGTCTTTGCTTTTGGTGTCAGGTTTTTCTATTTTCTGTAACTCTGTCATTGGGATTTTGATATGTATTACATTGAATGTGTAGTTTGCTTTGGGTAGTATTGACATTTTAACAATATTAAGTCCTCCAATCCATGTTTGTACATAGAATGTATTACCATTTATTTTGTCTTTATTTTATCAACAATTTAGGTTTCATTGCACAAGTCTTTTACTTCTTTGGTTAAGTCAGTTCCTAAGTATTTTACTCTTTTTAATGCTATTGTGTATGGAATAGTTTTTGTAATTTCCTTTTCAGATTGTTCATTGTATATAGAAATGCAGTTGATTTTTTTTTTTTGTGTGTGTTGACTTTGTATCCTGATACTTTGCTGAATTTATTCTAATAGGTTTTCTGTGGACTCTTTAGGGGTCTCAATATATAATCATGTCATCTACAAACAGGAACAATTATACTTACTCCTTTATAATTTGGATGCCTCTTATTTCTTTCTCTTGACTAAATAATTTTGGTAGAACTTCTATTATGTTGAATAGAAGTGTAAAAGTATGCATCCTTATCTTTTTCCCCTCTGATCTTAGAGGAAAAACTTTTAGTCCTACTGTTGAGTATTAAGTTTGCTGTGGGTTTTTTTTTTAATTTTTTTTTTAATTTTTATTTATTTATGATAGTCACAGAGAGAGAAAGAGAGAGAGGCAGAGACATAGGCAGAAGGAGAGGGAGAAGCAGGCTCCATGCACCGGAAGCCCGATGTGGGATTCGATCCCGAGTCTCCAGGATCGCGCCCTGGGCCAAAGGCAGGCGCCAAACCGCTGCGCCACCCAGGGATCCCCTTTTTTTTTTTTTTTTTTAATAAAAGGATTTTATTTGAGGGTAAGTTTCCTTTTATTCCTATTTTGTTGAGTGATTTTATCACAAAAGTATCTTCTCAGTTTTTGTGCATCGTTTGAAATGGCCCTGTGGTTGGTTTTTCTTCCCTTCATTTTGTTCATGTGGCGTGTGTGTGTGTGTGTGTGTGTGTGTGTGTGTATACACACACATATATATGTATGTATATGTATACGTATATAGGTATATATATTTTTTATGTTGAGCTATCCTTGCATTCCAGGAACAAATCCTATTTGGCCACAGTGTGTAATTCTTTCGGTGCACTGTGGAAATTTGTTTGCTAGAATTTTAGTTCAAATTTTTAAAAAGATTTTATTTATTCATGAGAGAGGCAGAGACATAGGCAGAAGGAAAACCAGGCTCCCTGCAGGGGGCTGATTGGGACTTAATCCCAGAACTCCGGGATCACAACCTGAGCCAAAGGCAGACACTCAACTACTGAGCCACTCAGGCACCTCTCAATTTTTGTTTCTGATCAGTGTTCATAAAGGATGTTGGTCTGTAGTTTGCTTGTAGTGTCTTTGGTATCAGGATTATGCTGCTTTTATACAGTGAGCTGAGAGGTGTTCCCCCCTCTTCATTTTTTTGGGAAAGTTTGGTATTAGTTATTTACATATTTAGTAGAGTTCACCAGTGAAGCCAATAGATCCAGGGCTTTTCTTTTTTGGGAGATTTTCTATCTCCTTACTAGTCTATTCAGATGGTCTATTTCTTTGTGATTTAGTCTTGGTAGGTTTTGTGTTTCGAGGAATTTGCCCATTTCATCTAGATTATTCAATTTTCTGGTGTGTACAGTTCATGGTACTCTCACAATCGTTTTTATTTCTGTAGAATAGGTAGTACTGTTCCCACATTTGTTATTGATTTTACTAATTTGAACCTTCTTTTAGTTAGCTAAAGATTTGTCAATTTTGTTGATCTTTTCAAAGAACTAACTTCTGTTTTATTTTTTTGTCTTTTATGTTTATCTCTGCTCTTCTTTTGCTAGCTTTGGGCTTAGTTGGTTGTTCTGTTTACTTACCTTGTAAAGTTAGGTTGTTGATTTGAGATTTGTTTTTTGATGAGAATATTTATAGCTATAAATTTCCCTCTTTCCCTTTTGCTGTGTCCCATGGTTTTGGAATATTGTGCTTTCATTTTCATTTGTCTCTAAGTATTTCCTAATTTCTTTGTGATTTCTGCTTTGATTCATTGGTTGTTTAAAATGTTTTTTAAAAATGTTCAATTTCCACACTTTTGTGAATTTTCCTGTTTTTTATTACTGATTTTTAGCACCATCTGTTGTAGTCAGAAAAGATACTTTGTATGATACATATCTTCTTAAATCTGTTGAGGCTTGATTTGTGGCCTAACATATGGTCTATCCAAGAAAATGTCCTATGTGTACTTGAGAATGTGTATTCATTTTTGCTGGGTAAAATGTTCTGTATATATCTATCAGATCTAGTTTATTTGTGTTAAGTCTTGTTTTTCCTTCTTTAATTTTTTTCTGGTTCTTCTATCTATTGTGAATGGGGTATTGAAATGTTGAACTCTTGTAGAACAGTTTCTCCTCAGTTCTGTCAGTATTTGTTTCATACCTTTTGATGGTCTGTCATTAGATGTGTAAATGTTTATAATTTTTCTGTTTTGATATATTGAACCTTATATTAATATATAACATTCTTTATCTCTTCTAGCCTATTTTGGTTTAAATCTGTTTTGTCTGTTATTAGTATAGCCACCCTGCTCCCTTTTGGTTACTATTTACATGGAATACATTTTCTGTCATTTCCCTTTTAACCTGTTTTAGTGTCTTTGTATCTTGAGTCCTTTGTAGACCTCATATAGGTGGGTCATGTGTTTTTTATCCATTCTGCCAGTCTTTTTTAAAGTAGGCTCCATGCTGGGCATGAACTCCCAACACGGGATTTGAACTCAAAACCCTAGGATCAAGACCTGAGCTGAGATCAAGAGTTGGATGCCTAACCGACTGAGCCACCCAGGCACCCCCAGTGTGTCGTGTCTTTTGATTGAATAGTTTGAGGACTTCTGTCATTGTGTTGTTTCCTATATGCCTTATGGCTTTTTTGCTTTTCATTTCTTCCATTCATGTCTTCTTTTATGTTAAGTTGATTTTTTTTTTTTTTTGTAGTGAAATGTTTAAACCCCTTTCTGGTTTCCTTTTGTATGTATCCTATAGCTTTTTTCTTTGTGCTTACTATGGGGTGTTATATTTGACATCATAAAGTTAGAATACTGTAATTTGAATTTAGACTAGCTTAATTTCAATAACATACAAAACCTCTGCTCCTTTACAAGTCTGTACTCTCCCCTTTCAGTTGTTGCAAGATTATATCTTTATGTAGAAAACAAGATTTGGGGGCACCTGGATGGCTCAGTCAGTTGAGCATCTGCCTTTGGCTAAGGTCATGATCCAGGGTCCTGGGATTGAGCCCCACGTTGGGCTCTCTGCTCACAGGGAGTCTGCTTCTCCCTCTCTTCCTCCACTTGTGTGTCTGTGTGTATATGCTCTCTTTCTATCTCTCTCTCTCTCTCTCTCTCTCTCTCAAATCTTTAAAAAAAAAAAAACAAGATTTGGAATTACAAACCAGAGTTACAGTCATATTAGCTTTTACAGTAATAATTTTTCTTTAAATGTAGTAATCTTTGAAATCACATGGAAAAGGATAGTTATAAACTGTCATTACAATGATACCTACTTAAAAAAAATTCCAGAATAGTTAACCTGTAGTATTATAGTAGTTTCAGGTGTACAGTATAGTGATTTAGCACTTTCATACATTACTCAGAGCTCATCCTGATAACTGTGATATTAATCTGCTTTATTTTATTTTCCCACCTACCTCCTATTGGACAACCATCAGTATGTTCTGTGTTTAAATGTCTGTTTTCTTGTTAGTCTCATTTTTTTTCATTTTCTTAAATTCCACGTATGAGTGGAATCATAAGGTCTTTGTCTTTGACTTTTTTTTGCGTAGTGTTATACCCTCTAGTTCCATCCACATCCTTGCAAATGGCAAGATTTCATTCTTTTTATGGCTGAGTAGTATTTCATTGCAATGACACCTGCTTTTGTAATTGTCCATGTAGTTACTCTTGTGGTGATGTTCACTTCTCCATGTAGCTTCAGGTTACAGTTGAATGTACTTGCATTTCACCATGCAGAATGCCTTTGAGCATGTTTACAGGTCATATCTAATGGTCATGAACTTCAGCTTTCATTTGTCTGGATATGTCTTAATTTCTTTTAAAGATTTTTATTTATTTGAGAGGGAGGGGCAGAGAGTGCACATGAGCATAGGCAGTGGGGAGGAGCAGGGGGAGGATGAGAGGGAGAAGTAGGCTCCCTGCTGAGCAGGGAGCTTGATGTGGGGCTTGATCCTGAGACTCTAGAATCATGACCTGAGCCGAAGGCAGATGCTTAACCAAAAGAGCCACCCAGGCACCCCAATTTCTCCCTCATTTTTGAAGGACAGTGGTTGTGTTATAGGATTCTTAGTATGTATTTTTTTCCTTTTAGCATTTTGTACTTACAGACCCATAGTTTTCTGGCCTCAAATGTTTTTGATGAGATTCTGCTGACAATCTTGCTGAGCATCCTTGAATATGATGATTGGCTTCTCTCTTCCATGAAAGTGTGATTATACCATAACGTGGTGTGGGTTTCTGAGTTCATCTGACTTGAGATTATTTTGTGCTTCTTCAGTGTTCATACTCCATTTCATCACATTTCAGCAGTTTTAGGCCATTATTCCTTCAAATAGTCTCTCTGCTCTTTTTTCTCTGTTCTCCTGGGACTTCCACTGTGTTAGTCTCCCTGATGGTGTCCCATGTCTGTCCCTGAGAAGCTGAAGTCTCTCAAATCTTTTTTCTTTGCCCTTGATCATTTCCATTGTCGTATCTTAAAGTTCACTGATTCTTTCTTCTCTCCGCTTAAATCTGCTTTTGAATCCCTTTAGTGAAATTTTCATTTCAGATATTGCACTATTTAGCTCCAGGTTTTTGTTTGTAGATTTTCTGTCTCTTCATTGACCTTTCCATTTGATTTGGTTCATGCATTGTTTTCGTGACTTCACATTTTCCTTTTATTCCTTTATCGTCTTTAAAACCACTGTTTTAAAGTCTTTGTATAGCAAAATTTCCAGTGTCTTTTCAAGGACAGTTCTTGATGATTTCTTTTCCTTTGAATAGGCCATACTTGTTTCTTTGTATGCCTTTCAATGTGTTGAACACTGGATTATAATGTAGTAATTCTGGAAAACGGATTCTTTGCCTTTCCCAGCATTTTCTGTTTTTTTTTTTTTTTTTTTTTTAATGTTTCTGGACTTTCTTTTGTTTTGTTTTGTTTTGTTTTCCGTTTTTGTTTTTTGGTTGTTGTAGGCAGTTTCTGTGTGGAGGATCAGCCTGAGGTGTGTGTTTATGCTTAGGTGTCTTCTCTGGTCTTTCTTGAGCCTTTACCTGGGCATATGCAGGCACTTTCTGATATTCTCTATATATGTGGTTGTCTTAGAGTGTCCTAGCCAGTGTCTGGCTCTTGTAGGGGGGAAAAAGTGGAAAATGAAGGGGGGAAGTGGCACCTGCCCTTTCAGTCCCCTGGAAGCCATTTCACCTGGAGGGAGAGGGGCAATAGCAATGGCTGACTGTCTCTGTGCCAGCACTTCTGTGGTCAGAAGCACCAATCCAGTGTTGAGAGCACATATCCCCAATATTGGATGCCTGGGTCCTTGCTGGCCTTAACTCCTCCAGACTAAATACAGGCTGCTCCAGAACATGTGCACAGTTGGTGGCTGGGGTGAGGGATGGGTAGCTGCTGGTATGCTGGGATCTGAAATTGACCAATATTAATGCAGTTGACTCTCAGGTTTTCCCTTGGAAGTTGCAAGCCTTCAACAGACTCCAGAGTTCTGAAATAATTACATCATGGGGGCACCTGGGTGGCTGTCAATTTAACATCTGACTCTTGGCTCAGGTCATGAGATAAAGTGCTGCACCCGGCTCGGAGCTGGGTGTGGAGCCTGCTTAAGATTTTCTCTCCCCCTGCACCTCCCTCACCTGCTAATGCATGCTCTTCCTCTCGTTCTCAAAAAATTTTTTTTCTTATTTTTTTTAAGATTTATTTATTTATTCATGAGAGACACAGAGAGACAGAGACCCAGGCAGAGGGAGAAGCAAGTTCCTTGCAGGGAGCCTGATGCAGGGCTCTATCCTGGATCCCGGGATCATGACCTGAGCCAAAGGCAGGTGCCTAACTGCTGAGCCACCCAGGTGTCCCCCCAAAAAGTTTTTTTTAATGAAATCATTATATTACAGGAGATCATGGTAGTATAATTTTGGTGCACTTTTTACACTTCTATCTTCCAAGAAGCCTCCTAGCATCTAAGGTTTTAGTTTTGTATGTTTATACATCACTTATTGCAACTTTACTTTTAGTAAGAAACCATTAAATTTCTTAGATTGCCATTTCCCCATTTTGGACTAGTTTTCTTGGCTTTTCAAATCATTAAACATAGCATACATGTACAGGAAATTGCTAAAACCATTGTTTTACTCTGATTATACAGTAAACACCCAGATAGCCCTTACCTAGATAAAAAAAAAAAACATAAATGGGGCTCCTGGGTGGTTCAATTGGTTAAGTGGCTGACTCTTGATTTTGGTTTGGGTCATGATCTCAGGGTCCTAGGATTGAGCTCTACATAGGGCTCCATGCTCAGCAGAGTCTGCTCTGCTTGAAGACTCTCTCTACTCCTCTCCTTGCTTGTGTGCTCTCTGTCTCTAAAATAAATAAATCTTTAAAAAAAATGAAATATTACCAATACTGCAGAAGTTCCCCATGTTTTCTTTAATGATCATATCCCCTTTTCCCCCAGATAGAACCATTGCTTTCCTATGATTTTTGTCTATATATTTCATCCCCATGCATATATCCCTAAAAAGCATTTACATTTTGAGCTTTATTCCATACTGTATTCTTTTATGATGCCTTGTTTATGAAACCTATCTTTGTTGAATGCAACTATAGTTAAAATTGATGGATATATCTAGCATTATAAAATATCTCCTAATTTATCAATTCTAATATTGAACATTTGGGTTTCTAGTTTTTTGCTGTTAAACAGTAGTACCATGAACATTCTTGAGGTAGGTCTGATACACAAATTCTCTAATATCTAGGAATGAGTATCTTCAGAATGAATAAGTAACGCCCAGCCTTTCCCAAAGATGTTGTACCAGTTAACTTTTCCACCAGCAGAGAGTATTTTGGTGCTAGCTGCTTCACACCCTAACCGACTACTGTGATGTTGTCAGTCTATAATATGGAGCTGTGGGATCCCTGGGTGGCTCAGTGGTTTAGCATCTGCCTTCGACCCAGGGTATGATCCTGGAGACCTGGGATCGAGTCCCACATCGGGCTCCCTGCATGGAGCCTGCTTCTCTCACTGCCTGTGTTGTGTCTCTGCGCCTCTCTCTCGCTCTCTCATAAATAAAATCTTAAAAAAAAAAAATGGAGCTGTTGTTATGGAATGTAATACCTCATGTGCTTTTAACTTTTGTATCTTCCTGATTTCACTGAGGTTCAGCATTTTCAGATCTTTATTGGTCATCTTGAGCAATTTTCTGCAACATGCTTAAGCAGGTTTTTGTGCCTTTTTTCGGTTGGGGGAATCAGATTTGTAGGACATTATTGTGGAGTGGAGTCCTTTGTCAGATCTATGCACTGCTAGTATATCAAACTTTTGGCTATTGTCTTTTGATGAACATAAGTTAATTTTAAGATCTAATTTATTGAGCTTTTTCTGTATTGTCAGCATTTTCAAAGATTTAAGAAATCTTTTTCCTTTTTGAAGAAATGATATTTCTTGTGTTGTCTTTGAGAAGCTTTCTTAATTTTTTTGGATAATATCAATAATTTACTCTTAGGATCCTGTGGATTTTCTATATACACAGTTATCTGCAAATTATGAATGTTTTATTCTTTCTTCCCAGTCCTTCTGCTTTTTTCTCTGTAACTTATTTCAGTGGTTTAGATTACACAGTAGAGCATTGAATAGCAATGATAATAACAAGACTATATCTTATTGCTAGTTTTGTGGAAGATGTTACAGGAATGGAAGTCTTCAGCATTTCTTTGTCTTAGCTGAAATTGAGATTTTTTTTTTATCTAAGGAAATTCATTTTTCAGAGTTGGTGGAGAGTGTGTTTGTAAATCATGAGTGAATTTTTAATTCAATTTTTCTCAGTATTCATATGATCTTTCTCATTTATTATATAAACACAGGAATAAAAAATAAAAATAAAAAAAAACACAGGAATAACTTTCAGAAAAGTTTGGTTTTACCAAAGTAAAACCAACCTGGCATTCCCAGAATAAACCCAATTTGATCGTAATATACTTTATTTAGTATACTGGTGAATTTGGTTTGCACATGTTTCCTTTAAGATTTTTGTATCCATGTAGGTAATAATCTCTTCCATAAAATATCCCTGGTAACAAGGTTATGCTAGCCTCTTGAAATAAATTGAGAACTTTATTTTCCTGTTTAGAAGAGCTTGTGTAAAATTTGCAGTGGCCTCCTTAAATTTTGGTATAAATTACTGGTTAAGTCACCAGCACTTGCAGCATTTATATTACTTGGTGGGTTTTTTTTTTTTTTTTTTTTGAAGAAAGGTTTTAAATTATGTATTCAGTTATTTAGTTTCCTTTTTTTTTTTTTTTTTGGATTCAGTTTTTTTAATAGAATCATTCATACTTTTTCCTTTTGAGTTTTTCTAGGAATTTCTCCACTTTTAGAATTTCAAACTCCTTGGCATAGATTTATATATAATAGCCTCCTAAAGTTTTAGAATTATGAGCATCTTTTTTTTATTAAGATATAGCTGGGGACGCCTGGGTGGCTTGGTGGTTGAGCATCTGCCTTTGGCTTGGGGCGTGAATCTGAGGTCCAGGGATCGAGTCCCACATCGGGCTCCCTACATGGAGTCTGCTTCTCCCTTTGCCTGTGCCTCTGCCTCTCTCTGTGTGTCTCTTATGAATAAATAAAATCTTAAAAAAGAGCTGCAACTGATGTACAGCATACTAGTTTCAGGTGTACAGCATGATTTGATACTTGAACATACTGCAAAATGATCACAGTATGTCTAGTTAACCTCCATTGCCCTTTCCCCTGCTCATGATCTTTAACTTTTCCTCTTGAATAAATAAAATCTCTTAAAAATAATTTTTATAATTTAGTGGTTTCAGTATATGTGCAAAATTGTGAAACCATCAGCACTAATTCTAAAATCTTTTCATCACCCCAAAAAAGAAAACTGATACCCATTTGTCATGACTCCCCTCCCCTATTTACCCATACCCTGGCAACTACTAATCTTTTGGTCTCTATGGATTTGCCTACCTTGGATATTTCATGTAAATGGAATGATGTAATATGCAGTCTTTGTTTGGCTTTCTTCACTTAGTATAGTATTTTCAACATGCATCTATATTTACTATAGATCAGTATAGAATTCCTTTTTTCTGGCTGAATAATATTCTGTTATATAGACATGTCAAATTTCCTTTATCCATTCATCACTTGGTGGACATTTGGGTTGTTTGGTTTTTTTTTTTCTATTATGAATGATATTGTTAAGAACATTTCCTTACGGAAGTTACATACCTAGGAATGAATTTTTGGATCATGTATCTTGGTGTTTAACTTTTTGAGAAATTGCTGAACTGTTTTCCAAAGCAGCTGCAATCATTTTGCAATGCTATCAGCAATGAGGGTTTCGATTTTTCCATATCCTTATCAGTACTTTTTATTTTTTATTTATTTTTAAGATTTT
Source organism: Canis lupus baileyi (assembly GCF_048164855.1). Lineage (NCBI taxonomy): Eukaryota > Metazoa > Chordata > Mammalia > Carnivora > Canidae > Canis > Canis lupus. The sequence goes on along the minus strand of NC_132839.1, from coordinate 55,933,605 downwards.
ATTTATTCATGAGAGATAAAGAGGCAGGGACCTAGGTAGAGGGAGAGCAGGCCCCTCAAGGGGAGACTGATGTGGGACTTGCTCCCAGGACTCTGGGATCATCCCCTGAGCCAAAGGCAGATGCTCAACCACTGAGTCACCCAGGTGTTCCAGTACTTTTTATTTTTTAAATGGTTAACCAAACTAATAGATGGTAAAGTGGTATTTGTATTTCATCATGGTTTTAATTTCTCTAATGATTAACCTATTTACTATGTATATTTTATTTGGGCAGATGTTTCTTTAAATCCTTGCTCATCTAAGAATTGGGTAGTGTTTTTTTTTTTTTCTTACCATTAAGCTGTAAGAGTTCTTTACTAGATGTTAGACCCTTATCAGCTATGATTTGCAAATATTTAAATATTTTGTCCATTTTGTAGATTGTCTCAGCTTTCTAGGTAGTGTCCTGTAGCACAAGGTTTTCTTGATTCAGTTATTACATTTAGCTCTTGGATTCATTTTTAGTTAATTTTTGCATATGGTGTGAGGTATGAGTTTTCAATCTTTTTTTTTTTTTTTTTGCATGTAGATATTCAGTTATCCAAGAACTATTTGTTGGCAAGAGTATTATTTCCTCATTGAATAGTCTTAGCATCCTTGTAGAAAATCAGTTGACTAGAAAATTAGTAATGTATTTCTGAATTCTCAGTTCTGTTCCATTGATTTATATCTATTCTTTAGGCAGTACCACACAGCCTTGATTATTGTAGCTTTGGGTAATAAGTTTTGAAGTCAGAGTGTGAGTCTTCCAACACAGATAGTTTTAGGCATTCATAGACACTCACAATTCCATATGAATTTTAAAATTGACCTGTCGAATTATGCAAAAAAGACAGGTCAGCCTTTGAATCTGTAGATCAATTTAGAAACTATTGCCATCATAATACTAAGTCTTTCAATCCATGAATATAAGGTGTTTTTCCACTTAATTTCTTCAAGAATGTTTTGTAGTTTTCAATGTACAGGTCTTGCACTGTATTTGTATTCTGTTTTGATGCTGTTGTAAATTGTTTAATTTCATTTTCAGATTATTTATTGGTAGTATATAAAAATATCATTGATTTTTGTTTGTTGATCTTGTACCCTGCCACTTTACTGAACTCTTTTAGCTCTAATTGTTTTTGGGTAGGTGGATTCCTTAGGATTTTTTTAAGTCCAATATTATGTCAGCTTTGAGTAGAGTTTAACCTTTTCCTTTCCAATCTGGGTGTTTTCTATTTCTTTTTCCTGCCTAGTTTCCCTGGCTAGAATATTTGTACAGTTTTGAATAAAAGTGACAAGAGTAGACATTCTTGTTTTGTTCCAGCTTTATGTGGAAAGCTTTCAGTCTTTGACCATTAGGTATGATGCCAAATATGGGGTTTATTAGGAGCCCTATATCAGGTTGAAGTTCCTTTCTTTCTTTCTTTTTTTTAAGTTTTTTTTTTTAAGTTGTTCCTTTCTATTGCTAGTTTATTGAATTTTGTTTTGATCATGAAAAGGTGTTTGATTTTTGTGAAATACTTTTTATGTGTCTGTTAAAATAATCATGTAATTTTTATCCTTTATTAATATGGTATATTTCACTGATTGAGTTTCATATGTTGAACCAACCTTGCATTCTTGAGAAAAATCTCATTTGGTCATGGTGTGTGCAATCCTTTTTATATGCCATTGCATTGGGTTTGCTAGTATTTTATTGAGGATTTTTATGTTATGGTCGTGGACTTTTCTAACGGGAAGTTTTTGATCACTTGTTCAGGCTGTTTCCTCATTATAGAACCACTCAGACTGTTTCTTTTGGTTTTGGCAGTTTTTATAGGAATTTGTTCATTTCACCTAAGTTTTTTAATTTGGAGGTACACGTTTTCACCTTTTTATTTCTGTAGGGTTGGTAGTAATGCCCACACTTTCATTTCTGGTTTTAGTAATTTGATTGATGTTTTGTTTCATGGTCCATCTAGCTCAAGATTTGTTCATTTTGCAGATGTTTTCAAAGAACCAGCTATGGGTTTTGTTAAATTTTTTTTAAGATTTATTTGAGGGAAAGTACAAGCAGAAGGGGTAGAGAGAGAGAGAGAAGGAAGGAGAATCTCAAGCAGGCTCCCTGCTGAGGGGGGAGCTCCACACAGGGCTCAATTCCAGGACCCTGAGACTGCAATCTGAGCCAAAACCAAGAGCTAGATACTCAACTGACTGTACCATTCAGGCACCCCATTATTGATTTTTCTCTATAGTTTTTCTAGTTTTTATTTCATTTATTTCACATTTAATCTTTTAAAATTTTTCCTATGTGCTTTTTGTTTTTTTGCTTTTTTTCCCCCTACTTCCTTAAGGCAGCTTTAGGTTTTGATTTAAGGTCTTTTTTTTTTAAGATTTATTTATTTATTCACGAGAGACCCAGACTGAGAGAGAGAGAGAGAGAGAGAGAGAGAGAGAGAGAGGCAGAGGGAGAAGCAGGTTCCTCAATCCCGTATCCTGGGATCAGACCTGAAACGAAGGCAGGCACCCAACCGCTGAGCCACCCAGGTATCCCAAGGTTTTTTTTTTTTTTTTTAATATAGGCACTTACAGCTGTAACTTTCCTTACAAGTACTGCCATATATTTTAGTATGTTGCATTTTCATTCATCTCAAAGTATTTTCTAATTCTTTTTTTTTTTTTTAAGATTTTATTTATTTATTCATGAGAGACCCAGAGAGAGAGGCAGAGACACAGGCAGAGGGAGAAGCAGGCTCCATGCAGGGAGCCCGATGTGGGACTTGATCCTGGGATTCCAGGATCACACCCTGGGCCAAAGGCAGGCGCTAAATTGCTGAGCCATCCAGGTGTGTCCTGTATTTTCTAATTCTTGTGATTTCATCTTTGATCTATTAATTATGTTAATTTCCACATATTTGTGAACTTTCCAGTTTTCTGTATTGATTGCTAATTCCATCGTGGTCAGAGAACATAGTTTGATTTCAGTCTTTTAAAATTTATTTAGACTTGTTTTATTGCATTACATATGGTCTGGATTGTAAAATACTCAAAATTCACTTAAGATTGTGTATTCTGCTATTGGACTATTCTACAGATGTCTTTAGTTCTAGTTGGCTTATAGTATTCAAGTCTTCTGTTTTGATATGCCTTGTTCTATTCATATCAAAAGTGAGGTATTTCTAATTGTGGATTTATGTTTTATCCCATCTGTTCTATTTTTTCTTCATGTGTTTCAGTACTCTGTTCTTAGGTTCACCTGTGTTTATAATTGTTACATCTTCTACATGGATTAATCTTTTTTCACTATAAAACACCTTTCTTTGTCTCTAGGGACATTTTTTTCTAGAGAGGGTGGGAGGGGCAGTGAGGAAGAGAGGACGAGAGACTCTTAAGTAGGCTCCACGCCCTTTGCAGAGCCCGATGCAGGACTTAATCTCACAACCTCTGAGATCATGATCTGAGCCAAAAATCAAAAGTTGGGTCTAAATCAACTTAGACCCACCCAGGTGCCCCATAGGGACAATTTTTATCTTAAGATTTATTTTGTCTGATGTTAGTATAGCCACTCCATCTCTTTGGCTACCACTTTCAGGGTATATCTTTTTATAACTCTTCACTTTCAACCTATTTGTGTCTTTGAATCTCAAGTGTATTTTTATATAGCATATATTTGGATTATGGCTTTTAAAAATCCATTTTGCCAATCTCTGCCTTTTTAGTTGTAGAGTTTAGTCCATTTACATTTAATTCATTTTTTTTACATTTAATTCACTATTGGTAAGCTAGAATATGCATCTGTCCTTTTATTATTTACCATAGGTCTCATGTCCTTTCTGTTCATTAATTGCCCCTTTTTTGGTGTCAAGTATATATATATTCTTTAGCGTACCATGTTGATTTCCTTGGCTTCTTTTACTATATTTTTTTAGTTACTTTGTTGCTCACTGCTCTGGAGATGACAAAAAGCATTTTAACTTATAACAATCTAGTTCAAATTAATACCAACTTCAGTAGAATACAAAAACTTGACTCCTCTATGGCTGCGTTCTTCCTCATGTGCTGATAGCATCACACAGATGACATCTTTTACATTTTATGCCAATCAACCCAGATTTATAATTATTGCTTTTATTCAGTTATCTTTTAATAAGATAGAAAAAATGATAGATATTTATATTGTCTTTTTTATTTAACTGTGTACTTTTTGTGTATCTTTGCTACTTCCTGTGGATTAAAGTAACTGCCCAGTGTCTTTAAATGTCATTTAAGCCTGAAGGACTACTACCTTTAGTATTTATATAGGACAGGTCTGCTAATGACACTCAGTTTTTGTTTAATTTGGGAATGTCTTAAATTCTTCCATTTTTTGAAGGATTGTTTTCTTGGCCATAGAATTCTTGGTTGAGTTATTTCCATCAACACAGATGAAAGCCCAAATGTTTCATCTCCGTTTTCTGGTTTCCCTGGGGTTGCTGATGAGAAATAAGCAGTCAGTCTTAATCTTATTGAGGATTCCTTGTACATGATCTGTGAGGAGTTGCTTTTGTTTTGCACATTTCAAGGTTCACTTTACTTCTGGCTTTGACACTTTGATTCTAACATCTCAGTGTGACTGTTTGTATTTATCCTACTTGGACTTTATTGAGTTTTTTGGCAGCGTAGGCTGATGTTTTTAATAAAATTTGGGGAGCTTTAAAAATGTTTTTCTTCATATTTTCACCCTTTCCTTTTTTTCTCTCTTTCTGGGACTTGATTGTATCCCAAGGGTATCTGAGACTCGCTTCATTTTACTTCATTTTTTTCTTTCTCTTCTCACACTGGATAATCTTAATGTACCTATCTCTTGGTTTGCTCATCCTTTCTTCTGCCTTTTTAAATCCTGAGATGGTGTACTGAATTTTTCATTTGTTATTGTACTTTTCGGCCACAGAATTTCTGATTAATTCCTTTTTGTAATCTTAACTCTTTGGTGAGACATTGTTCTCATACTTAATATTTTAGATGTGGTTTCCTTTTACCTATGTAAGCATATTTAAAACAGCTGAGTGACATTGACATCTTTGTCTAGTATTTGGAATGTCTAGTCTTTGTCAGGTAATTTCTTTTGATTTCCTTTTATTTCCTCTGTGAATGGACCACATTTTCTTGTTCCTTTGCATATCCTATAATTATTTTGTTGAAAAGAGGTTCTTAATTTAATAGGATAAGTCTGGAAGTCAGATTATCCCTTTTCCCCCAGGGTTTGTTCTTTCTGTTTGCTGTTGTTCAGTGGCTTTCCTCAACTACTTCTGTAGAATTTCTACTCAGTTACCTTACTGGTTAGCTAATGATTGCAAAGAGATTTTCTTATATACTTGGAACCAGTAGGTCTCCAGCCCTTGCTAAGGGCCTCAGCATACCTTCCACAATGAGCCATACAGCTTACTACACTACACTACAGTAGCCTTTAATTCCGTGCTTGTGCAGAGCCTTAACCTTAACCAGAAGTGAGATCTCAGGGCCGCCTTAGGTCTTTTCTGAGTGTGCATGTGGCCCTCTAGATACCCAGAACCATGTTGAACTTTTTAAATCCCCCTATAGAACTCTCATCCCCTAACTTTTCTTTGCAAGTAGTTTTTGGTAATCTTTTATTTGCCCACATTATTCACTACTTGAGACACCAAATGTTTAACAGTTGCCTTTTATTGTTGGACAAACTTCCCTGGAGAAAGGCTGTTAGTACTAAGTGAAACAAGGCAGGTAAAGCAAAGACATCCTTAATAAAAATGGAAACTGGCAGGGAACCACCAGAAAGGTCAAGTAATGACAGTCTCTGAGGATGGGCTTGAGCTCCAGCCTTGTTCTACCCCTGCCAGTGGCTACCCGGCTGCTAATTTTCACTCTTTATTGGGCTCTTTATTTTCAAGGTGACTGCAGAGCTAGGGAGGAGGAGATGGAGTAGTGCAAGGTAAAAGGCCACAAAGCTTACAGTTTTTACCAGGATCCAGCTGATGTTACCCAGTTACTGTAAGCCTTTAATTTCCAGAATTCTGAAAAAGTTCATTTGAACAGGTTTTGTCAATGTTTTCATTGACCAAAAAAAAACTTTTGGACGTCCTTACTTGACCGTTTAGCTGACGTTACCCTGATCATCGAATTTTTTTAATTTAAATATATTTCCAATATGTGCACCAGAGCCTATAAATTTTTTTCTAAGTAGGGATTTAAATGCATTTATGACTTGTTATTAATTATCATTTACTTAATCTTTCGGATTTCCACTGGATGTCTTGTTAACCCCTGAAGAAGTGTGTAGTTTATCTTCAAAATATTTGGGACTTCTTGTTTTTGTAATGGAGTTCTTAATCTTCATTCCATTATGAGTTTAGAGTATCTTCCATATGATATCAGTCTTGAAATTTGCAGAGGTTTTCTTTATGGTCTAGCATATGCCCTAGTTTGTTAAATGTTCTGTGTATACTTGTAAAGAAAGGGCGTAGGGTACACGTTCATGACCTGTTTTATGTCCAAAAGGTCCAGTTTGTTGATTCTACATTTCACATCTTCTGTATTTTTCTTATTTTTAGTCTGTTTATCTGATCAGTTACCAAGGGAGAAATGTATTTTTTGTTTAATAGATTTTTGTAAAGTTTTAGAACTGTAACCACCTATGGATTGATCCCTTAGTGCTTATGAAAAGCCCTGGTTTTATCTCTTATTTTTGCTTTAAAATTTACTTGATAGTTGTTCACACCAGCTTTCTTTGATTAGCTTTGGCATGGCCTTTTACTGTATTTCTCAACCTATCACTGAACTTGCATTTGTAAGAGCTGACTCTGTTAAACAGCAAATAGTAGAAATTTTTATTTTTTTTTTAAATCCGTTCTGCCAGTAAGTGTCTTAATTGCAGGTTTTTTTTAACACCTGTCAATATGCTTATGTTTAAATCTATCAACTTTATTGGATCTTCTCTTTGTCCTTCATGTCCTATGTGACTGTCTTTTAGATTAATCAGGTATTCTTTCTTCAGACTTCCTTCTTCTGTTGTCTAAACATTGTTCCACTATTCTACCCTAGTTTTTTCATTCCTTCCTGGAAAATGCAAGAAACTTGTACAAGTCTGATTACCCTGTTCCCACAGCTTTTGTAGTATTGTTACTATGCATTTTAATTGTGTATAGATTTTTAAATTCCAGAAGGAATTATTTTATATAACTAGTATTTAGTCTTGCTCACATGTGTCTTTTTTCTTATTCTTTTTTTTTTTTTTTAAGATTTTATTTATTTATTCATGAGTGACAGAGAGAGAGGCAAAGATCTAGGCAGAGGGAGAAGCAGACCCCATGCAGGGAGCCCAACCGGGACTCGGGACTTGATCCTGGGTCTCCAGTATCATGCCCTGGACTGAAGGTGGTGCTAAACCGCTGAGTCACCCGGGCTGCCCTATTCTTTTCTGAATATACATGGGTTCACTTTCCTTCTACCAGAGGAACATCTTCAGTGTTCTCTTCAGTGTGAGTCTACTGGCAATGAAATTTTTTTTTTATTTTTTTTATTTTTTATTTATTTTTTTTTTTTACTGGCAATGAATTTTAAAAATTTTTCCATGAAAATGTCTTGATTTCACTTTGACTTCTTAGAACATACTTACTGGTTATAGGATTCTTGGTTGCTATCTATCATTCCATTCCATTCAGGTTCATTATCTTTAGGTGTTAAAGGTTTTGTTGAGAAATCCGTTGTTCTTTTTTGAAATTTCTTGTTATCTGTCTCTTGTGCAGTTTGTTTTTATTGTACCCATGTCTCTTCTGCTGTTTCATTCTGAGTCTGCATACGATAATATCTTTATTTTTCTTGCTTGTGAGTTCTTGGGCTTCTTTTTGTTTGTTTTTTAGTTCTTGGGCTTCTTTATGGATGGATGGGTTTTCCCTGCTTAGTTCAGTCATTGTCTCTTCACTTATGTCCTCTGCTTCATTTTTCTCTTTCCTTGTTACTGCAATTAAACATTTACTCCACTTATTCAGTCCTTGGTCTCTCATCTTCTTTTTGGTATCTTCTATTTTTTCTATCTTTCCTTTGTTTTGGACATTTTGGCCCAGTGTTCTAGTTCACTTCTTGTCCTGTGCTGTGCCTCATTGGCTGTTAAACTCCACCTAAGAATTTCTCACTTCCAGTATTTTGCTGAGAGCTTTTGGTCCCTGGCTTCATGCTGGTTCATTTTTACCCTGAAGTGCCCTTGGGGTCCTAGCCTAGAGGACAGGGTGTCCTGTTAGACTTGTTGGTGGGCAGGGCCATGAATCTTAACCTCTTTCCCTTTGTTTTTTCAGGTCTTAGACCCAAACCCCCATATTGCTGAGCAGGGGCAGATGCCATCAGAGGGTCAGTGACTTGGGTGCTCTGGTGTTTGCTTTCTCTTCTGGGTTTCTGCTTTCAATCTGAACTAAACTCGTAGTTCTCTACTGTTCTCTGTGCTCTCAGATGCTGTGGAGATAATGTCTGTCTTAAGCGGTATTTTTTATTTTCTGGAAGATTAGTCTGAATAAACCTTGTCAGCCACAACTGGAAATGAAACTTGAATGGTTTTAAATTTTGATTTAAACTTTGTTTTAACCTTCTCAAGGAACTGGTACCTATTGTGAATGGTTGCTGTAAAGAAATACAAAGAGAGAGCATGTGTAAAGAGCTTAGTATACATCCAGTTGCCTATAATGAGTAATTTTTCCAATTTCATTCATTTTTCAACTTTTTTTTGTTGTTGAAAAAAATATAATTCTTGGAAAACTTTGTCTTTCCACTTAAGTTCTTTAGCTCTATTACACCAAGCAGACCATTTGCTGGTCTTCTGTAATCAAATTTTAACTTTGGAGGTCTCCTGTGAACCTTCTAGTTTTTGGACATATTTATTTTAAAATCTTGTTCTTTGCTTTTTTTCACCTTTATTCAGGTGTAGATTTCATGTTAAGCTTGCTGCCTCATGATTCTGTTGGTCTGAAAATACTTGATCAATATCGGTTGTAACTTGTATTTTAAAATAGCCTTTACATTTGATATTGCCCAAAAGCCAGTGCGCAGATACCATCTCCATTTACTCCAGCCTGTCCTCAGGATGAGAGAGCACTTCACAGGTGACAGTGAGTACTTCTATAAAGTGGCTGTGGCAGTGCTGATGGTCACCACCTGGATGCAGTAATTCATTAGGGATTGCCAGAGAGTGCTTGTATAATTCTCTTGCCTTCATTTATTAGCTGATAAACTTTTGTAAAAGCAAACTTCACTCGTCATCCATTTGATTAAGTGGAAGAATGAAACACTAAGTAAAGCCACAAAAATGCTTGATTATTTTTTTTCACTTCTTTCGTAACATTGAGCCAATTCTCCAGCATTCTCCGCAGCTGACCAGTAAATTGTTTTCCAGTATCATTAGGAACTTATGGTGTGATCTGTTTGTGTCTTGATCCATGCAGTCATCCCTTTTGAAAAGTTCAGATTGTCTAGTCTTTGAACAGTTAAGCTTCTCACACCCAGTAGGGTGACTCTAAAAAAAAAAAAACAAAAACCCAGGCAATAACAGTTGTAGAAAAACTAGAGCCCTCAGACATTGCTACTGCAAAATATTACAGCTGATTTGTTTAAAAAAAAAAAAAAAAGTTTAGCAGTTTAGAAAGATAAACATAGAGTTACTATATGACTCAGAAATATGATCCTGGCTGTAGACCTAAAGAGAAATGGAAACGTGTCCACACAAAAGCTTGCATGTGAATGTTTATAACTTACTATACATAATATCCCAAACATGGAGACCATTCAGATGTCTGTCAGCTGATGAGTGGATAAACTAGTGTGGCATATCCATACGATGATATACCATTTGGCAGTAGATAAGAATGAAGGCCTGACTCATGCTAAAATGTGGATGAACTTTGAAAACAATATGCTAAAGTGAGAAAAGCTAGTTAAAGACCATGTGCTATATCATTTCACTTCTGTGAAATGCCCAGAATGAGCAGATATTGTAGATACAGGCTTAATAATAAAGTAGATTATTGGGCTGCTTTTTTTTTTTTTTTAAGATGTTATTTATTTTAGAGAGTGAGAGCATGGAGAGGGCAGGGTGGGCAAAGGGAGAGGGGGAGAGAGACTCTTAAGCAGACTTCCTGCTGAGCACAGAGCCTGACACAGGCCTCCATCCCACAACCCTGAGATTATGCAGGACCTGAGCCAAAACCAAGAGTCAGACACTTAACCTGCTGAGCCACCTAGGTGTCCCAGTTATTGGGTTTCTTTGGACTGGGAGAAGTGGGAGGGAAATGGGGGTTTATTGTAAAGGGTACCCATTTCTTTTTGGGGTGATAGGATGTTCTAAAATTGTGATTGCACAACTCTTTGGAAATACAAAAATCACTGAATTGCATGTTTTTAGTGAGTGAATGTGACTAAGGAGAAAGGAATATTTGCAGTACATAACACTTTCTTAAAGTGTTCTTATGGGGCAGCCTGGGTGGCTCAGTGGTTTAGCGCTGCTTTCCGCCCATGGTGTGATCCTGGAGACCCGGGATCAAGTCCAATGTCAGGCTCCCTGCAATGGAGCCTGTTTCTCCCTCTGCCTGTATCTGTGCCTCTCTCTCTGTGTCTCTCATGAATAAGTAGATAAAAATCTTTAAAAAAAAATAAAGTGTTCTTATGAGTTAGACTAAACCCTGTTTTAAAATGGTTAGAACACACATGAAGAGACTGTTCTTTTAGCCATCATAAAATTATCTGCTCTCAGGCCTGGGAATACAGATGTGAACAGATGTGCCTCTGTAGAGAAGAGCCATTAACTGTGTGCATGTAACCACAGGAGTCTAGTGGGTAACAGGGACACATAGTTCAGGTTATGCTAAGTTACATGAAAGCCTCTGGACTGGGGCTACATGATAAAGAATGGCACCATGGGGAGGGTTAGTGATTGCATGAATGGTTTCCTCACATACTGTTAAGGGAGATCCTCTTTCTAAGGAAGTGGCATATATATCTCCAATGATGAGAAGCCAGCCTTATAAAGGAAGTGATTTAATACCAGGGCAGAGCAAGTAGAAATGTCCTGGGGTAAGTGGGATGGATCTGAAGTTAGTAGATGATGGATGGAAAGGCTTTAGTGGGATGGGAAGTATGTTAAGTGTAAAGCAGAGTTAATGGGAAGCTGTTTCCGTAGTCCAGGTGAGGCATGTGTTGGCTTGGACTAGGATGGGAACAATAGAAACGGCAAGTGGACAGATTTAGTGTGAATTTCAGAAGTGGGTTCAATAGGACTTGCTGATTGTGGCGGATGAGAGAGACTAGAATCAAATTTGTCTGACACACTTAAATGGATCCACTTCTTAAGATGGGGGGATAGTAGGAGAAAACAGAACAACTAACCAATGAGAGAATGCTAAATCTTAGAAAAGTTAGAAAGACAGGGTAGACTTTTCTCATTCAGTAGGAGAATCTTATCACACATTGAAACAATGGGATTCTATTTTTTTACCTATTAGATTGATACAAAGTAAAGTTTGGTAAGAGTATGGAGAAATAGGTCACATATAGTTGGGAATTAAGACCAGAATGACTCTTGGGGCAATTTTGGCCAACATCTATCCATTTTAAACCTACTGGATCATGAGGAATATGTATTTGTCAATGTTTGCATAAGAAAAATGAAAATAAATGCAGAGGGGTGTATATTGCCTTATTGTTTGTAGAAGAAGAAATAACTACTAGGAAAGACCTGAGTGTCCATCAGTAGAGACATAGTGCACGCTCGCTCACAAGCTGGATGCTGCCACATGACCATGAAGTCGATCTCTGTACACAATGGAAAGAGGTCCAAACTATAGTAAGGGAAGAAAGATCTGAAATAATACAATTTGACTCTTTGTGTCTATCTTGTAAAAGCTCTGTGTTTATGTGCTTTGTGCTCATGAAAGCATCTTCTACAGGTACTTCTGAGTTGGGGAATTTGAGGAAAGAGGATTCTCACTTTATATTTTCCTTTCCTATTTTAAGTTGTGCACATCGCTTCACAGCCTCTTGGCTAAGATCCAGTGAAGTTGTGCACAGCTTTATCAGGAACTCTGAATGTGGCAGTGAACTTCCTATGGGACAGTCTGTGATCGAATCCTAGAAACCTTGGACTGCTAACATCTGTATAGAATATAAACACAAAGAGACTCTGGATATATAGGATCAAGAGCATCCCAGAAGGTTTACCAAGTTCTTAAAAGACAGCTCATTTTTATTTAAATATGCTATTTAAGTATATCTTGTGTTCCAGGGTGCCTGGGTGGCTCAGTCCGTTAAGTGTCTGTCTCTTGATTTTTGGCTCACATAATCTCAGGATGTGAGATCGAGCCCCACATCAGGTTCAGCATTCAGTGCCAAGTCTGCTTAAGATCCTCTATCTCCTCTGCCCCTCCACCCCTCCATGTGCACACATGTGTGCACCCACTCTCTCTTAAATAAAATTTTTTCAAATAAATATAATTTAATATTTTGTAAGTTTACCCAGATTTTAAATTCTTAAAATCCATCTTCTGAATTTTTTGTGTGTGATTTATATTTGCTGTAGATGATTTCGAAAATGCAGTACCAATTTATACATCCTCCTACCTGTAGTCTACTTTGGTCATTTGGAAGACTGTTGGTCCTTTTATGTGTACTTGTGGAAATTTTCATGAGTTGTAATCCTGCTTTTCATGGTTTATTCTCCCTCCCTAGCCACTTAAGCATTCTCCTCTATCATGTGTGGAACCAGGGATATTAATGGCTAAGTTCCTGCCTCTTAATGAGCGAAATAGTTATTTTCAGCTTCTCAACATTAATAGCTTTGTCACAAACATCTTTATAGGTAGGCATTTCTCTGCCTTTATGAGTATTTACTTAGAGATTCTTAGCAATACAATCACTAAGTTGAACAGTTTTAATTTTTTAAGCTCCTTATGATTTATGGAAATGCTATCTTTTTATGGTCCCTCCAGCAATTTGAGAGAGCTTGTCTTATGTATTATGCAGAGAAGAAAATTAGTGAAATGACGCCTCACCACTGCATATTATACCTGTAATTTTTCTGATTTGGTAAGCAGAATTCTAAGTTGAATTCCCATTTGTTTTAAAGTGGAACAAGTTGGGGGTTTTTTGTTTAAAAAAAAAAAAATAAAACAACAGTGTTGGCCTTTTATCTTTTCCCTGTTGAATTTCCTACTGACCTTCTTTTTCTCTTTGACTGGAAACTCCACCAGGCACTCTGGAAAACCAAACTGCCTGAAAGACCACTGTGATTCCTTCCTTTGTTGTGAAGTTAAAAGAAAATATGTAGCTTTTTAATTCATTGTTATCTAGTTCCTTTGAATAAAATCCCATGAGGAAAATGTGTTAAAATGGGCTTAAATTGGCAAACACTCTTTACTGGCAGTTTCGACTCTTGGACATGTTAAATGGTGGTCATGAATCACAATTGTCCTGAGTCACACCTGTGTGGCTCCGTGTCTCTGTATTGGAAGGTGTGTGTGCAGGTGCGAATTCAGGTTTGGAATGGCTGTGGCTCCACCTTGAACCTCTGTCCTCTGATTCTTTCCCAGTGAGTACGGAAGTATGGACTAACCTTTAAGTGTTCATTCGTAGGCACATCAGTGCAATTTCTGTTTTTTTCCCAGCAATCCCTCTGTTTTACACAAAATGTAACTTACATAACGTTTTATTCTGACCAAAATTCAAAGAGCAGGAGAGAGATCAGATTTATTTAATGTGCCTTTTTTAAAAAGGAAATTAAGATTGAAAAGTAAGGGTCTATATAAACAGTGCCATGCTTTAAATCTTAACCAAGTGCTTAGGAAAATGTAGTCAAATTTTTAAAGGGTTTTTTTAAATTTTTATTTTGACTTTTTACCTTGCAGAAGAAAATACCAGCTTATTAATGTAAAGGAAAGGCCACCTGATCTCATCCTCACAGAAAGGAGGGCAGGGTTATGAACTGATAGCTACTGGCTGTTTTTAATTTTTCTATTAGGAAAAAGATTCAACTATCTAATCAAAGATATTGTAAATCAGATTAACAAGATATTTGAAAAGTGTTTTTCCTCAGGGAAGTCTTAACTTACCTTTCCCCACTGGACCCAGGGACCTTTTTTTTTTTTTTTTTTTCGTAAACACTTTTTTCTTTTTTTTAAGATTATTTATTTATTCATAGAGACACAGAGAGAATGAGAGGCAGAGACACAGGCAGAGGGAGAAGCAGGCTCCATGCAGGGAACCCGATGTGGGACTTATCCAGGGTCTCCAGGATCATGCTCTGGGCTGCAGGCGGTGCTAAACCGCTGTGCCACCTGGGCTGCCCCAAACACTTTGTTTTTAGGTAGTGTCTATGCTCAACATGGGACTCGAACTCACAACCTCGAGACCAGGAGCAGCATGCTCCATTGACTGAGCCAGCCTGGCACCCCCAGAGCCAGGAACTTCTTTATGTACTTATCTTTCCTCTTAGCACTTCACTCACATGGCAGTTCATCACTTGTATGATTCTTTAGATTGACTGTTCCACCTCTAGACTTGTAATCTATAAAAGGTGTAAGAGCTGTAGCTGTTTTTTCTTCCTTATCATATTAGCTGGTACCTGACACATAAGAATCTCACTTAAGTACTTTTTTTTTTTTTTTAAACCTAACACATTGACAGAAATTGGATAACACCAGTGTTGGTAAAGGTGTTCACAAATGCAAAGAAAATGATATAAAAGAAATCTATTTTAGGGGATCCCTGGGTGGCGCAGCGGTTTGGCGCCTGCCTTTGGCCCAGGGCGCGATCCTGGAGACCCGGGATCGAATCCCACATCAGGCTCCCGGTGCATGGAGCCTGCTTCTCCCTCTGCCTATGTCTCTGCCTCTCTCTCTCTCTCTCTCTCTCTCTCTGTGACTATCATAAATAAATAAAAAAAAAATTAAAAAAAAAATAAAATCTTTAAAAAAAAAAAATCTATTTTAAACTATTAATTTAGAGATTAGAATTGAGGATGAGTGTTGCAGGAATGGAAGTGAGCTTTTACTCTCTACCTTGTGTTTGTGTATTATTTTGAGATGCTACCTTTTTTCTTTAACATAAAGTGTGTGTCTGCCCCGAGAGCTAGCTGTGCCACCTTGGTCATTGCCTCACCTCTTTTGAGCTTTGGTGTCAGTACTTATAAAATGGATATAGTGTCTTTTCCATGTGTTTATCTTTTTCATTTTAATAATTTTACTCCAAGATATTCAACATGTAATTTACATAAGCATCATGAGATATTTTGATTTTTTTCATACTGAGTCTTCAAAATACAATGAATATATGTTTTGAAAATTTGTGGGCAGCTCCAGTGGTGAGGCGGTTTGGTGCTGCCTTCAGTCCTGGGCGTGATCCTGGAGACCCAGGATTGAGTCCCATGTCGGGCTCCCTGCATGGGCCTGCTTCTCCCTCTGCCTGTGTCTCTGCCTCTCTCTTTCTGTTTCTCATGAATAAATAAAATCTTAAGAAAAATAAAAATAAATTTGTATTGTGCTATAATTAATATATAACATTACATTAGTATTAGATGTATATGATTTGATGCATGTATTTATTGCAAGATGATATGCAATTCTGATGATCTGTATTATATTTCACATTTCACAACTGATTTGATTTGAACTATAAATTTTCATCTGAAGTAGTTGATACATATTTAAGTCTATAAAATACAAAGTCGAAAATGCAGATTCACGTCAAGTTGTTCTGAATCCTCCTAAAAGTGTTCCAATAACAGACCCAAGTTGCCAGTTTTTTATTTAAATATCAATTCACCTCCCTAGTTGGAACAGCTGCTTTTTAAGTGCCCATTGACCTCCTTCCTGTGTGCTCTGAATGGTCGACAGTTGTAGAGTAATGTGTGATAGGCAGGCCAGGGGATGGCATCCATCCTCTTTTGTTCGCCTTAGGATTCTTCAGCCTGGCAGCCAGTCCAAACTTGCTTGTGTCCTTGGCTCTCCAAGTGAAATTTCTGGCTTTCATATTTACTGTGGGGATTCCCATTGGTCCATACACTGCCCTCTGATGAGACTGTTTCAGGGTTTGACCAAGAAGCAGAGCCGCTGCAATGTTTATTATGGACTAAGGATTTATTACAGGATTTACATTTCATAGTTGGTGGGGTTGGGAAACGAAAGGTCACAGAAGCATCACTAAAGAGCTCTCTTAAAGGACTGGTGTAGGTGGACAGTCAGGGCTTATAGGGTACTCTAGGAAGCAAGCACATGTGGCTAGCAGGGTCAGCCCTGCAGGGGAGTTGGTGGAGAATCTGTACAAAGCCACAGACCTGGAGATAGGTCTGGGCTTGCTCTTGTCATCAAGGTCTATTCTGGGCAGAACCACAGAGGTGGAGTGAAGGAGGACAAGCACACACTGGATGCCAGCATCTTTGTGTCCATCCCTCACTATGTCCAGCTCTGCTAACCTCATGCTGTCTTACTTTCTCAGTCGAGCTCTAAGTGAGGTTGGGACAGAACAATACTTGGACTTGAGGAACTGTGGTAGCAAGTGGGAGGGGAAACCCACCCTGAGACTCCAGTCCCAGGAAGGAAATGCATTTTTATGAGATTGCATTTTATGAGATTGTTCTAGAATCTGTCCATGGAGTCTTTCTTTCTCACTTTGTAAAGTAGGGTTTTTGAGGTTGAATTTATAAAACCCTTGATCTGTGAGATGCCATCCCCATCTGCTGGAAGGGCAGGGCTTTGCCACTTAAAGTGAAGGCTTGATGATGTTTTGAGCCACAGGTAAGACTACTCCCACTGTAGTGTGTGCACTCCACCTTCTGAATGTAGGTGTTGTATTTCTTTCTGACTGAAGAAGCAGCAGGTCCAGTGATGGGAGCTGTGCAGAGGTCAAGGGTCAAAGCCAGAATCTGCACCAAGGAGAGAGTTTCTGCTGTGAAGTGAGAGGCGTGGACTAAGTGGACTCCAAAGTTCCTTTTATTTTTAATATTCTGTGGTTTGTTGTATTTAAATTGTAGTTCTAATTTTGTATTGTCATTGAACTCATAATGTGTGAAGTTTAAAATCTCTTAACATGGATTTTTCTTGTTTAAAAATTTTTAGACTTTTTATTTAGGGAATATTAAATCTTAGTTACCTTACCCTGTTTAATAGCCTGTATGTTTTTCTTGTTTCAATGTGTTTATGGTAAAACATTTGAAGAAAACAGACAAAAAATAATCCTGTGTAATCCCAGTACTCAGGGATAACCATTAACATTTTAGCATACCCAGTATTTTTCTAACATATATATTTATTAAACTGAAAGCTTTGTGAACACACAACATGATGATTTGCTTCTTTCTCTTTTATCTTTTATAATCATTGACTTTTTTTTTGTAAAGATTTTACTTCTTCATGAGAGAGACCTAGAAGCAGGGACACAGGCAGAGGGAGAAGAGGCTCCCTGCAGGGAGCCCAATGTGGGGACTTGATCCCAGGACCCCGGGGTCACACCCTGAGCCAAAGGCAGGGTGAACTATACATTTTCATTTATAGATGCTCAACCACTGAGCCACTCAGGTGCCCCTAGAATCTTTCTGTCAGAGTTACATAGCATTTTACTGTGTAAATAGACACAATATGGGATTCTAAATCCAGATTCATGGAGAAAATTCAGAGAGTCTAGGAATTTGGACAGGTGAATACATCTTTATTTTATCTTTAACCAATGTTTACCTGAAATGTAGTGTTTCTATCTATTGTAAATGTTGGCAACAAATCACAATAGTAACAGGGCCTAATTCTTTGGTAATAATCTTCATCATCCATTGGATGGTCAGACACTTTATATCTGATTTCTTTAGTCATTGCACATATTTTGAAATGTTGTCTATACTCCTCATTACTTCAAAATTACTATTAATTTACATATTTAACATTATTCTCAACATTGATAGGCTTTAGGAGATTTCCAAATTGTTCATGGTTTAAAAAGTTAAGAATTTCAGGGGCATCTTGGTGGCTCAGACAGTTAAGTGTCTGCTTTCAGATCAGGTCATGATCTCAAGGTCCTGGGGTCAAGCCCCACATCAGGCTCCCTGCTCAGTGAGAAGTCTGCTTCTCCCTCTGCCTTTGCACCCTGCTTGTGCACATGCGTGCTCTCACTCTCTGTCAAATAAAATCTTAAAAAAAAAAAAAAAAGTTAAGAATTCCAAACTATTGGAGATCATTTGCTTACATAAGTGTGTATTTTAAACATTAGTAGGAAGTACCTAAAGGTAAAACTTTGGCTACATCTTTGGTTATTTGGACATAGAATAAATCTCTAGAAGTAAAATTCCTTATCAGATAAGTATCTTTCAAAGTTTTGAGTGTATATCAGATCACCTTCCAGAAATCTTGTACCAGAGTCCTCTTTTCCATATTATATGAAAGCACCTACTCCTTTTAAGAATCACTAGCTTTTATATTCTCTAGATCTGCTGTGGTTTGGCACTGTAAGGGTTTCTAATTTGGTGTCACGTTGAAGGAACCTGTGCAAACTCCAGATTTGAACAGCAGAGCATCACACTTCATTGTGTTTTGATTACACTAGTTGTACATGCAACTCAGGCATAGCCTCTGGCAGCATGTTATATTCCAAGACTCTGGATCAGGGTCTTCAAGCCCTCTGTTTCAGATATGGCCATACCAGGAGCCATAAATTAGGTTGAATCAGCAGTGCTCTCGTTTTCCATGGGGAAGAATTAAATTGTCACATTCAAAAATAATACACATAACACGCACATGAGGCAGTGGAATCTTGGAAACACCAGAATGTGAACTTGACATTTTGCTGAAAAATTGGGAGATTTGGGGGAGGATGATAGGAGAGAAGCTATTGTTAAAAATTGAACCCTTGATAGGATGGGATGGGTTTAGTACAAAGCTCCATGGGGACCTAAGTGGTAAAAAGAGAATCCACTAATTTACTGATAAGTCTGAGTTGGGGCAGATATGAGTGCAGACTTATCTAGGAAAGTACCCCAGGGTAGGAGAGAGGCAAGAGAACAGGTGGTTCTCTGGATTTGCATCCCACCTCTGCCACTTAGTAGCTTTGTCACTTTGGCCCTCTCTGGGCCTTGTTTGCTCTCTGGAGAAAAAGGTTTTAACCAACTGTTTTTCTAGATCCCTTCCTGCTTTTCTTTGTGGCCGACTCTTACTTGGTGACAGGGTGTTAGGGGCTTTTGTCCCAGAGCTCTCAACCCTGCCTTTAGTAATTACTTTCTTGATCAATCCTTGCTTAACAGACCTGAATTATGCAGAATGCTCTTACTTGCAAATAACCAAACACCTGATTAGAACTAACCTTAGCATATTACGAGATGTGTTGGAAGGCTCTTGGTATATACCTCACAGAATTGGAAGAAATGGCCGGAAAACTAAGTAAGGACATTGAATCCAGAGCCTTCAATGTTAAGATCCTGTCTCTTTGTGGCCTCTCCCCAAGTGTGGGTTTCATTTTCTCCTTTTGCACAATTGCCCCATTATCTGGGTGGGGAAGGGGTTATGCTTGCCTTCTCTAGCATCATGAAGCCAGGAAATGGTTCTTCTTCCACTATGTCTAATTAGAAAAATTGCAAAAAGGGCAACCCCCAGGTGGCTTGGTGTGAGTTGTGCCCATACTTGGACAAGTCTCTGTAGTCCCAGGAATGGGTTATTCAAGCCCAGGTGGGGTTACATGTTCACCTGTGGACCATCACTAATCAGTGAAGCAGAATCCTGCAGGAGGGTGGCATTTGCCTTTAGGGACCATTTATATGCCATAGGAAGAAGAAAAGATCAAACAAAAACCTGATGTGTGGGAGATTTTTAAAAACATGGTCTGGGAGAACCATGAACAAGGTAGCTGCAATCTTAAAACGTTGGTTTGTATACATCCTGTTGATTTAGAAACAAACAAGGATGCTTGGGTGGCTCAGCAGTTGAGCATCTGCCTTCAACTTGGTATGATCTTGGAATGCCTGGATTGAGTCCCACATCGGGCTCCCTGCATGGAGCTGGCTTCTCCCTCTACCTATGTCTGTCTGCTTGTCTCCCTTCCTCCCTGCCTCATGAATAAATAAAATCTTTAAAAAACAAACCAATATACCCACAGTGAGATACCCGTTCACACCGATTAAGATGGTCATTGTTAAAACAGTAGAAAGTAGTATGTGTAAGGATGTGGAGAATTTGGAACACTTGTGCATCATAGAATAAAACTAGTGCTGCCAGTATGTAAAGCTGTATGGTGGTTCCCAAAAATATTAAATGTAGAATTACCATCAGAGGTGTGTATATGTGTGTATATATAAAGGAATTGAACCCATATTTGTACAATGGTATTCACAGCTGTACTTTTCACAGTAGGCAACACGTGGAAATAACCCAAATGGCCATTGACAGTTGAGTGGATAAACAAAATGTATATACAATGTAGGAATATTATTCAGCCTTAAAAAGGAAGTATATTTTGATACATGCTACAACATGGATGAACCTGGAACATCCTACAAAGTAAAAAAAAAAAAAAAAGTTGGACACAAAGGACCAATAATATAGGAATCTGTTTCTCTGAGTTACCTAAAGTATTAGAGAATTCATAGAGACAAAGTGGATTACCAGGGACTGAGGATGGGGCTTGTAGGGTTAGTGTTGAATAGGTACAGAGTTTCAATTTGAGGTGAAAAAGTTCTGGCAATACATAATAGTGCTGGTAGGTGCACAAAAATGCAAATATACTTAATGCCTCTGAATTGTATACCTAAAAATGGCCAGAATGGTAAAATTTTATTTATAGTTTATTACCACAGTGAAAAATATTTTAAAAATACAACATACTTCTTGCATATTTAATTTGATATCTAAATAATCATCATAAGTAAAGTAGCCAGTGGAATAAAAATAGATGTATTTAATACCTGTTCTCTATTTAAAAATACATAAACCCATTCTTGAACATTAGGACACTTTTTCATTGTTCCTCTTTATTCCTTGTATTTCTAGTCTGCTTCTCCTGTGAAATTTTATCCTAATGTATTTTATACTTACGAGTCTTGTCGATCATAGGTTATTCTTCTTTGTAACAAAAACAGTACATAAATTGAAATTTTAAATTATTTTCTGTGACTAAAAGGCTATAAGTATCCTGGATTGCTGTAGCCTTGGTTTGCTAGGACAGTTGATTAAGACAGTCTAAATGTTACAAATTTTCATGAAATTTTCTTTAATGATTGTTTATTGGAAATGCTTCTTAATGAGATGAGACATTTAAAAAACCCATGTAATTTTAGAAGACTCACTTATTGCTGGAATGACTCAGAGTTTTCAGCACCAAATATATTCCTATTTTTTTTTGCTTTTTTATAGATCTGTGCTCTGAGTAAACTTATTCACATAAATAAAAAGATGGGAAATGAAGGAGTTATTAGAGCAGTGTCTTTCAGCTTGAACTCCTCAAATTCTCTGCAAAAAATCAGACATCTGTCATTATTTTTAGTTTTGTACTTGCTGACAGTTCCATTCACTCCTTCATATTTGTGACAAAGGAGGAACTGGAACCCGTCTAATTTGTGAAAAGATTTGTTACCTAAGTCATCAGTTATTGAATTTCTCAGTTTTTTGAAAGTATACCAAGAGTGCTTTATGAAGGTCTTAGATAACTAGTATGTCTGTCATTCTTTGACTTAGAGACCTTGTTTACCTCCATTTACCTAAAGGGTCGAGAAAATTGTTAATTTAAAAATACACCTTTGCCACTACAGTATCTTAAAACACTATTTACCTTACACTTGCTTTAAGGTATGTATTGTCAGTATTTGGGTCTATAGATTCTAACATGCTGTGCTTTTTTTTTTTTTTCATGCTGTGCTTAATAGAAAATGTCAGCCATAAAATCTAATGAAGTCCGTTCTTGCTGTCAAACCACTGAGTTCAGACTTACCTTTTGTCAGAAGTCTTGCTTTATTTTCCCCAACATTCTACTATGAATGTTTTCCAACATAGAGAAAAGCTGAATGAATTATGAAGTGAATACCCATCATACCTACCACCCAGATTCTGCAGTTGACACTTTGTAAGTTTGTCTTACCACATACCTATTTATCCGTCTCCTTAACCATTCATTTATCACTTCATTTTACTTTGACCATACATTTCAAAGTAAGTTGCAGACATGGATATTATTCACCCCTAAATACTTCAGTATGCATATCATTAATGTTCAGTATTTGTTTACAATTTTTTTTTAGAGATTTATTTATTTATTTATGATAGGCATAGAGAGAAAGAGAGGCAGAGATTCAGGAGGAGGGAGAAGCAGGCTCCATGCTGGGAGCCTGACGTGGGACTCGATCCCGGGATTCCAGGATCGCGCCCTGGGCCAAAGGCAGGCGCCAAACCGCTGAGCCACCCAGGGATCCCCTGTTTACAGTTTTTTGAGGTAAAATTTCTACATAGTGAAATATAAAAATCCTGTATGGATCACTAGATGCATCCTGACAAATGCACACACCCAACTCTAGGTCCCATCAAAATGTAGTATATTACCATCCTCTCATAAAGGTTCCTCCTGCCTCTTCCTAGTTAGCTCCCTCCACTCTCCTCCTCTACCTCCCCCAGAAGTAACCACCAGATTTCTTTTCACCATATATTAGTTTTGCCTGCTCTAGAACTTCAAATAAGAGTATGTAGATATGATTCCATTTATGTAAAGTTTCTTTCAATGTAATTATTTCAAGATTCCTCCATGTTGCATCTATTAGTTTATTCCTTTTGGCTGCTGGGTCATATTCCAGTTGATACATCAGCCACATTTTATTCCTCTGTTGATGGTCATTTGATCTGTCCCCGGTTTTGGTGATTATGAATAAAGCTGTCACCATTCGAGCACAGACCTTTTTGTAAATCCATGCTTTCATTCCTCTTGGTTGAATAACTAGGAGTGGAATTTCTGGGTCATAGAATAATGTTATGCTTAGTTGATAAGTGTGCAGACCTTTTTCAGAAGTGATTGTACTGCATATAATAATGCACGGAAGTTCTGATCTGCAACATTAACTAAATGTTGACAAAATGTGGAACTAGTCTTTCTAATTTTATCTGTCTGGTGGGTGTGTAGTAGTTCCCTGTGGTCCAATTTGCATTTCTTTGACTAATGATGTTGAGCACTTTTTCAAGTGCTGTTTGACCAGTTATTTGTCTTTGTGAAATGCCTTTTCAGTATTTTGTGCCCTTTTGAAAAACACTTTTTTCTTTTGCTTTTGAGTTAACATTTCCTATATACTCTCCATACTAGCCATCTATCCGATATGGTTTTGGATATTTTCTCTCATTTTGTAGCTCGTCCAGTTATTTTCTCAATGGTGTCTTGATGAGCAGAAGTTTTTAACTTTGATAAGCTCAGTTTATCAAAAGTTTTTTCTTTTTTTTAGGATTTTATTTAGAGAGTGCACAGGCATGCCCATGTGTGCAGGAGCAGAGGAGCGGAGCAGAGGGATAAGAAGCAGACTGCCTGCTGAGCAGGGAGCCTCCATCCCAGGACCCTGAGCTCATGACCTGAGCCAAAGGCAGATGCTTCCAGGCTCCTCCCAAAGCTTTTTTTTCTTTTCTTTCTTTTTTTTTTTTTTTTTTTTTTTTAAGATTCATTCATTCAGAGAGAGCGCAAGAGAGGCAGAGACACAGGCAGAGAGAGAAGCAGGCATCATACAGAGAGCCTGATGTGGGACTCGATCCAGGGTCTCCAGGATCACAACCCGGGCTGCAGGCGGCGCTAAACCGCTGTGCCACCGGGGCTGCCCTTTTTTTTTCTAATGATCATTGCTTTCTGTATCCTCCATAGGAAACCTTCGTCTGTGCACTCCTCCCACCCCAAGTCACAAAGATAGTTTATAGTTTCTTAGAGAAGCTTGTTTTAACTTTTTAAAGCCTCTGATCCATATTGATTTAATGCTTGTATATGGTGTGAGGTACGGGGTCAAGATTTATTTTTCTCCCTGTGGATCTGTGGTGGTTCCAGTACTGTGTGTTAAAGGGTCTTTCTCCACTGAATTACTTGAAGACCAGATATATTATTGGGCTTGTATTGACTTGTATTGACCATGTGGATTGCTTTGGTGGATAGCTATCAACTTTTTTTTTTTTTTTTTTTTTTTTAGCTATCAACTTTTTGACAATATTTAATCTTTCAGTATATGAACATGGTATATGACATTTTGGAATCTCTAAACATTGTTAGTATTTAAGAAATAGGATAGAAATCACTTTTTACTATCATGGAAATAATTTGTGGAATTTATTTAGAGATTATTAAAAGCAGTCAAGGCTAAAGCCAGTGATCCCATTTTCATGGTGGGACATAGAAAGTGAATTGGTTGTCTTTCATACCTTAATCTGTAATGTGATTTAACATATAACTAAAATCATATGTAAGTTTTCTCTGAATGTCTTAGCCCCGTGTATGTTCTCTCACCTCAACTATTGTTTCACTTATTAGCACACAGATTAAGAATAAATTATTCCCTAGAGTGTGAACTTCTGAGGAGTTGTGATTAATTCAAACTTAACCTTTAATGTTTGATGAATAGTGTAAGAGTAAGTTAATAAGTAAGCCAGGACCTGAAGATTGGCTTTGATGTGAGAGGCCAGAGGGAGCAGTTGAAGGTACTTGTTCAGTGGAGCGAACACCATGAAGAAAGTGGTGTTGAGTAAGAATGGGGTGAATTGCCTGGAAGACACAATCTGGGGTAGAAAAACCCTTCTAAACTTGTGCTACTCAGAGTGTGGCCAGCATACCAGTACTGTTGACATCTTTTGGGAGTTAAAATTGCAAGTTCTGGGCTTGACCCAGACCCACTAAATCTGAATCAGTGTTTCAGAAAGATTCCCTAGTCATTCGTTTGCCCCTTAAAGTTTGAGGAGGACTACTCTGGAGAAGCTTGCAGTTCCCCTGGCTTATGAGTGATTAAGGGCCATAGTTCAAACAGAGGAGTTTAAATGATCTTGACACATGGCTGACTTTTTGCATGTTTGTACTTTATCTTTAAGTTATTAAAATGGATTTTCAGAATCATCATTTTGGTTTTCTGGATTTTTGGGTGAGAAAATTGTCTTTCAGACAGTCATTTAGAAATACATTATTAGAAATGCTACATTATAGGCTTGTTAAAACCTTAAGAACTATAAATCATTGACTTAAGTAGACTTGTCTGACTATAAAGTTAGTCATTTGAAAGAATGTAATGGGGACAAACAATCCAATGTCCTATCTCTGCTATTCGCGAGGACTGTAATTTGGGAGTGAAGCTGAGATTTTATAAAAGAGCTCAAGTGTGGTTGCTAAACAAACTATAATAGTGTGCTGCTTTCAGGTCAAAAGAAGGAAAAGAAAGGAGAGGACAGATTTTATTTTGCATTGTTATAATTGTATAGTAACTAAAGGAAAATCCAATAGCAGCCTGCTAACTTCACACATTAGCTGTTCTTATTTTTCTGTGTTCCTTTACCAAAATTTCCATCAGCATACAGAATTTTCACATTGTTCTACTTATGGTATTAGATGCACCTTTGCTTATGTCATTTAACATGGTTTCCTCCTCTCCAGCTCCTCCTCCAGCTATCCCTTCTCTTTCTCCTCTTCCTCTTATCCCTGGCCTCTCTGGCCTCCATAACTCTGATGTCTGGTTCATCCCAGGCCCTTTAGCACATTGTTTCCTGTTTAAGAGTTCAGATATTCCTCGTTGCTTGACTGAGTGTCAGTTTGAGGTACCAACCTCTCTTCTCCCTTGGTTTGGCTCCTACAAATACACCTTGCTTACCTTCTTCCCTGTCACCTCCTCAAAATTAGGTCTCCTTTTTCCTAGAATCAGCTTGTGATCTTTTCTCTGAAGCCAATTCAGGTGTCCAATGGGCCTCAACTAACTTCTTGCAGTCACCATCTGCCTTGTACTATGGTGCCTGCCTTCATGGTTTCACAAGTGAGGGCCTCCTAGCACTGTTCTTGTCTAACTTCCTGTACTTGCCAGATGCTCAGGAATGGTGGCTGCAGTGGACCCTAAGAAATTCTGTGCTAGAGTTCTGCTGGCAGAGAAGTCCTGAGAGGACAGACAGGTTCTTAACAAAGATGGAGAAGCTGATGAAGCCACTCCAAGGTCTGGAGCCAGGGTCCCTGGTTCACCTCTGCATCTTGAGTCGGCCAAGGGATGCTGTATTTTAGATTGTTGCAAACTTTGAACTTTGGGTCAGTTTATTTATCCCCTTATTAGTTGGCTGCTAAGAATTTGGGAGATTAACCGTAAAGAATATAACTGACATTTTCAAAGGGAAATTATTTTAAAATTTTGAACCAAAGTAAAAACAATTTTTTTTAACCAAGTTAAACTTAAATCAGAAGCTTTATGTAAGTATGGATAAAGGAAACTGTAGAAAAAAGCATTTAAGCTGAGAGACATTGTTCAATAGATTGCCTTAGAATGAGAATTTTCACTTCGTCTTGCACTGGTTACCAGTATTTAAAGTACTTCAGAGTGCCTAGTTGGTGCTTGGCAAAAAATTTTGAATAGCCTTTAGTAAAAATGGGCAGACTCCCGTCCAGCATCTACTGTGAGCTTGAGAAGCAGAGAAAAGCTTTTGCTTTTTACCTCTTACTTCGTGTATTAGCCTGTGTTGACAGTATTTTTCAAACTGTCTTTCAATACAGAGGAAAGAGATGGAGCAGAATGGGTGAGTCTAGAGAGATGGGATCAGGCGGTCATTGGAAAGGAGGCATTTTGAGTAAAATGTTTCTGGAGGGGCACCTGGCTGGTACAGTTGGTATAGTGTGTGACTTTTGATCTCGTGGTCATGAGTTCAAGCTTCATATTGGGTATAGGGATGCCTTAAAGAAAAAAGTCTGTTTGAGTAAAAGGTTTCTGAACACAACTGGCCATGGTTAGAGTGATCATGCCTACCAGTTCACCTACAATCTCTGCTTGCTGTCCTTTTTGTTTTAATTGAAGTATCATTAACATACACTGTGATGTTAGTTTCAGATGTACAGCCTAGTGATTCCACAGTTCTGTATGTTAGTGCTCAGCACAGTAAGCAGTGTCACTGTCTAACCCCTACTACTTTACTAGTATTGTTGAGTATCCTATGCTGTACTCTTCATCTCTAACTTATTTTAAAACTGGAAGTTCATCCTGGTGTGATTATTAAAATTTACCCCCTTTCTCAGAAATGCCTTGGTTTGGAGGATAAATTATATGGTCACCTTACTGAAGATACTGATAAAATACTATGCCAGGCAGTGTACCAGACATTTTATGCGATCCTGATGAAAAGATACTCAGAGATGCTAAGTAACTTGGCCGAAATCACAGTGGCAGACCTGGTGAGCAAAAGCAAGATCTATCAGACTTTTATTTATTTTTTTTATATAAGTATTTTTTTAATTTATTTATTCAGAGAGAGAGAGAGAGACTGAGAGGCAGAGACACAGGCAGAGGGAGAAGCGGGCTCCATGCAGGGAGCCTGATGCGAGAGACTCGATCCTGGGTCTCCAGGATCAGACCCCGGGCTGCAGGTGGCGCTAAACCGCTGCACCACCGGGGGTGCCGTATCAGACTTTTAAAGCTATTCAATTTTTCCCAGTCTGCTACATTAAGCATTTTAATGGGTATGGGCTCCATTGATTTTTTTTTTCTTTTTTTTTTTTTTTTTTTGATCTAGTGAAGGAATCCTGCAGTGGTAGTGAAAGCCTTTTTCTGGAGGAAATGGTAGAATGGAAATTGTCTGGATAAGGCCAGGGGTGAAGCTTGTAGCAGGGATGCTGGGCGGGAAGGTCGGGTTGTGTTTAGATTCTGGAGCATCCAGATGTGTGTAGCCGTCATTGTCCTTAATGAGCCCTGCTGCCTGGGCCTGGGTCTGTTAGCTCAGGGTGTGAAGGTTGTGGAAGTTGTATAGATAGTATCGCTCAGACTTTTATGTGCATAGATATCAACTGGGAATCTTGTTAAAATCCGTAGATCCGCAGATCAATTCCGTAGGTTTCAGGGAGGGGGCTGAGATTCTGTGTTTATAACAAGTTTCTGGTGGTACTTCTAGTGTTGGTCTGTCACATGAGACTTTGGGCAGCAGTGTAGTTGGTGATTAGATTCTCTTTGCCAGGGGCATGGGGGTAGTCACAGACACAAATACTCTCATTTTAGAGGTTGGGGGGCAGTAGCTTCTAGGCATAGGAGGCCTCACCGTGAGGTGGAAGGGACTAAATGGATAGCTGGTTTATGGGACATGGGTACTTAAATGTGGATTGTCTTAAAGGTAGCATTACATTTTTGTAATTAGTACATAAAAATAATTTTTAAAGTATATCCTTAGTTTGTGTGAAGGGTGAACATAGAGAAGCAGGAGGGAGTGAGTGTTCTGGGGTGAGGACAACAGCATGGTACAGTGGTGAGCAGGGCTTTAACAAACAGGGAGCAAGCAGAGTATCTACAGCCAGACAGGAATAACGTGGATGGATGACACAGCAGCAAAGCTCTCTAAAAAAAAAAAAAAAAAAAAAAGAGAGAGAGAAAGAAAGAAAGAAAAACATGGAAAAAAAACACCTCCAAGGGGAGGAGTCCCTGCTATGGACTGGTCACTTTTCCCCTCTCTGCTCTGCCTGAGTGCCTAAGGACGTAAGGGTAGACAGTGCAGGTGGCTCTGTCTGGCTTCTCCTGTGGCTAACAGCATAATCCCTGCACCGCCCATCTGGGACTCTGTCGGATGGTCCCAGGTGGGCCTGCTGCCTGTATCTGGTTACTACTTGTGTAGCATGGGAGGAGACTCGAGGCGAGGTGCTACCAGCCTGGTCTGGGTGCCAGCGGCCTGTCTGCTGAGGCTGGGATTTTTGCTCTACCCTCTTTTTTTGGTGGGGAAGCCTTGTGACTACAGGTCATGATGGAAAGGGACTGATATAGGCGAGCACATTGGCAAAGAGCAAATGGCGGAGGTTCTGGAATCTCTGGGCAGAGCTGGACTTTGTGGCCGGAGCTGTGAGTGGCACAGAAGCAGGGCCTTAGCCCTGGGCAGCACCCTGAGTGAGACATCAGTGAGCCTCCCAGCTGGCCAGTGTAGCTCTGAATGCTCAGAAGGTCAGGGAAGGGTGTCAGCAGGGCTGGGTAGTAGGAGCCCCTGAACACTGGACACCCAGAATGCTGGGACTGCTTCTCTCCTTTCCACGTCTCTGAAACTGTTAGTGTGGCCCCAGTCTGTCCCTGTGGGTGCAGGAGGGAAGGGGAGCTGGACCTAACCTGTGTGTGCTCCTGACTTGTGCCCATCCTGTTGGGGTGCAGAATTGTCCTGGTCAGGGCACAGCTTATGCCGCATGTGGGTTATGGGACACACCTGAGCAGCCCAGTGACTCCCTTCCCTCTGCCAAAGCTGACCCCTTTTCTCTGTGATGAACTGTTGTAGACAAGCCTGTAGCACCAGGTGGTGGTCCCCAGGGTCCAGGTGTGCAGTGTTTTCCTGAAGGTTATCCCATTCCTCAGTGGTAAACACTGCTGTGTCAGGGTGCTGCTTAGGGGCCACTTGGAGCACATAGATTTTTGCTAGCAGGATTGTGAAGCTTTGCATTGGGCTGCAA
Source organism: Canis lupus baileyi (assembly GCF_048164855.1). NCBI lineage: Eukaryota > Metazoa > Chordata > Mammalia > Carnivora > Canidae > Canis > Canis lupus. Next base: position 55,904,001 of record NC_132839.1, on the reverse strand, counting down.
AACCAGGGCTTGAGCAAGCAGCTGGAGAGAGTCCAGGACTGGAGTGTTTTTGGGTTTGGGGGTGGAGAGCAGAGGGAGGGGAAGGGAGGGGCAGGAGGGCAGAGCTACACGAGCAGGCAGTCGGCTGCTTTGGCTTTGCTGTCAGCAGAGAGGACTTCAGTCGTGCCCGAGGGCCGCTTGGCCACCATTGCTGGAGACTGGAGGGCGCTGCCTCAGAACCCTGACTTACCGGCACTGCACCCGGACTGTTCCAAGTAGCTGTTGTGCTATCTTTTCCCGGGGAGGCAAGTCTCCTCCCTGTCGTCCCCTCCTGCTCCTCCCCCATTCTGTGAGGGATGATGCCGCTCTCTATTGCACGGCTCAGCCGGCTGATGTCACTGGCAGCGGGAAGCATCAGCAGCCTGATCACATGCTGGCCCAGTCTGTAATGCAGACGGGATAGGGGTGTGTTTGTGGGGAGGGGGGCTGTATGGCAACTGCTTTTGCTCTAACGCCCCCAAAAGTGCAGAGGCAGCGGCCACAGCATCCAGCCAGCTTGGATGTCTGCTCCTTGGGCTTGGGGAAACTATTATTAATAATATTTATTGTTGATAATACTGGGGAAAACAGCCCTTAACTCTGAGGTTTCTGCTGTCCTCCTGTCCAAAGCAGACTTCCAGGACTCTGAAGAAACAGTTGCAAGCAGGATGCTTTTCCCCACCTCTGCGCAAGATTCTTCCCGGGGCCTCCCAGATGCAAATGACTTGTGCCTTGGCCTGCAGTCCCTCAGTCTCACAGGCTGCGACCGACCCTGGAGCACCCAGGACTCGGATTCCTCAGCCCAGAGCAGCACACACTCGGGTGAGTGCCAGAAAATGAGTTGGCTGGGGGAGGGGGGGGGGGTGTATGGGGTGGTGAGCGAAGACATCCACAGCAACAGTTGTTCTTTTCCCCTTTGCATCACTCCCCCCCCACCCCAATACAACATGGAGCTGTTTTGCAAGAGATGGAAATGCTGGCTGTGAGTGTGGCAGGACAGATGGTTGCTTGTAAAGGCAGGCATGGCTTTTCCACTTACCCTGATAAATTCCCTGGAGTTATTAGTCTGCACCTGGGGTAGCCCTGAGAAGGGTCCCCAAGGTGACAGTCTTAATGCAGAAAAGATCCAGCTAACCTCCTCGAGCCCAGGCCTGTCTTGGAGATGATGAAGCAAAACACTTTTAGGTGGGGGAGGGGACCAGAGGGGCTGATCCCTGGATGTCCAGATTCTGTTTCTCAGTGGTTTTTAAAACTAGGGACCTGTATACGAGGATAGGTGGTCTCTGAATTATGGCAGGGGAATAATTTTAACCTCAGGTGAGGCTGGGTGGCACTAGGATATTGGAATTGACTTACCATCTGGGTGAGAGTCTTGACCCTGGAAAGAGATAGGCAGGGTCAGTGGGGTGGAGTAAGTCTAAGCTGCAGAGCCTTTGTTTTTCTTTGTGTGAAGGGCAACCAAATGGATGGAGGAGGAAGAGCCACTCCCCTTTAAGACCCTGGACCCCTTATTGCGTTGAGAGGATTTGATGGGGACAGATTGAAGGGGCTTCTGGGCAACCCCTTGAGCTGCTTCTGGCAAGACCTTCCCAGTGCCCGTTCATTACCTTCTTGTGGTACACAGGGGACGGTTGACCAGACCAAGTCTTGGAGTATTCAGCAAGAAATGAACTTAGGAAATATGATAGGTAACTTAAAATCCATGTATTTTGCTTTATATAAATTGTGTCTTAATAAAAAGAGTACTAGCAGCAGATACTTTAGGAAGATGGAAAGGTAGTGGAGGTGGGGCAGCCATTTGCTGTTGGTGCTGATCGTGGGATTCACTGAGCCTGCTGTCCTTCCTCGCCTCCCCCACTCCAGAAACTGGCAGTCATGGCAGCAAGGTACTGTCTTGTTGATTTCTCTGGCCTCCACCCTATTTGGTGCAGGTTTTTTTTTTTTTTTTAAGAATGCTTTGCAGAGCCTGGGACTGTTGTTGTGTCTGCTGGCATTTTAATGGCCAGTTGTTTCAGCAAAATCCCATTTGAGGGTAGGGGGTTGGATTTTTTTTTTTTTTTTTTTTTTTTTTTAATTTGAGGATGGGAAAGAGCTTTGCCCTAAATAACTAACTCTGGGTCAAGGTAGAGTTTCTTGAAGTTATTGGCCTTCAGTTGAGGCAGGTTTATCCAGAAAGGTTGGTAACTGCCCTGTTCCTCTGGGCAAGTAAGTGTGGTATCCTGTGCCTGGAGATCATGGCTACGAGGCCGTGGTCTCTGCTTTTATGTGGTACTCTGAAGTCGACCCAATTGGCCTATGAAGCTGACCTTGCTCTCACTCCTACTGTATCTGACCAGAAGACAGAAGAGCTCACAGAGGAGGTGGGCATCTGTCTGTGGTGATCCATGTTTGACTAAGGCACCGTCTTTCACTGATACCAGCTTGGGGCGTGGCCCTGCCTTGTCTCTGGTCTGTCTTAACTACAGGGGTCCTTCTGAAAAGTATTACAGCACATAAAATTGCAGGAGGACCCAATTTGGGCCTTGGAAAGCATGGCCTGAAAGCTACTGTGAAATTGGGCTGTAAAAAAAATAGGATGGACCTGGCCGTAATTTCTCTGGCTTCCATACTACCTGAATGTCCTGTGCTTACAGCTACTTGTCTCCAGAATAGGGATGGATTTATTTCTTGACCTTTCATCTCAGGCACTTTATTGATAAATATTACATGATTTTGTGGATCAGGGAGGGACTTCAGTATGTGGCCCTAGCATTCATAGGGACCAGAGGGTTGCCCCAGTGGTATGATCTGGCTATGGGCAGGGCTGGCGTGACTGTGTCTTTCTTTCTGAGGCTTAAGGACACACGCATCCCTAACACTCGTGATGTTCTTGAATTTTGAAGCTTTGGTGATGGCCACCGCTCTTCTTTCTCTGAGCTCTGGGCCTTCTCGGAAAGCCCACATGAGGGTACTGCCTACTGGAGTAGGATGTAGCCCTCCCACCAGCCAGCTGCAGTGCCAGATTGGGCACCCTTGCCAGCAATGCGGGAACATGCAGCCCACATTCCAGTGCCTACACTGCCTTCCCATCTGAAGATCAACTAGCTCACTTTATTCAGGGAGGGAGGAGGTATTTCAATAGCTCTGGACAGTCTGGGAGTTATCCTTGCATACAGCATGGTACTGGGCTGTCTCTGTGGAGCACAGCCCATTCCTTGGGCTCTCCGTGGTGATATATTGCCCCACACAGCTATGGCTTCACATTTGACCATCTCCTGCCACTGTTAAGTATTTAGCAATGTTGGGGGCAAGGTTGGAGATAGCAGGGCCCTTGACTGAAAATCCTGGCTAAATTTATCCAACAAGCATTGAATCCTGGCTGTGAGCCAAATACTAGGTTAGACACTAGAGGTACATTGGTGAATAAAATCCCATGACTATGAAGGGAAAATAGGTGAGAAAAGTATACCAAATGCAACATAATAGTTGCTACAATGGGTGCTTCCATTTTCTCCCCTAAGGATTTGGTGTGTGTTTGTGTGTGTGTGTGTGTGTGTGTGTGTGTATAGGGACAATCTTTCATTGGGTTCTCAGCATGAGGCTGGTACCTGGAGACCTTTCTCAAGGGGCTTGGGTCTTTCTGCTACATGGGTTCCATTGGCCTCAGAGGGTCTGCATGAAGACCCTGAAATGGAATCTGGTTTTGAGATTTGTGCCTGCGAGGCCAGCGTTGGTTGGGATATGGCACTTCGTGGAGTCCCTCCCTCTAGGCTATGCCTACCTTGTGGCCTCACCTCTTGATGGGAGGGGAGCCCTTTGGGAAAAATGAATGTTAGAGGTGGATTTTTCCCTGAGACCCCAGTGTCCAGCACTACCTTTGTCTTCCTGGCAGTGTCTTAAGTCCTGTAATGGAACAGCAGGACTCTGAAAGCTGTCCTCAATACCTCAGGATGGGGGATAGAGTGACTAATAACCACCACTATCTACCAGCTGCTTCCTATGCAAAGTCCATCATGTGATTTTAATGCTTGCAGAGTCCTGTGAAGCAGGTATGGGCATTACTTCTATTGTAAAGGTGAGGAGGTAGGCTCACAGAGGTTGTGAAATACCAGAAATCACAAAGCTGTCAGGATTCTACCCAGGTCTCTTTGGTTCCAAAACTCTTAAGCTTTCTGTTACATCTGTGTTTCTGTAAGCAGAACTCTAACATGTTGGACAAGAACTCTTCTGTTAAAATACCTCCACGCACAGCCCTGGGGCTGTCCGGCCAGAGATGGTGAGTTCCCTTGCTGAGACCCGTCAGGGCCAGGTTGTGCAGTGGACAGTTCTGACTCCTCTCCACCTGAGTCTCTGCTCATCAGCAGCACCAGCTAATGGCTGTCTTCCTGACTCCCCCCAGGGACTCTGGCATGCAGCATTACTCAGCAGGAAGGGGGTGCCCTAGAATCTACTTTGGGGGGCCTGGAAACAGGGACTCCTAATGAATGCCTTGTACCAAAGCCCAGCAGGTAGACCAGATGCTCAGTGGAAGGATGCCAGAGACCATGTCTTGTTTTCTCTTTACAAGTCCCTCAGAGATTAACCTGTCGATCTTCTCTGGTTTCTGCCCACCTGCTGACCAGTCAGGTTATGAATGGAATGTTCCCCATGCTGTGTTACTTACAAGGTCCCTGTTGGTGGGCACGCAGGATCAGCCTGGGATGAGAGGGGAGCCCTTGGTACTTTGCTTCTGCCACTGCAGTCCTTCCAAACAGCCTTTCTGAGGTGACATTCAGAACAGAGTTGTACTCCTCTTCTGTAGAACATGGATTTCCTGGGCCTAAGTTCTGCAAATCTAACTCAGTTATCTAGTTCATCACTATTCTATCCCCAGCATGTAGCACAGTGCCTGGCTCGTGGCTTTTTATAAGGAACCTTTTTTTTTTTTTTTTTTTTTTTTAAAGATTTTATCCATTTATTCATGAGAGACACAGAAAGAAACAGAGACACAGGCGGAGAAAGAAGCAGGCTCCATGCAGGGAGCCTCATGTGGGACCTGATCCTGGGACTCCAGGATCATGCCCTGGGCCAAAGGCAGGTGCTAAACCACTGAGCGACCCAGGGATCACCAGTAAGGATCTATTGAATGAACGATGAATGCTGAGCCACTGTGGTGTTAATCCTGGGTAGTTTTGAACTGTAGAATATGGTCAAGGTCTCTCCCATTCTTCTGCCTCCTACTTGTTATGGTCAGCTGGATGGATAGATTTTTTTCAAAAATCAGTATCTCTGAACCTCCATAGCTTCTACGGCATGAAGATGCATTTACAGAAAATTTTGTCATACACTGGAACATGAATTCTATCACGGGGTCAGGTAGTCTGCTGAGGAATAGCTTTCAATGCAAGAGAGGAGGGAGGGCCGGGGAAGCAGGGTGCCTCCTAGGTGAGAAAGAAATGGGTAGGAGAGAGAGTGTGCTGACCTTACATGGGACTTGGGTATATCATTTCTTTAGGTAATGAAACTTGTCCAATGATCAAGATGGGAGAAAGGCTATATTTGGTACCACCTTGGACCTGTGGGATCCAGAGTCAGTAGAGGCACTGACACTCTGGAGACTGCCACTTAAGTTGGGGTATGGTGTATAGTTGCAGCATTGGAGTTCTAGGCAAAGAGCAATCTGTTGTTATACCTAGAATGAGTGCTGCCCTCCCCCTTCCTACCTCTGTGCCTTCAGATGGATTTTGAGCAAGCAGTCCGGTGCCCAAGGGTTGTGATAGGAAAGGAACAGTTCTAGTATGTGGTCCTAAATCTCAGGCTAGAAATAATGGCTCCTGGTCTGGGCTTTTTCCATGACTACTCCCAGTAGATAGCAGGCATCTGACTGTAATGTCTTAGGCCTAGTCTCTCCCCTACTGAGCTTAAACGTAGGGTCTTGCAATACCCACATCTAGTGCCAAGCTCTTACTACCATTGCTGCTGCCACCATCAGACTCTGGGTGACTTTGTACTTTTGGGGAAGGCTTCAGAAAATTCAAACAGTGACTCAGCTATAAAACCCACAGGAGCTGGCGTAGAAGGGTGAAAGTGGAGAAAGTTAACAATCGGTCTAAAAATATTACTGCTGATTTGGTCTCTTGTACCCTCTGAGGTAGCATTAATGAGCTGGAACCCTCTGCCAGGTCCTCTCCTCCCCGTGACTTCCTGAGAGCTGTCTGTAGCTGATGCTGATTCTTGCCAGCATGTGAGTGGGGATGAGTGCCTCTGCTCCAGGAAGAGCACACTGCTTTTCTTAGTCACTTTTGGAGGATACAAGTGCCATACGCTTGGCTACCAGGCTGGAGGCACTTGGTAAAGCTCAGGCTTCCTATAGTCCTGGAGCTGTAGAGTTCAGGAATAGAGCAGAGAGATCAGGGCTTGGCTCCTGGGGTGCCTATGGACTTCTCTCCCACACTCCCCACCCCCTAAGCCGTCTGGGTTGTTAATACTTGACACCTGGCCTTGGTGAAGCTCTGTGCCCTGTGATGGGGAGTGGACTTCGAGATAGGTTACTGGCCTGCAGTATAAGTGACCTATTGCTTACATTGGGTTTAGGTTATGTAGCTTAGAGTGTGCTTTTCCAGTAGATAGACCTCCTACTTCAAGTTAGGAGTAGGGAAACCATCAGTTGCTAGCTGTTTGGCTCCTTCCCTCCCGATTCTCAGCTGGTGGAGATCTGTGCTGGCCACCCAGCACCCTTACAGCAGGGGAAGTATGGTCTCCTGACCTGAACCAGGAACAAGACAGGTTTCCATCTCTTGAGATGAGGTCCCATCTTCCCTAGAAACTTTTCCTGTGATCTATAGATATTCAAAGAACTACCTGGCCAGGCCCTGTGTGAGTTGACTATATCAGAATAGTTAGGTTACTCCAGGGCATCTGACCATACGTGACAGTTTCCAGAAACCTGGCTCCCTCTGTAGGTTGAAGGAAATATCAAAACACCTGGAAAATCCTAAGCCTTTTCATATTAGGTTTTCTTGTCTTCCTTGTATCTTGTAGCCAAACTCCTACAATATCCTTGGCCCCTTCCACTGTCATATTTGCAGGAAACTGCATGGAGGTGCTGATGTGACCCAAGTGTGTTAATCCTGGGGCACCCTTATCTTATGTCTGCAGATGGCATTGCACCTTTCTGAGCCATTGATCTAAGCTCTTTTCCTCTGTTCTTCTGTGTGGTTGGGATGGTGTTGAGCGAAGCACTCTTTCCTGCTCTTCGTACTTGAATATGGAAGTATATACCCATGGCTGTGAGGATCCCAACAGATGGCAGGGAAGTGACTCTTCTGACCTGCCCTTCCTCGAGCAGAGTAGCTCTCTTCCACCTATACCTATATATGTTTAGTTCTCTTTAAAGAAAGTATTTGAAACCAGCGGAAGGGGTTTTGTCAAGTAACTCTATTTGACAAGGCTAGTAGCTACTTCTCTCAGCCTCTGTTTTGGTGATGGGCTGGGTTGGAATGAACTAAGATTTTTTTTCCTCTAGTTCCAAGTTGCCTCTAAGTCAGTATTGTGTCCATAAGTTGAATAACCTTGATGGAAAGGGTGTAGCCTCAGTGAGCACACTGGCTCTAAGGGATGTGATGTCTCCTTCCTTCCAGTACTATTCAGCAGATACTGAACCCCTGCTCTCTGCCAGATGTTGAGCTAATTACTGTTGGAGTGGGTTGGCCAGCTTGGTACAGAAGACAGAACTTTGTATACATGTGTGCCTGCAAATATCCATACAGATGTTTTTGAGGCTTTAAAAAGCTTGTTTAAAAGAAGATTATTTCTTCTTATAAGAAGAGGCTCCAAAGGTACTTATCATGCCCTGCCCCTCCCCCTCTGCTCCCACTGGGATTCTAGGCCCTATTACTTGTGCTTGATTCTTTTCAGGCTAGATCCAGTTACCTTGAAAGAGACAGAGATTCCAATGGGAATTGACTAGTTTTCCTTCGTGTCACTTAAAAAGAGTTTTTGTTTGGGAATAATTTCAGATTACTGAAGTTATAAAGTTATACAAGGAATACTTTTATTTCTTTTATCTGGACTCTCTCCTCTTGTGATTCTCACCTTCATCACTTGCATGTTCTTTTTCTGTCTCTACGTGAATTCGTCCTGGACCATTAAGAGCAGAGATGTTCTTATGTAATTAAAACCATTCTCAACTCTTTGTCAGCATAAGGTTGATAACAGTACTTTAATTAAAGTCCTGTTCATGCTCCAATTTCATCACATGACCCAGGATGTCCTTCATGGTACTTTTCTCTGTCAGCAGGTATCTTCTCAAAGCAGTAGGCCCCAGCTCCTTTTGCTTTGGCTCAGTATGAGCTTACAAAGTTTCTTGGTTGTCTTGAATATTTTTCACAACATCGGGCTTGCTTCAGTCAACATTTTTCCTGAACCTGTTACCAAGTCTGTACCACTCTTTCATAGTCTTTGTTCCTGGCTGTCACCCTCCCTCTCTCCTCCCTACTCCCTACCATGCACCCCACCATTGTTTTCAGAGATCACACTCCTTGGGAATGTCCTGTATAGCCACCTTACTGCTGTTATTTTAGTTACTAGTTGCCATTATGCTGTAAGAGCTGTGTTTAACCTACAGTTTCTAAGGCAAGGGAAATAATGACATATGGAAGGTTTTTGGGGTGTGGTAGGGGGAACTGATTAGAAGCTTGACGTAGCAAGCCTTAGGTTTTTCTAGATGAGTGCTTCTCAAACTTTAATGTGCACACAAACCTCCTGGGGATCTTGTTCAAAATGCAGGTTCTGATTCAGTGGGTCTGGAGTGGGGCCCAAGATGCATTTTTAATGAGCTCCTACAGTGGCAAGGCCCTAGAGAAGTTTCATGGCCTGAATGATTTAGATCTCAAGGCACTGACTTTTGGAAGGAGGGAGAGCTTTGTCAGTAGTTGATGGTCTTTTTTTTTTTTTTTTTTTTTTTAGTAGTTGATGGTCTTAAAGGAATTTTGAACAAAAGAGGGACGCCTGGGTGGCTCAGTGGTTGAGCATCTGCCTTTGGCCTAGGGCGTGATCCTGGAGTCCCCAGATTGAGTCCCAAGTCGGGCTCCCTACATGGAGCCTGCCTCTCTCTCTGCCTATGCCTATGTCTCTGTCTTTCTCTCTCTCTGTGTCCTCATGAATAAATAAGTAAAATCTTAAAAAAAAAAAAAAAAAAAGTGTCGATAACAGGAAGATAAAAAGATGTAAAGTCCTAAGTATTAAAAGGAAAAAAAAAAATAGCTAGTAAATGGTACCACTACAGAAGCTATAGTTCAGAATCAGAGAATTGGGTCCCACCCTGTCACTGACTAGCTGTTACTTACACAAACACTTGCCCTTTGAGCCTTTTATTGAGATGGGGTAATAGTACTCATGTCTTAGAATGTAGTGAAGATTACTTACCTAAAGTGCTTCTAACAAAGCATCTGACATGTGCTATATGTACAGTAAATGAACCTGGTCCAGATCGTAGAAGAGATGATTGACTGTGAACCACGGGCACTTAAGGAAGTAGAGTTCATTAGTGGCCAACATGGATAGTCATGACATTTTCGTTTTAGACAGGCTTATTATCACATTGAGAAGAATGCTATAGTCATAATTCATAGCTTTGACACAGGAATTTGACAGAGCATCAAGATGTTTTTGTGGGCATGGTAGAAAAAAAAAAGATTGCATGTTGAAGTAGATGATCTGTGGCTAGAACAGAAGTACCAACACAGTAGTGAACAGAAACTGATGTGAATGAGAAAAGTGGTTTTCAGTGGCACCCATTTTGCTTTTTTTTTTTTTTTTTAAACTTAGGGTGAAGACAGTTACCGTAGCACATGTTTATTGTCCTCCGTGTCCTCAGACACAAGCCCTTTGGGCCAGCCATCTTCTCTTGAGCTTTGCTCTGCTGCTTTATGCTGTTTCCCTTGATAGCTCCTGGAGTTACCTACTGTGCTATACCTTTTTTTAGGATTGACACACAGCTCTGTGTCTTCTCTTTCACTGGGGAGTGCTCCCTCTGACTTGTGCATTTGCTGGGGGCTTTTCCTTGAAGGTGCTACATTGTCAAGCAGGAGATACACATTCTTCCAAGCCTCATCTACCACTTGTCTCAGAGCCATTCCTTTTGTTCTTCCTTCTAACTTCCCAGTTCCTTCCTTCTCTGAAAATCTCAGTATTTGTTTTAACCCCAGGCCCAGGTATCACCATGGGTCCCTTGAATATCCATTTAGATGACCTCTCCAGTATTTCAGATTCCACACATTCCACGTCAGCCCACTGTGGTCAGCATCCTGTATCTTGCCATCCTCAAAGCTCAGTGTTCGCCATCCCACCACCTTCTTATTCTACCCCTTCATCCCTCTTGAAGCTGTCAGCACGTTGAAATGGCTGGTTTTACATTTGCTTCTACTCTGTTCACCCACTTCTGTGTTTCACCTATATCGCATGACCTCCCCTAGAGCTGCTTCCATCAGTTCTTGTCCCACTTCCTCCTGCATAGCCCTATGTGGGTCCAGTGTGTCTCTAGGTTCCTAACACTACTGGAGAGAGTGGCCATCGGTGTAGACATGGTCTCTGTCAGTGGGCCCCGGTGTGGTGGTGGCCTTCCTGTCAGCCTCCTCTGCCACCCCCACAGCAGCTCCTCAGTGTCTGCCTGGGACCTCACAATGAAGTCTCAGTGCCCTAACTTGGTTTTCAAAGTATGATTTGGTTGTTATCTTGTTATTTGGCACCCGACACTTAATTCTGTAAAATGTGAAGAAAAATGAGGCCCTCTAGGGTATTGGTACCACTTTTAAGGCCAATATGTATGATCCGTTAGTTTTCACGGTGCTTTTATGCCAGGTTTTGCAGCACCAGGAAAGAGCCTTGAATAAATCTTCACACTTCCAGCCTTCTCAGGGCATGAGCTCCAGGGCTTTGATTTTGTGCTTTGGTGAGGCAGGGGCTTGTCAAAAGTATTTGAGAAGTTTGACAAGGATTATTTTTGGTGGATGTCAGAAGCCAAGCATTTGAGAAACACATTCAGCAAACGGTTATGTGCTCATGCTTAGGAAACTGCTTTCAAAGACCTAGTTAAAAAGTTTTCTTAGGGGATCCCCTGGGTGGTGCAGCGGTTTGGCGCCTGCCTTTGGCCCAGGGCGCGATCCTGGAGACCCAGGATCGAGTCCCTCGTCGGGCTCCCGGCATGGAGCCTGCTTCTCTCTCTGCCTGTGTCTCTGCCTCTCTCTTTCTCTCTATTATGAATAAATAAATCTTTAAAAAAAAGTTTTCTTTAAATTTTTTTATTTTTATTTATTTATGATAGTCACACACACACACACACAGAGAGAGAGAGAGAGAGAGAGAGAGAGAGAGAGGCAGAAACACAGGCAGAGGGAGAAGCAGGCTCCATGCACCGGGAGCCCGATGTGGGATTCGATCCTGGGTTTCCAGGATCGCGCCCTGGGCCAAAGGCAGGCGCCAAACTGCTGCACGACCCAGGGATCTCCCAAAAACAGTTTTCTTAAAAAACAATGTAATAAATGAACAGATTCCTTGCTGTAGGTGGTATAGACTCCCCCACCCCCAGGACACACGCATATTAGACTGGCTGGGATTAAAAAGACGGACTATAGCAAGTGTTGGCATGATGTGGAGGGATAGAAGTCCTCTTCAGCGCTAGTAGGAATGTAACATGGTATGTCCCCTATGAAACCAGTGTGACCATGTCTTTAAAAATCAAGGGTATATTTACCAGAACAAAATAAACACACATACTCATAGTATGCCCCCTGCACTTAAAAAAATAAAATAAAAATCTGGGACACCTGGGTGGCTCAGTGGTTGAGCGTCTGCCTTCAGCTCAGGTCGTGATGCTGGGATTCCAGGATCGGGTCCCACATTGGGCTCCCCAGAGGGAGCCTGCTTCTCTCTCTGCCTTTGTCTCTATCTCTGTGTGTCTCTCATGAATGAATAAATAAAATCTTTAAAAAAAAAAAAACTAAAGATATACCCACCATATCTTCATCTTTTGGCCACAGGAGAGTCAGGTGGTCGCATCTGGCACATGCACTCTGTTGTGCATGGTACGTGTGTGCGGTGCCCCGAGAGCAGGCTTCCACTTTGACTTCATGTTTGGAGAGGTTTATTCCTGCCTCTTGGTACCTAGCACAGCCCCCAGCAGTCGGTCAGACTGACTTGGAACCCCAGTTCCAAGTCAGCTCTGGAGACCTGTGTGTTACTCAGTGACCTGGGGAGGGGAGCCAGACGTGGCCACTGCTGATTGAGCCCCTACACACACACACACACACACACACACACACACACACAACCATACACCCCACACACACACACAACCATACACCCCCACACTCTCACACACACACACACACACACACACACCACACCCCTACACCCCTCACACCTCACCCCTACACCCTCACACACCATACCCCCACGCACACCTCTACACCCCTCACCACACACCATACCCCCACACACCCCCCACGCACACCTCTCACCCCTAACACCCCTCACCCCCCTCACACACATACACTCACACCCACCACCACACACTACTCACACATACACTCTCTCTTAGATACACTCACCCCCCCCACACACACACACACTCTCTCTCTCTCTCTCTCTCTCTCTCTCTCTCACACACACACACACACACACACACACACACACACTACTTTGGTTTCACCTAACAGCCATTTTGAGGTGGACATGCTCCCTTGTCATGGGATGAAAACATTATCAGATGAGCGCTCCTTCCCTAGCCTTCGTGCTGGGGAAAGCCCATGCTCCATGGAAAAGCCCTTTTATTCCTTATTCTCATGGATAAGAGATGTATTTTCCTTTGGATTCCTTATGTCTTCAAGCCAAGGATAGAAAAATGTCCTCTTCTGTCCACTTTACCTCCCTTACCTCTTCTGGCCTTTGCTTCACTTGTTTTTGATGTTTGGTATTTAAATATTTATTGTGTACCAGGCACTGCTCTGCTGAGCATTTTGCATGTGCTTTCTTAATTATCGAACCCTCCTGACAAAGCTATGAAACAGTTGGTATTCCACACAAGATGTCATGAGAAAATGGGAGCTCCACGAGCTTCTCGGAGCACACAGCCTTAGAGAGGTGGTGTCAGACGTGTGGGGTTCCAGCCCAGGTTTGTCTTTAGCCAAAGGGGGCTTAATCACACTGTCCTGCTTCCATCTCAGTGTCTGAAGCTGGAGACAGTCTGTACAGGACAGGAGAGAGTGTACGTGCAAGGACTTGGCATGACGGAGCTTCACAGAGAAGCTGGTGTGCTCATGTTGAAACAGACTTGTGGAACATGGCATGAAATTCTGTGTATAGCTATATAGTGTTAGAAAGGTGGAATTCTTTGAATAGATATGTTGACAGGCAGGCAGGAAGGACCGTGGTTTGGGCTTCCTAACTGTGTTGAATGTGTCTCCTTTGTACAATGTGTGTACCCAGATGTTAAGAGCAGTTGTGACCAGGGTTCCTGCTGGCACAGCTTCCCAAATACTGACCCTGCAGTCTGGGTGACACAGAGCAGTTTTGCTGCTATTGCAGCAAGTACTCTGGTCTTCAGATAGCTGTCCTGGAACTGCCTCCCTGGTTGGCCATTATCTGCTCGTTCTACTCTCACTGTGGTTCTGTCGTGCTTTGGTGATTGTGCCTTTGTGTATCTTATTGGGCGGCTGTGGGAGAAAAGGGAAGGACTGTTGGGAAGAAAACAAGGAGGTCATGAGACTTCTTTATTTTTTTCTTCTAGTACTGAGTGTGCTTCACAACCCACTGGGCAATGTCCTGGGGAAACCCCCCTTGAGCTTCCTGCCTCTGGACCCCCTTGGATCTGACCTGGTGGACAAGTTTCCAGCACCCTCAGTTAGAGGATCCCGCCTGGACACCCGGCCCATCTTGGACTCTCGGTCTAGCAGCCCCTCTGACTCAGACACAAGTGGCTTCAGTTCTGGATCAGATCATCTCTCAGATTTGATTGTATGTAACTTGTCACGGAGTTAGGTGGGCGGGGCAAGTGAGCTTCAAGGGGATGTGTGTCCCCCAGAACATGGGTGGGGGGTGGGATGACGGAAGTGGTGGAGACCACTGCGAACGTGTATGGAACTTATTCTCTACGGAATAGAGGGTGCCTTATACACTCCTCAAGCCATACATTTCAGGACCCAAGCAGCAGAGTCTCTTTTTACAAGTTACTTCAAGAGCTTTGAGAAAGTTAATTTCAAAAGTTAATATGGGAGTTCTTGCATTGTTCTGTTTCTTGGCCTGCTTGGTGATTTTCTTTAGCCTTGAAACAGTAACCATTTATGTACCTTTACATGTGTTATCTCAAAATTTCTAAGGGAAGATTTTAAAAATCATGCATTAGTAATTATCAGAGCCAGAATTTTAAACCCAGTCAGGCTGACTGTAGCTCCTTTATCCTCTTTACCTACCCATGCCACCTGTCAGTTTGAGGCCATGATGAATGTATGAACTGGTGCCTCAGAGTTAATTTATATAGCACATGCTCTTTATCCACAGCCATGTGTGACAGGTGAGGCACATGTGCTAAAGTAGGATTAGCAAATGGATGAGAATAGATGAGGGATATAGGAGACTGTGGAAGTAAATACATGGGAATGACTATGAGAAATTATCATAAAATAAAATACAATTTCAGGTGCCTTCTGAGCCTTTCTCCCCTGCCAAACCCCTGTCCGGTGACCATTCAGTGAATAGGATGGCTTTTCTTGCCCTTTTCTCTTCTATATCCAGGACTGGTACCTTTGGATGTGGTTAGTTTACTATCCAGAGCGTGAACTTTTAGGGTCTGTCTGTCTCCTGTCAGCCTGTCCTAGAATATGAAAGCTAGGTGTTCCCACTGCTTGTTGGTTTTATCTGTTAGGCTATGTTTCCAGATGGGTAATAACAAGCAGGTCCTTTTGATTCTCTGGACTGTAGTTTACTCCCCTATAAAATAGGGTTGGATGCTTGGGGTTCTGCTTATGTTAATTCAGATGGGGGCATGCCTGGGTGGCTCAGTGGTTGAGCATCTGCCTTCAGCCCAGAGCATGATCCTGGAGTCCCGGGATCAAGTCCCACATCGGGCTCCCTGCATGGAACCTGCTTCTCCCTCTGCCTATGTCTCTGCCTTTCTCTCTCTCTCTCTCTGTCTCGTATGAATAAATAAATAAAATATTTAAAAATAATAATAATAATAATAATTCAGATGGAACTCTGTCTTGAAAATTTACCTCATAACTAAATTTGATATTCTGGGATTTTGTTTAAAGAATTTTCTCAGATACCATACTCCCAAGGGTTAATTGGTGAAGGGATATGAGCAGACAGCTAACAGATGGAGAGAAATAAGGGCACCTGGGTGGTTCAGTGGTTGAGTGTCTGCCTTTGGCTAAGGACATGATCCCTGGATCCTGGCATCGAGTCCCACATTGGGCTCCCTGCAGGGATCCTGCTTCTCCCTCTGCCTATGTCTCTCTGTCTCTCTCTCTCTATCTCTCATGAATAGTTAAGTAAAAATCTTTTTTAAAATTTTCAAAAAAGGAAAAAAGAGGCGGTATTTGAATTTACAGGAAATATTCTGAGTAATTAGTTTGTGGGGTCTTTTTTTGATAATGTATCATTTTTATCTACTTAAGTAAAATTTAGTACTTTGACATAAGCTTATAATAAAACCCACACTCTCATACATTTCTGATAGAAAGCAGAACCTCATAGAAAGCATGTTGGCATTTTATATCTAGGAATTGAACCTAGAAAAAAACCCACCATACATATAAAGCAAGAAGTTATACCTTAAAGTTTGTATTTATAATCCTGAAAACTTGGAACGTGTCTAAATGTTTAACAGTAGGGGAGTAGGTTAGCGAAATGTAGCATGTTCCCTAAATAGATTATCATAAATTAATTAAAAATGATTATGAAGACTGCCTGGGAATATGAAAAAAAATGAATTGGGGAGAAAAGTATTTGTTTAAATTATAGCATAGAACAACTAATCAAAAATGAATAAGAAGAAAGCCTAAAAGAAAATATCAGACCTAACTGGTATAATTTCTATATAGAGTATGATTATTGATTTTATAACAAAACTGTCCTTTAAAAACCTGTATCTTCCTTTTTGCTTCCCTAGTCAAGCCTTCGAATTTCCCCTCCACTCCCCTTCCTGTCTCTGACGGGGGGTGGTCCCAGAGACCCTTTAAAGATGGGGGTTGGGTCCCGGATGGACCAAGAGCAAGCTGCTCTCGCTGCGGTCAGCCCCTCCCCAACCAGTGCATCCAAGAGATGGCCAGGAGCTTCTGTGTGGCCATCCTGGGATCTCCTCGAAGCTCCCAAAGACCCGTTCAGCATAGAAAGAGAGGCCAGGCTGTACCGGCAAGCTGCAGGTGAGTGTGGATGTGGCCATGCGTGGGGCCTGAGGCCTTGTTCTGGGCACAGGGAGTATGTGACCTTAGTTCCTAGACTGGTGAACTGTCCAGAAGAGGGACTTAGTTGTGTGGTGAAGTCTCTGGTCTGTTTTGTGGGGTAAGTACTAATGGGACAAACTCAGGAATTTCTCTGAGGCTGAACAGAGAGGAAAGACGCTGTGCCCGTATGGGGTTGGAGGCATCTCTTCCTTGTGGTCTTTCATGGAGGTTGGCTGTGTACCAGTGTAGCTTTTGATTCTTTTCACGGGTGGGCATCTTCAGGAGATACCCTGGAAGTGATGCCCAGAATTCCACCTTTCCCCTTTCTAATTCAGAAACCTGTGAGATATATAACCTATGCTGGAGCTATTTTCCCTGAGGCTTTCTGTTTGGTATCAATCAGTTTACCAAGGCTTCCAGGAGATACTCACCGACTGCTCTTCTGAGGTTCTGGAGTTGATAACTAAGTGAATGTTCAGTTTCTCTATCCATTTGTTTTTTGTAGGCTTCAGTACATTTGTCCCATCACAAAACTGGACCTGATCTCATTCTCCCCTGATAGTTCTGCTGCCCTGTTCACTTAAAGGTTTTGGCAGCCCATGATTGTATTAGTGCCACTGTTTGCCTGTGAAATGACATTACCTTGCTTTTGGATGGGGCCGTTATATTGATTTATGTTTTTGTTTGCAAAATATTGCTGATGGTACCCAAGTTCTTGGCGTAGCAGCACCCTGGATCTGTGCCTTTTAAGGAATGAGCTTCCATGTCATTGTCCTGGATGGAAGTGATGGTTTTTTGGCGCCCTGCCCCAGTGCTGAAGTACTAAAATGGGCAAGAACGAGCCAGTCCCCACTGAGCTTAGTCTCTGGTCTGGAAAGGCATAAATTGAGACAGGTCAAAGGCCAAACTGGTTGCCAAGAACGGAGAGGCCTCTAGGTTTTATAATAGACCAAACAGAAGATAGTTTCTACTCTGTAGAGCAAGAGTGGTTTCTTAACAAGGTGTTTAAGTCAGAGAAACTTCACTGTGAGTTTAGACAAGCTCGGATTTGGTATAAATTGGAAGTGGGGTAGGTGGGGGAATATCCATTATCTTACAGTGTTGGCATCAAGGAAGGCCCAGTGTCCGTTCAGGTGCTGTGAGACACCGGCAGTGATGGGACATGGCTCTGAGTAGGTGGAACAGTGGAGACATTCTTGTCTTGTCAGATTGCTATGGGTGGTTTTTACTGGCAGTGTCCTGATTCCTGTGACTGAGTTCAGAGTGAAGACCAGGAAACAGTAGAATGTTCCTTCTTTGAACATTTGGGGACAAAGCCAGTTTGGACCAGTAAACTTGTAGGACATTGTATACAAAATCGCTCTGTTGATTTTAAAGTAATTGGAAATTTAAATTAGTATAGTAAGCCATGACTAGATAAAACTGCTTTGTGGCTAGCTTATCAAGAACATGTTTGAAAATAGCTTGGCTGTGATCACATCTGCTTTGCTATTCCTCTCTGTTTTAGTGGAGACAGAATTAGTGATTTAGAGTTGTCACACTGGGCTGACTGGTTTGATAAAGTATAAGGTTTCTTGCCTTTCAGAATACTCATGGATGTTGTCCCAGGCAGCCAGGCCAGGGACCATGGTCTTTCTAGTTTTTCCTGGATAAGTTCATCCTCTGACCCATTTCTCTCTTTGTCGTCTCCAAAGCTGTGAATGAAGCCACCTATACCTGGAGTGGCCAGCTTCCACCGCGGAACTACAAGAACCCCATCTACTCTTGCAAGGTGTTCCTGGGAGGTGTTCCCTGGGATATTACGGAAGGTGAGCTGCCTCTGAGACCTACTGCTTGAGCACTGAAGGTGGGGCATGTCTCTCAAGAGCATTAAACTTGGACTTAAGGCCAGGGCTGAAGCTGTGCCCAAGCACAGGGCTTTGCAGGAGTCAGTGAGAGGGCGGGGTACATTCTGTAGACACCCATATCATTGCTTCTGTTTTCTGGTGCTTACACTTGTCACCTGGGACCCAAGGTCAATTCTGAGTTTGGGAGAAGGACACTGGTGGTCCTGTGCTTGTGCCTTCCTGGGGATGGAGGTCCATCAGTTTCTGCCATTCTTTTCCATCTCTCTGCAGTTGGATTGGTTAACACCTTCTGTGTTTTTGGCTCTTTGAGTGTGGAGTGGCCTGGTAAGGATGGCAAGCACCCCCGGTGTCCTCCCAAAGGTAATATGCCTAAAGGTAATAAAGACATGGTAGGAGCTTTTTTTTCCCCTCCCTAGTATGTAATTGCACTGAGGGATGCTGGGATGTCCCAGCTGCATGCTGGTAACCTGGTTTGGGCACTCCAGAGCACAGAACTTTCAGCTGTCGGCACTTCTCTCTCCAACCTAGCACATCCTTCTGCTGCTTCTGAGCTAAAGTTCCATCTGTTCAAACTTACATTGCAGTCAGAGCCACCTATGAATCTTGCTGTGTGAAAATTCCTTGTGCATTTCCCTCCAAACCTGAACCCCAGCAGCTACTTTTCCTCTCAAAATGAGGCATTTGAAAAGCTTTCCTTTGCCTGCCTTTCTTGCCCGGTTACATTGTTGTCTGACCTAATTCTGAGATCCCTTTGGAGTTGGTAGGAATGAGGACCAAGCATCTGATTCCTCACTGGTCTGAAATGAGATCCCTTCCCTGTAGAAAGGAGCAGGTGCTATTTTCACTCTGCCCCATCTTCACCAGAAATGTTCTGATGAACTGAACCAGTGGTCTAACTAGGCTTTTAAAGCAATACCTCCCTGCCCCAGGACAGCCTGGCTCTGCTGACCAGAACATGCTGTGTGTTTTGGGATAGAATGCTGGTGCTTATGATGGGATCCTGTGTCCCACTTTGCTCGTCCCTTCCCTCACTTGGGTGGGAGATGGTGTGCTTCTCCCTCCCTTGGCCTGACATCTGACACATCAAGGGCGCCCATTTGAAAGACCTTGTTCCAGAAGTAGGACAAAAATGTATCTTAGACATGAGGCCATTTCTCCTGGAAGAAATACCCTACTGCAAAACCAAAGCTGAAGAGTGACCACCTCAGGGATGTTAATGCAGCTTCTCCTTTTATTGGAAATAGGGTATGTGTATCTGGTCTTTGAACTAGAGAAGTCTGTCCGGGCCTTGCTTCAGGCTTGCTCTCATGACCCGCTGAGCCCAGATGGCCTGAGTGAATATTATTTCAAGATGTCCAGCCGAAGGATGCGCTGCAAGGAGGTGAGTTAGCACAGTGTCCTCTCTGGGTCAGGGTGGGTGCATACACAGGCTGCGGAGTGAGGCAAGAAGGCTGCTCTTCCTGTTTTCCAGTAAGGACGACAAAATGCTCTTTGACAGTAGAAAAACAAACCTTTGGACCTTACTAGTATGTGTGTGTTTCTGTCTGGAGAGAAGACTGTTCCAGCCCTTATTCTAGCCAACACTTCTGTCAAAAACCTCTGGTCTTAGAAATGAAATTGAAAACAGCATCTTTCTGTCCTTTGAATTAACTGATAATCTGCAGCTGTTTCTTTCTGGTCCTGCCTTCTGACCTCCAGTCTGTGGTGGGCAACTTCCTCCTTAGACCACACCATCCATGGATCACCTCTTCACTCCCACTCAGGGTTTGTCTATTGTGTGTTCCTTCATGTTTCTCTCTCCTTAAGCCTTTTCCACCACTGGCCTTGTGACCGTGCCCTTAGTATGGGATCTCTAGCACAGTTCCTGCACCTGCGACCCTCACTGCTGGTGCTGTCAAGGCTGCTGCTGGGTCCTGTCTCAGAGTTACTGGTCCGTTTGGGAGGAACTTAAGAATCTCCCCAAATGGTTCTCATGGATGATGTTTGAGAACCACTTGTCAGTTAAGTTTTGCACTCAGGAATCAGTATTGTTTTTTTAAAAATCAGGTTCATGGGACGCCTGGGTGGCTCAGTGGTTGAGCGTCTGCCTTTGGCTCAGGGCATGATCCTGGAGTCTAGGGATCGAGTCCCACATTGGGCTCCCTGCATGGAGCCTGCTTCTTTGTCTACTTGTGTCTCTACCTTCTCTCTCTCTGTGTCTCTCATGAATAAGTAAATTAAAAAAAAATGGGTTCCAGAGAATATCACTTTTGTGATACTGGACTAGATATGTAATATATCTGAAACATCATTTCCTCATATATAAAATGGGGACTTGAAATGCCTATTTTAGTAAAAAGATCAGTGGTTACCAGGGATTATGGAGGAGGGAGGGACACATAGGTGGAACATGGGATTTTTAGGGCAGTGAGACTACTTTGTGTGATGCTGGAGTGGTGGGATCATGTCATTACGCATTTGTAGAACTCTTAGAATGTACAACACACAGCAAGATTAAGCCTGAGGTAAACCATTGTCTTGAGGTGGTAATGATGTGTTGGTATAGGTCCAGTGATCATAGCACAGGAACCACTGGGATGGGGATGTTAATAGTAGGGGAGGCCGTGCATGCACTGGGGCAGGGGGAACATGGCACCCTGTACTTTGAGCTCAGTTTTGCTGTGAGCTTAAAACTGCTCTAGGAAGTAAATCAGTTAAAATCTGTAGGGTAAAGGGGGGAAAAAAACTACTTGAGACGGTCACATTGGATTTAAAATACAACAAATAAGCCAAGTAACAAAGCTGGCTCTTTATTTTATAGATGCTTCCTGGTGTTAATTCACATTCTGTCATAGTGCAGGGTGAGTTTGTCTCCCAGCTGCCCACAGTGACCCTCGGCACTGCTAGCTGGCCTTTCTCACTGTGTGGGGCTCATGCAGTTCTCCCACCTTGTTACCCTTTAGGACTTGGTTAACGTGTTCCATTGTCCCTGTCCCCTGCATTCATGGTGAGCAACTGCCGTGGCCGTACCACAGACCCCTGGCCTACCTCAGTGCTCCTGCTGGCACCTCCCAGTTTCCTGTTCCCCTTATCACCTTGCAGTGATTCCCAGTCTGTCTTTGATGCACTGACTGTCCTGGTTCTCCTTCCTCTCAGACTCCTCTCTCCTTGGGTCCCCTCCCTGCCACCAGGGCAGCCAGGATCTGACTCCCTCTTCTCTTCTCTCCTCGTCAACTTAGATCACTTGCTCCTATGGCTCTGCTCTCACTTCTGGACCTACAGTCACCTCTGTAGTCTCCTATCCTCATGGAGCCTCACCTTCTTGTGGGGCCTTTCTTGGGGATGTTCCATGATCCTAGATTCTTGTGCTTAGTGTAGGAAAAAGCTTGGAAAGCTTGCTGGCCCCTGGGGTGTGGACCAAGATGGTGATACTTCTTCATGCGGTTCCATGGAAGAAGAAAAAAATGCACGTTCATCTTTCCATGAAATGAGCTGTCTTCCCTCCAAAAGTGCCATCAGTGCTCATCCCAGGGTCTTCTAGGCCTGGATCCCCTCAGCCCCGACTCTTCCATTCTCCCGCCAGGCCCAGGCCATCTGACTTGTGCAGCTTCCTCTGTCAAGGAATCTTCTTGGTCTCCGCTTGTTCTGTGCCCAGCACCACTAGGACCCTCTAGGTCCTCCTCACCTGTCCTCTCAGCTATAGTTCTGCCTCGCATCTCTTCCTGCTTCGAGACTTTTTGCTGTTGTCATTGTTGGATCTTCAGATTAACTTTCCAGAAACCCCAGTCATCTATTAGCTCATTCCCTCTTGGAGTCTTCTGCCTGCCATGCCAGGTTTTGTTCTGGACTCAGGGGCCTCAGGGGCAAAAGACACAGGCAGCTCCTGCCCTGCTGCGACGCTGCCCTGTGAGCCCTCCAGTCACTCCCACTGTTCCTGACACACACCCGTTGATGCCCACATTGGGCCAGTGACCATCTCCTAGTGGGACTTCAAGCATCCCAACCCTCTGACCTTCTACTGTTAGCCTTCAGTTTCTGAGTCCTTCCTGCCCTAAGGACATCATGCTTTCCATGGCTCTGTGGTCCTCTACTGGAACCATATAGTTGATGGTTGTGGCAGAGTGCTAGGTTCCTGGGTGTGACAGCTCGGACTGTTTTGCTTGCTCTGAAGATGGGTGGCTGCTGTTCCACTTGGTTTTCCCCATTTTGGACACACAGACCCAGTAAAACCCAGCTTAGGTTGGGGTGAGGTGGTAGCTGAGTGTCTGCCTGGGACTGGGCAGCACACCTGTTCCCCCACAGGATGGGCCTGGTAGGCCCGGTTTGAGGACCTCCCAAGCATGCACCTCACGGTATGAGAACCTCTCTCTGGCTCCCTGCTAGGCTCACGCACCTTTGGGTGGTTTCCAGGTGCAGGTGATTCCCTGGGTCTTGGCTGACAGCAACTTTATCCGGAACCCATCTCAGAGACTTGACTCCAGCAGGACGGTGTTTGTCGGTGCTCTGCATGGGATGCTCAATGCTGAGGCCCTTGCAGCCATCTTGAATGACCTATTTGGTGGAGTGGTGTATGCCGGGATTGACACAGATAAGCACAAGTATCCCATTGGTAAGTGTCCCACTTCTGTGTGGGAAAATTTGGTGGCCCCTGGGACCTTGCTAGACTGAGATTGTAATACTTCCCACGGGAGTGGAGAGGGAGGCCTGACCCAGGTCCACAGATCAGCATCTATCAGCAGCATACCATCTTTTTGTAGATAAGCCATTGGTACTGCCCCTTGCACCCACCTCTCTCCTACCACATCCCACAAAGGGGGAGAAAGTGGTAGATCATAGGTAGTGAACATGAGACAGGAACTTTGGTTGGAAGCTCAGAGTGCATAGCCACACCAGTCTGGGACAAGAACAGGTAATCATTTCATTAAAAGACCAGGACTTCTCTGAATTTGCCTGTTTTTTTATACTAAGGGTTACTTTCAAGAACTCTATCTCTAGGGTCAGAGACCATAGAAGGAGATCCTGGGCGACTTGGGCAACAGAGTATACTCATGGCCTGTGCCATCCTAGCGTAGGGGGAGTTGGTGGACTTAACTGTTGGGCTTTTGGTCAACTCCCCTGAGAAAGGAGCTTCATTCCTCAGCCAAAGCAGAATAATCTTGAGTGGTGGTTTGGAGGTGGAGCAGAGCAGAGCCTAAACTTTGTGATCAAGCCCTGGCTCACCCACCTCCCCAAGTGCTTACTCTGCCCACCCACACTGAATCTGGTCAGGAAGGAGCACTCTGTGCTCATAAGTGCTGCACTGCCAGCTGGGAACAGGGGCGTGAGACGCGGCAGGGCAGAGGGAGCATTTGGCAGGATGAGTCGTCTTCTGGCTTCCCTGCTAGGTCTTCAGACTACCTCCAGGCCAGGAGGGGGTTGCCTGCTGCCCTCCCTTCAGAGAGGTGTTCTCTCTGTACCTGGCTTCCCACTTGTAACCCTGCCTGTGCATCTGCCTGCACTAGAGGAGTCTCTCCCCACCCCCCATTTCACTCAGCAAATCCCTCTCCCACCTCTGAGTGGTTTGTGCCACCACAGTCTACATAACTACACTGTTGAATGAATGTGCTTGCTGAATGCTTAAGATATGGTTAGTGGCACATGTTGAAATGATAATATTTTGGATATACTGGATTAAATAAAATAAGAATTCTACTATTTTATTTTCACTTAAATGTGGCTACTTGAAGACTTAAAATTACATGAGTATCTCATATTTCTGACAGCCCTGATATAGAAACAGGGTTTCCTGAGTGTTGACAAGTAGCATTTGAGAGAATTTGGCTAGAAGGTCAGTTTGTTCCCTTGTTTCTAGGGTCTGGTCGCGTGACTTTCAATAACCAACATAGTTACCTGAAAGCAGTCAGCGCTGCTTTTGTGGAGATCAAGACCACCAAGTTCAGCAAGAAGGTGAGTGCGCTGGTCTCTATCATTACTGTGGGTCTTTACCACCCAAGGCAGGCCTGGAACTGGAGCTGTTCATATGCTGGGGGTGCGCAGGGAGTGCCCGGCCGTGGCAGGCTCAGGAGGGAGTAGAGCTGGGACCCTGGAGCCTCATCAACATGCGAGGTGTCTCTGCTCACTGGGTATTTGACGTCGTCACTAGGCAGCCTGGCTTCCCATTCTCCAACCTGACCTGCGTCTCCTCAACACTTACCGTTTGCTGGGTAATCAAATGCTGGTGTATGATTTCACCAAGAAATCCATGCAGTAATGTACGTTGTTGCCCATATTGTGGAGCCTGCCAGCCTGGCTTTGTGTGGTGTGTGCATCTGACCTCTAGGGGCTGTGTTTGTGCTCTGCCCATAATTCTCTCCTTTAAAAGGAAACCTCCTGCATTCCTGTGTATATCCCAGTAATGTCGTTTCTCGTCTGGCCCATTTGGCCTCCTGGAGAGAAGAGCCACTCATTCACCTGTTTTTGCTTTGTGCAGGTTCAGATTGACCCCTACCTAGAAGATTCTCTGTGTCACATCTGCAGTTCCCAACCTGGTCCTTTCTTCTGTCGAGATCAGGTAAGTCCCCTGGGTACTTGATATGTCTAGTACTTGAGATGACAATTAAAAATTGTCGTGCCATATTTGTCACTAGAAGGTTGGTGCTCTCCAGTACCTCGTGGTTGTCTGAGAAAGCACAAAGGAGGCAGCAGTAATGTTCCCTCATGGTCAGGCCAGGGAAACGCTCTGGCAGCTTGATGCAAAACTCTTGGGAAAGCTTGTTGAGTCTTGACACTTTGACCTTCCCATTGCCTGGGATGTTGGTGTGCAATGTGGCACAACTACTTAACAGGTCTCTGCAGATGAAAGGACCCTGGATGGGTATGGTTAGCAGTACCTATGAGCCAAGCACTGTGGTCCTAACTCAGACCTTTCTCCATTGATCTTTCCCCACTCAAGGATCCTTCTTCTCTTGTGAACCTCTGGATGCTTGAGATACGATACGTACCGAGTTTGTATCCACAGTTGTCAGAAATGGGCAGCAAGCAGTTTGGCAGCTTCCTGTTGAGTGTTCCTGGGTGGTGGGGGCAGGGATCGGGTGTGTTTGGGCAGAGTTTCTCATATGTTAATGAACACACATTTGAGGATCTTGTTTAAATGCAGATTCTGACTCAATGGGTTTAGAATGGAACCTGAGATTCCTTATTTCTGACAAGTTTCCAAGTGATGTCAGTGTGGTTGGCCTGGTATCATACTTTGCAAAGAGTTGGGAAGTTTGAGGCCTATTCAGACACTAGCAGTCAACCATGCTTGGCTTTTTTGCACTGGTGCTTATTGCTCAGGGTCAGAGGCTCCAAAGCGAGAGTGTTAGGTACATTTGGGTTGCTGGGTTAACACCCAGAACAAGTTATCTCTCTAATGAGCCTCTTCTAGCAGACTTGTGTGTATCCCTATCATTCACAGATGACCCCCATGTTCAAGTCATGGTTCAAAGGTTGGTGGGTTGGCTGAAGTTACACGGCTAGCCAGAGGTGGGACCAGGGCTGTGGTGTGTACCCTGTTGCCTCTCCTCACTTAGTGTGAAGAGGACAGCATGTTGCCTAGCATTAGGACATGGAGCTGCTATCTTTGAATGTTCTCCTAAATTAGCAGCATATGATACAGCTGCTCTGTAGGAGGTGAGATCAGGGCACCTGAAGGCAGCCCTGGTGGTAGGAGAGCGTGAGGGGAGCTAGCACAGTCTGTACACAGTAGGAACCCAGTATGTTTGGTTGAGTTGAGCATTTAGTGGGTTTGCCATGGTTGGTCAGGCCTCTGTGTTTGGGGTGAGGTTCGCCAAGACTTCTAACTGTGTGAGGCTCTCAGGAATCCCTGCTCCCTGTCAGGCAGCAGGGTGCATCCCCCCATCCCCACCCCCACAGCTGGTGCTGACTCAGACATGGCTTCTCTCCTCCTTCTCCCCCAACCAGGTGTGCTTCAAATACTTCTGCCGGAGTTGCTGGCACTGGCGGCACAGCATGGAGGGCTTGCGCCACCACAGACCCCTGATGCGGAACCAGAAGAGCCGCGATGCCAGTTAGAGGAGCTGTGGCGCCCAAGGCTGGCAGGTCAGGCAGCAGCCTGCAGCATCCTGCCCCTGGCGACCAGGGAGCTGGCTTCCCAAGGACAAGGGAAAATCCGTAGTCACCTTTGCACTTGCTGAATCTGTCTTTGTTTCTGCACTAATTAATGCACAATGAGTTTTGTCGGGTTTTGTTTTCAGGGGGTGTGCTGGGCAAGGACCCTCTGGCTCACCCTCCACGCGACTCTGTAGTTGTCCCAGATTTTAGTTCTTCATTTTGCCGATGAAAAGCAAAAAAAAGAACTACGTGTCCAGAAGGTATTGACACGATGCCTACACCTAGGTTTATTTATTAAAAGCGCTTTTTTACATTCCTTGCAATACTGATGGTGATGATGCGCAGGTCTCGGTTTCATTCTTGCAGTTGCCATACAGTGCCTTTCCATTGATTTAACCCCCACCTGAACGGCATAAACTGAGTGTTCAGCTGGTGTTTTTTACTGTAAACAACAAGGAGACTTTGCTCTTCATTTAAACCAAAATCATATTTCATATTTTACGCTCGAGGGTTTTTACCGGTTCCTTTTTACACTCCTTAAAACAGTTTTTAAGTCGTTTGGAACAAGAGATTTTTTTTTTTCTTTCCTGGCAGCTTTTAACATTATAGCAAATTTGTGTCTGGGGGACTGCTGGTCACTGTTTCTCACAGTTGCAAATCAAGGCATTTGCAACCAAGAATAATAAATTTTTTTTGGATTCGAAACTCGACCGGATAAACGGTATTTGAGCGGCTGCTGTATATAGTTCTAAATGGTTTATTGCACCTTCTTAAGTTGCACTTATGTGGGGGGGAGGGTTGATAGAAGTTTTTAATCACAAAGTCACAGGACTTTTTTCTTTTGTAACTGAGCTAAAAAAAAAAAAAAGGGCTGCTTTTTGGTGGGGGCAGGTGAAGGCTCACAGGAGCCCTTTCTCTCAGAGGGGACAAGTACCCTTCCCTTCTTTCTTTGATTTGAGAAGTGTATGAAGCAACAGTTGCAGTCACTGAAATGCTACTGGAATTTGAAAACTTGACTTTTTCTTTCTTCTTTTTTTAAAAAAAAAAAAAAACAAAAACCTACTTGCCCCTCTTTGGGAAGCTGTGTGCCAAAGAACCAGTGTCATAACCCCCCCCCCCTCCTGCTGAGCTGACGTTGCATTGTTGCATATCCCAGCTACTCTGTGGGTTTTGTGAAGCTGTGTGTGAAGTCTCTACCTCATTGTAGTATATGCAGGCAAGACTGCACTCTCCTACAGATGTGTGGAGTACGCTGTGGTGTAGTTTTTTTGGCACATAATAAACACGTTGCAGCAGAGTTCTCATTCTGTCTCTGTGTCTGAGGTGTGGGAGCCAAGGGGCAAGTAGGGTGATAAGAGCAAAAATTTGTGTTTCCTTTGATTCTCTGTGATGGGATTCCAGCCCAGGTTGGCGGTGGGGCCGTGGGGAGATCTGCCCCTGTATTACTTGCTCACTTCGGTGCTCAGATGCACCTTGGAGTTGTGGGTACCTTTAGTCCAAGCATAAAGAGCCCTCTTCTCAAAGTCCCAGACGCAGCTTGGAGAAACCAGAGGCACAGCTCCTCGGGCCACTGGTTCTCAGCTGCTCCTTGAGGCCTCAGGCTAATTTCTGGGGAGGCTGACCCTATGCTGACCCAGTTCCTTCTGAGAGGGAGAAACTTACTTTCTACTGTTCTTTGGAGATCCCTGTTCATTTGGACTCCTGATCACAGGCTCCCAGGATTTGTGAGGGGGTCTGCTGATTTTCCAGGTAGGTTGTGCCTGGGCCCAGCTGCTGGACTGGTCCTTTGGATTCCATTTTAGTCTGAGGTAGAGGGAACCTGGCACATCAAAGCATCCCTCCTTGTGAGAGGTGCAAGAACTCACTGTTGCAGGGGGTGGGGCGTCCTTCAGCAGGAGGAGAGGCTGCCTCCTTCACTCAGCCTGGCTGGCAGCAGCTTGACGGGAAGCATGCTGGTGAAGGAAGCTCCCTCAGGGGAGGCGTCCATACAGAGGCCTCTCTCCTTCGCTCCACCCCATCTCGTCCAGGTGCCACTCACTTTCAGGTAGAGAACTTCCTGTCCTCTGGTCTTCCGTCCCCAGCCAGTTTAAGGTCTGACTGCACTGGCCAAGGTGACCAGAAGGGAGCTGGAGGGGTGAGGCCCAGCCCCATGCCACTTACTGCCTGCAACTGGCCAGCCCAGGCTTTCCTTGAGTCTGGTGGGGGCTTGGGACTTGGTTCAGCAGAGCTGGAGGACAAGGGGGTGGTCTGCTCCAGTGGGCTCCAGAAAGGCCTGGTTGGGGCGTGGGTATAGCAGGAAGAGCCTGAGGACCCTGGTGGTTGGTGGAGGTGCCTCAGTGGTTGAGAGTGCTGCAGGTGGTCAGGCCTCAGCTTCTACCTTTGAGAACTTGCTGAGGGTGGGGGTGGTAACTGGGAATAGCAAAGCAAAAAACGGCCCTCACTGTGGGGGAGCTCACCCCTAGGTGAAGAAACAGGTCATCATGAGGGGCACCTGGGTGGCTCAGTGGGTAAGCATCTGCCTTTGGCTTGGTTGTGACCCCAGGGTGCAGGATGGATGGAGTCCCACATCAGGTTCCCTGCAGGGAGCCTGCTTACCCCTCTATGTCTACTCTCTATGTCTCATGAATAAATAAAATCTTAAAATACAAGTTCACCATGATAAATGCCTAAGATACTACAGCAGCTTCAAAAGGATCAGAGGGGGAAGAAAGAGCACCTCTGATGAGGTGATACTTGAGCAGTCTTGGCAGAAACGAGATCAGCTTCTCTCAGTGGCCCCCTCTCCCCCAGGCTAGAAAAGGCAAGCTTGAGGCCCAGGGTCTTGGGCGGGGCACCTCCCCTACCTCCTCACCTTCCCACGCTCCCGAATCGCCCTCCGTCTCGCGGGCGTGTGCGGAAGACATGCACCCCTTCTAGTCCAGGGCACATCAAACGATCCTGTCTTGAGAATCAAGGGAGCCTAAGCAACCGCGGGCTGATGAACCCTAAGAGAGGCGGGAGGGGCGGGAGGGGCGGGAGCCACGCCCATGGGGGAGAGGGGCGGGGCGGGGCGGGCCAGGCCCTCGCCCCGCCCACCAGGTGGTGGCAGCCTCCTGCACTTCCGCCCCGCGCCGCCGGGGGTCGCTGTGGAGCTCCGGAGCCGGCTCTGCGTGTCCCGGGTTCGGCGGAAGCGCCTTTCTGGCCCGCGCTTTATAGGCCTCGCTTGTGCTTCCTGTTTCCTCTTTTACTATACCCGCCAACATGGTAGGTATCTTGGCCCGAGGCCCTCGTCCCCTACAATCGTCGTCCATCCGCTGCTTTCCGCGGCCCCCAGCTCTCGAGGAAGGGCGCAGGGCCCCGTCAGGCCCAAGCCTCCGCGGGCCACTGGCCTCGGCGCTGAGCCCCGCGCTCCGGCCGGCCCGGCCCGCGCTCGGCCCTGCCCCGCTGCCGTCGGAGGGCTGTCGTGGCTCGCGGGTGACGCCGTGTTCTCCCACCCGCAGGGCCGCGTGCGCACCAAAACCGTGAAGAAGGCGGCCCGAGTCATCATCGAGAAGTACTACACGCGCCTGGGGAACGACTTCCACACCAATAAGCGCGTGTGCGAGGAGATTGCCATCATCCCCAGCAAGAAGCTCCGCAACAAGATCGCAGGGTGAGCTGGCGGAGGGCGGGGAGGGCGAGCTGCGGGCTTCCCTGCGGGGTCGGGGGCCCGGTGTGCCTGGCTTGGTGCATGAACGCCTTGTCCTGCCCGGTGGGTGAGGGCGGGCGGGGGCGGCGTATCTGTTGCCTGCGGCGGGCTGCGGGCTTTTCTGCGGGGTCGGGGTCCGGACCCGGTGGGCCCGGCACAGCCCCGCCGCCCTGTCCTGTGGGCGCAGGAAGGCCGGGGGCGCGTCTGATCCCGGGGCGCAGGGGCGCGCCTTGTGCGGGGTTGGAGCCCTGGCCCAGCGGCACCGGCGCCAACACCTGCTCTTGGGCGCGTTTCCTTGGCAGCTATGTGACACATCTGATGAAGCGGATTCAGCGGGGCCCGGTGAGAGGCATCTCCATCAAGTTGCAAGAGGAGGAGAGAGAAAGGAGGGATAATTACGTGCCCGAGGTAAACTTTCAGGGCCGGCTGCTCCTCGAGGATGGATCAGGCTCCTGAGAACCCTGGAAGGGCCCTCGGCCGAGGGTCTTGAACCACAGCACCCCGCCGTCCTCTGCCTGTACCATGGCCTCGTTCTCCTTTCCGGGACGTGAAGTCCCTTCTGGTCTTACAGGGCCGAGTCCTGGATGCTGTGCGGCTCTTGGTACCTCTTGGTACCCGAGCATAAGGTTTCTGAGGGCTTAGCTTCCTGCTGAGGTTTTCTGGAAAGTGGCTGGGTGGGAAGGAGGGAATTACAAAGGGGAAAGTAGAAGAATTATCCCGTAGGCAGACTGCTCACCTTGGTGGGGGGGGGGGTGACCCTGCCTCCCGTTTTCTTCCATTGAAGAATCTGGGAGAAGCGGTGGGGAGAGAGAGAGAGAGAGAAGCCACTGATTGGTCTTTGGGGCCTGCCCTGTTCTTGTAGGTTTCAGCCCTGGATCAGGAGATCATCGAGGTAGATCCTGACACTAAGGAGATGTTGAAACTCTTGGTAAGTGTTGGTGTTCCTCCAGCAGCATCCCTGGTCAGGGACCATCCTAGCTCGCTCTGGGGTGTTCCACCATGTCCTTTGTCCTCGTGGTGCCCCAGGAGGCACACCCTAGTACCTACCTTTGCTGCCCGAGGAAATGGTAACTGGAAGATGAGTGGGTGGCAGGGGTGGGAATTCCGTCTACACTGCTAACCACTGGACAGACTGCCTCCAGAATGGGGTTGGTTGGTTGGTTGGTTGGTTGGTTGGTTGTGGAAGGTAGAGATGCCGCTGCGCAGGAAGAGGGCTCCCAGAGCCAGTAGCCATTCCCCCATGACTTGCAGGACTCTCCTCCTCCCTTCTCTCCTGTTCGCTCCCTGCCCCTGTGGCTGCTCCTCCATTGGCCTCCATGGTTCCAGCTCTGGTTGTCTTTTCATCCTTCATGCCTTCACTCCGTGTCTGTATGCTGACCACTCAGAACTGCGCTCTCCTTTCCACATGCTTACCGTATAGTTGAGCTTTCTTCTGGAGGCTTCTCTAGTTTTACATAGTTCAGTGAAGGTACCGTGGCTTCAAAGTCCAGTACACGATTTAAAGCAGCTTTATTTTTTCTTATTTATGATCATGAAATGTTACATTCAGAGGTAATGAACAGAATGAACTTCCGTGCTCTAAAGTCTGTGGTGGATCGTTTGCTTCAGAAGTAACCACTGTCCTGAATGCAACTTTTTCAGTTTCATCTATAAATTGGCTTTGGGGGATAAAATAGAGGGGGACATTGGATTCCTGCATGTGTCAGGCCCTTGGCAGTTGCATTAGTGACTCTTCCTACATGGGTCTGGCCCTGGAAAGGAAATGGCACTGTATGTGGCCGAGAGCGGTGATTCTCAAAGGAACAGATTTTGACCTTCGGGACATTGGGGGAGGTCTGGACACGTTTGGTTGGTTGGTTGTTGGAGCTGAGGAATGCTGACAGCCATTAGCGGGCAGAGGCCGGAGATGCTTTGAAAACCCTGCAGGGTACAGGACAGCACCCTTAGGTGTGGCTGTTGGGGTGCATGTGCCTTTGGCTGTCAGGTAGACCCCCTTGTGAGCTCTGGGGGCAGGGAGAAGGCCCTTGTTGGAGTTCCATAGGGTCCCAACCTGGCCCCAGGCTAGTGGACAGACCTGCCCTGTCCCAGGCGGTGCTCCTGGGACTAATCACAGCTCTCACCAATACAGAACCACACTGAATCTTAACTTTGTTTTTCCAGGACTTTGGAAGCCTGTCCAACCTGCAGGTCACTCAGCCTACAGTTGGGATGAATTTTAAAACACCACGGGGAGCTGTTTGAATCTTTCTGCTGTGCTGTAATATCTTCAATAAACCTTGGACAACAACCTTGTGTCCTGTGTGGGTTGGGTGCCAGTAGTGCTAAGGGCAGGAGTTCTTTCTCAAGGGAGAAATCCTGAGGAGCGCTCTGCAGTGTGAGCTTCTGTAAGTGGCTTCTGGGCGGTGCCCATACAGACTGACATGTGTATTGGAGAGGTGAGCCACGTGGCTATGCTGCTTGCCAGCCCCATCCTGCTTAGTCCTGGCAGGCCCTAGTACCAACTGTAGCTTCAGGTGAAGTCAGGAGATGCTTTCCTCCTCACCTGGTGTAACCTGAGCTTGATCCTCACCCTCTCCCTGGTACACACAATCTGGGCTAATGAACCTGTCTTGAAAGGGTAACACTCCTCATGTGTTTGAGGGTTGGGCATTGTGGGTGGGAGGTAGAATGGCTGGTGCCCCTGAGATTCAAGTGTGAGGAGGGCCAGTGTAATGAGCAGGATGCTTGCACACAGGATCCTGGATAGATGGCTCTGAGCTTGGGGGTCTGCTGAGGCTGTGGGTCAGAGGGCAGGGCTGGTGCCTGTTCTTGAGTCGTCAGGAAAGGGAGCTGTTGGTGATCTACGCATTTGTCTGCTTTTCCGTCCAGGGTGGAGCTGGCTATGTTCGCAAGCGTGGGTGTCAAGATCTCTGCAAGAAGGTGGCAGCCCTTTGCCCATCTGCCTCTGTGAGGCTGATAACAGCAAACAATGTAAAAATGTGTAACGGTTTTGAGAGGATTTCAGCCTTAGAGAAAGGTTACAAATATAGTTCAAGGAACTTCAGTACAAGATACTCAGATCTGCCTATTTTTCTTTTTGCCCTATATACTCTGAACTTGTGTATGTGTGTATCTATGCATATGTGATTTTTCTTGATCTACTGAGGTAACCCAGAGGTGTGCCCTTTTGCCCCAAATACATGTGTCTGTTTTCTAGGAATAAGAACCGTCTTTTACAAAACCACGGTAGGATGTTCAAAATGAGGAAATTTAATGTTGATAGAATTGTAATCAATTTTGGCCAATTTCCCAATAATGTCTCTTACACTTCATTTTTTCCCCTGGCCCAGGATCCTAACCAGAGTTGCTGACAGCACCTAGTGTTCATGTCCCTCTAGCCTCCTGTGTCTTTCATGACATTTCTGAACAGTATTGCCTGATTTTGTAGAAGGTCCTTTAGTTTGTCTGGTTTCGTGTTTCCTCGTAGTGAAATTAAACTTAGCTTTTTCTGTAGGAAGAGTCCAGAAGTGTTGCTGTGTTTTGTTTTTTAAAGATTTTATTCATGAGAGAGGCAGGGGGAGAAGCAGCCTTCCTGCGGGGAGCCCGATGTGGAACTTGATCCCAGGACTCTGGGATCACGACATGAGTCACCCAGGGGTCCCGTGATACTGTGGTCTTGGTCCATCATACTGAGAAGTGCAGGATGTCAGCTTGTCACATCTGTGACATATTACTTTGAAGCTCTTGATTAAGGCACACCTGCCAAGTTTCTGCATTGTTTACTTTTCGACTGTGTAATTATAAACTTGTGAGATTAGTGGTATTTTAACTCTGTAAGGAAGCTTTCTCATTTATTCGCAGAAAATTGGTTTCCATCTTTTAGTGTGGGGTTGGGCATTCCCAGCAAGTATTCTTGCCTTCTAAACAGGACGGTTCGTGGAGCCGCCCCCCTGACCTGGGTTTTTGGTCAAGGGCAGGGCTGGGTTCTGTGTGGGGGTGGAGGTTCCAGCAGGGTTAAGGAGGAAACGTGAAGGCTGTAGCGGGGCAGCTCGGTGTGATGTTCTCATGCTCCCCCACCAGGAGAAAATGTCGCCGCTCCGTACTTGCCCGGCTCCTGCACCCCACGGCCTGGGGCGGGGCTCATGCGGGAGCTGGGGGGCTCGCAGAAGCTGCTTTATGTTACAGCAAGCGCTAAGGACCTTCTCTAGGCCTTGGTACCTCAGAGGAGGGTAGGTGCTCCTTTCAACTTGGGGAGGCGCCTGTGGGAAGCAGGTGGCCAGGTCCCGCCCCTGGGGCTGCGATTGGTGGGGATTCCTGAGGTGGGCGTGGCTGGCGCCGGTGCTTCCCTCGCGCTCTGTGGGCGGCGGGAACCTGGTTGGCTCTCCTGGCCTGGGTGACCCTGGCCTGGGTTCTGGGGCCTACGGTGTCCTCGCCACCAACACAATGGACCGCCTTCCACCTTCAGTGTCAGGGAGACTGATTCCAGGAGCGTTTGTTTGGAGGTAATTTTTTCCTACTTTTCTATATCGTTCTTGGTTATTTGTGTTAAAGGATAATTTTCAATATAATACACAAAAAAGAAAAATGACCCTCCTACAGGTAGATACCAAATGAACACAAGGTAAGCCTTTTTTTTCCCCCCTCGGAACAGAACATGTCACTACCTGTTCAATGGAGAAGTCAAAGAAGGATGAATGTGGAGTTAGGGAATGTTGAAATCATTTTATAAATGGAGACGAAACTGGCTTTTCCCACAGCCCGGTAGTAAATAAACTAACTCTACCCAAATGGATGTATTTGCACATCTATTGATAAGAATTACTGGCTTGCTATCAGGTATCTGCAACTTAACAGAGCTGTAGGCGGCAGGGCCATTGGAAAGGGGGGCAGTGTTGCTGGGACCCCGAACAGAACTTGCAGGGCTGTTTCTCCTGTTTTCAGTGAACCACAATTTTTCCCTTTGCCTCTGAGAATTTGTTCTTTTCTGTATCAGGTCTGCCATGAAGATTTTCAACTTTAGGAATCCGTGAGTTGCTCAGTGGTTTAGTGCCTGCCTTCGGCCCAGGGCATGATCCTGGAGTCCCAGGATCAAGTCCCACATCGGGCTCCCTGCATGGAGCCTGCTTCTCCCTCTGCCTGTGTCTCTGCCTCTCTGTGTGTCTCTCATGAATAAATAAAATTAAAAAAAAAAGATTTTCAACTTTATTAGTATAATCCAGTTTTTTCTCGAAATTAGAAAAAGCCCCCATCTATCATTTTAAATGTTTTTTCTTTGCTAAATTAAACTTGTCAGATATTTGACTATTTTATTGATCGTTTCAAAAAAACAACACTTGAAGTTTTACCCTTCTTTAACTATCTGAGGTTACCTCTTTTTCTCATAAGCTATTGGAGGAAGGAAAACAACCTGATTCAATTGTGGGGGACGTGAACAAAGCTCATTTTCTCCTTTTCAACTGCAGGGGTCAGCAGACCACGCTGGTGGCCTGTTTATGAGTCAGAAATGCTTAGGAGTGATTTTTTACATTTCCAAGTGGTTTAAAACAACCACCACAGGAGGACGGTAATGTGAGCTATGAAAAACTATGAAATTCAGATGTCCATAGGTTTTATTGGAATGCAGCCACATTGCTTTACATACTTTGTATATGCCTGTTTCCCTGTTATAATGGCTGAATTTAAATTGTCACGATGCGGACAATCCAGGGCATTCATCACTTGGCACTACAGACTGCAGTTACACATCTATCATTCATAGTGTTTTGAGGATCATACCTATCACCATGAGATATTTTCTAAAAATTATTAGTCCACATTCAACATCAAAAAGAGAAAGTAGACTTTGTTGTACTTTCAAGTATGAATAGCTCATTCTCAAGCCAAGCAAGGAAAGCTTTTTGTCGATGGTGAGTTAATTTCTCTGGAAGAAGTATGTCCAGAGGATATAAACTTACTTTTTAAGACTATTAGCCTTTGAGTGCAAATGGTCCCTTGAGGAGGTGAGAACATTAGGAGCAATAAAAAATTTAAAAACAAGGCAAATGATTTTTAGTGGTTTTCCTTGGCTCTTGATGAGTCAGATAAAGGTTACCAAATACCACTCAGGTGTTTATGCAGGAGTCAATGCTGTTTGAAGAGACCGAGGAATTAGCCTCTGAATGGTCTGCTTGGAAGGACTACAGGTGAGAATATTTTTAAGGATGAGAAATAAATAATTCAATGTAACCTGTAGTGGGAATCAGCTGAGTTAATGTTACAACAGGTGGTGGTAGAAATCTATCTGGGGCAGAAGGAGGCTGCTTTGGACACATTTCAAAGCTTGCAAAACTGTAAAATGTTTAAAACCTTATTCGCCATTAGGTATTTTGCATAAAAAAATTTTTTTTAAAGATTTTATTCATAAGAGACAGAGGGAGAAGCAGGCTCCATGCAGGGAGCCCCACGTAGGACTTGATCCCAGGACTCCAGGATTACGCCCTGGGCCGAAGGCAGGCACTAAATCACTGAGCTACCCAGGTGTCCCGGTATTTTGCATAAAATACTTAATACTTGAATCAGTGTTAACAATAAATTTCACTTGCTCTCATAGGCTTAACCATCATCCATTCCATGAATTTCTTTTTAAATTGTGGTAACGGGCAGCCCGGGTGGCTCAGCAGTTTAGCGCCGCCTGCAGCCCAGGGTGTGATCTTGGAGACGCTGGATCGAGTCCCACATCAGGCTCCCTGCAGGGAGCCTGCTTCTCCCTCTGCCTGTCTCTGCCCCTCTCTCTCCTCCCTGTGCATTCTCATGAATAAATAAATAAAATCTTTTAAAAAAAATAAATAAATTGTGGTAACACATAATACCATTTTAACCACTTATAAGTGTACAGATAGATCAGTGGCATAAATATATTTACAATGTTATGGTGACCACCATCACTGTCTCCAAAATGTTTTCAATGATTCTAACAAAAACTTTACTCATTAAGCAGTAACTTCCCATTTCCCTAACCCCAGCCCAAGGTAACCTTTATTCTGCTTTCTGCCTCTGTCAGTTTGCCTATTCTGGATGCCTCACGTAAGCAGATTCATAGAGTATTTTTCTTTTTTTTTTTCTTTTTTTTTTCTTTTTTTTTTTTTACTTACTGCACTAAGCATGGTCCATCCATGCTGCTTTTGTCGTTGAGTTTTTGAAGGATGGCCTGTGAACCAGCTGAGACATTTGAAGATTTGGCAAATGTTTGTGCCTTAAAAGGCTATGCTTGAAACACTTAGGACCTCCGAGGGGTTTGAGGATCAAGGCACAGGGTTTGATTGCAGTATTGGCTTTGGTATGTCACCTAGGTATGGCTGATGACATCTATGAGCTATATCTGTTTCCTTCCGGTATCTTTACCTGAGCAAGGGACAGTCCTTGGGTTTTCATAAAGGTTTTTCTGAGTCCAGTTAACTCATATGAAGGAGATGTAGAGTGAGATTGTTTTTCTGGTCATGGATAGCCTACACTTTCATCCATCTTTTTGTCCAGCAGGTACTCAAACTGGTGACAACAAATACTAGTTCAGGTTCTTTAATGCTGTCTAGGTGTTGACATAACCAGCTGTCAGTGTTTTCAATAAATAGTGAGAAAGGTGAGGTTAATTTAAATGATTCCCACCCCCTCAAGCAGAACAGACATTTAAAAGGAGGAAAATGTAGGTAGAAGTGAAGGTTTTTGAGACTATTTCCAGAGACTGGTGATTGGCTCTAGAAATCTTACTTTGAGATCATCTACATCCTGAGAGGAATGGTTTTGGCTCAAGTCATGATCTTGGCTTCATGGGATGGAGCCCTTGCCTTCCCTCTCACCCCCACCCCCCAGCCCAGTCAGACTCTGTGCTCAGTGGGGAGTCTGCTTCTCTCTCCCTTTCCCCGCCCCCCCCCACAAGCAAACTCACTCTTTCAAATAAATAATTTTTAAAAATCATAAAATTGAAGTAAGTTTGGGTTGTTTGAGGGATAAGGGATCTTGTGGCTTTGAAACCATTTCTGTAGTTGCAAGGAAGTCTTGGAATGGAGTGAGGCTCTCCATCATCAGGGAGAGGTAGTAGAGTAGCGGGATTTTAAGTGTTACAACAATGTACAGTGACAGAAGGACTGGTGACTAGGGCTTGTTCATAGGTGCCCTGCCTCCATGTAGAGAGGGCCTGTGTTTTAGGAAACTCTCTGGCTTTTCTGAAGTCTCCCCAAGATCTCAGCTGCAACCTCCAAAATGAGCAGGGTGTCCCAGCCAGTGATACCCTATCCTCATCATGATAACTGTAGGGGAGATAAAAGAAATTTTCTCTACCTTCTTAGGTTCTGTGGTTGTAGCCTACAGGGTTAACAGTCTGTAGTTGAGGCAGCTGGTGCTAATCCTTTGCAAGTTGGCCACAGGTCATGCCTTTGCTTACACTCTGTGATTTTTATAAGTTAAAGCTTCAGGTCAGCCATCCTTTGTTTCTTTTCTGGCGTTCCAGTTTTAGGGAGAGTGCTTGGTAGTTAGCTGCTACAAACATGCATTTAAAGTTTTTGAGAAAACATGATGCAGCAGGGGAATTGTTATGATTACTCTAAGCAAGATAATCTACAGCGTTTGGAGTGCTCTTTGAAGCCATGGTCCTCAAGACCCAAATCAATCAAAATCAAATAAGTTAAAGTCCAAGTGGAATGAGTCACCTTCTTAAGCCAAGCGGCTTGTTTTGTAATCTTATGTAATGGAGTTTCAACTTGCCCGAAGTGTCAATCCAGGTACAGCAGGTGGTGTTGGCCACAGCACAGATGCCTCCTTGCATAGCTAAAAGATGATCAAGAACTCTTCTGTTATCAAGAACAGCTTTGGCCAGAGAGTCTAAGCACATTATGCAATAACTTTAAGAATTAAGTTCCTGGGGGATCTCTGGGTGGCTCAGCGGTTTGGTGCCTGCCTTTGGCCCAGGGCATGATCCTGGAGTCCCCGGATCAAATCCAACATCGGGCTTCCTACATGGAGCCTGCTTCTCCCTCTGCCTGTGTCTCTGCCTCTCTCTCTCTCTCTCTCATGAATAAATAAAATCTTTAAAAAAAAAAATTAAGTTCCTGATCATAGACTCATTTACTTTTATCCCTAACCAGGTAAGTAGGAAAAGGATTCACTACCAAAAGGAGTGAATCCTCAATTATGAAAGCCTCTTGGCAAGTTCTTTTTTTTTTTTTTTAAGTTTTTATCTTAATTTCAGTTCACATACAGTGTAATGTTTCAGGTGTGCATTATAGTGATTCAACACTGCTGTATATCACCTGGTGCTCATCACTGACAAGTGCCCTCCCTAATCCCCATCCCCATCCCCATCACCTGTCACCTGTTTCCCCATGGGGGGGGGTGGGGGAGGTCCTACCTACCCTCTGGTGACCAGCAATGTGTTATTCATTCATTCATTCATTCATTCATTCATTCATTTATTTATTTATTTATTTATTTATTTATTTATTTATTTATGATAGTCACACATCCTTCAAAAACTCAAGCTGTATATACCACAGCTTCTTTATTTACTCATCAGTAGATAGTCTGTCCATGTTGTAGCATATATGAAATTACATTCCTTTTTATGGCTCAATGATATTTTATATTTATATGGATAAACAAAATGTATGTGTTCATGTGTTTTTTTTATCTATTCATTTGTTTTAAGATTTTATTTATTCACGAAAGACACACAGAGGCAGAGGCATAGGCAGAGGGAGAAGCTGGCTCCCTGCAGGGAGCCAGATACACGACTCGATCCCAGAACCCTAGGATCATGATGTGAGCCAAAGGCAGATGCTCAACCACTGAGCCACCCAGGTGCCCCTATCTACTCATTTGCTGATGGACATTTGGGTTGCTTCTGCTTATTGGTTATTGTGAATAATGCTGCTATGAACATAGGTGAAAAGATATCTGTTTAAACTCCTTTCAGTTATTTTGAGTATATTACCAAAAATTGGAATTGCTAGATCATACGGTAATCCTACGTTTAATATTTTGAGGAAATGTATTACTGTTTTCTGCAGCCACTACTTCATTTTATATTCTCACCAGGAATGCACAAGAGTTTGAATATCTCCACATCCTTGCCAACACTTGTGATTTTCTGTGGTGGTGGTGTTTTTATAATAGCCATCCACATGAGTGTGAAGTGGTATCTCATTATAGTTGTTGTTGTTTTAAGATTTATTTATTTGAGAGAGAGCAAGCCAGGGGAGGGGCAGAGGGAGAGAGAGAATCTCAAGCAGACTCCCCACTAAGTGTGGAGCTCCATCCAACACAGGGCTGGATCCAAGGACCATGACTGGAGCTGAAATCAAGAGTTGGCTGCTCAACTGACTGAACCACCTTGGTGCCCCTCATTATAGTTTTGATTTGCATTTCTCTGATTAGTGATGTCCAGCATCTTTTCATGTGTCTATTGTCCATTTTCATATCATCTTTGGAGAAATGTCTTCAAGTATTTTGCCCATTTTTTTTTTATTGTTTGTTTTGTTTGTTGTTATAGAAGTTGTTTGTATATTCTGGGTATTAGTCCTTTTATCAGATATGGTTTACAAATATTTTCACCCATTCTGTGAGTGGCCTTCTCTGTTGATTGTGTCCTTTAATAAACAAAAGTTTAAAATTTGTCATGAAGAATTATCTCTGTGTTTTCTTTCATTATGGTTTTTAGCTCTTATATTTAGGTCTTTGATCATTTGGTGTTAATTTTTGTATATGAAGTAGAGGGTCAACTCAATTCTTTTGCATGTGGAAATCCAATAGGCCAACATCATCTCTTGAAGAATCTATGCTTTCCCACAATGAATGGACTTGGCACCCTTGTCAAAAATGATTTGGCCAGAATGCCTGGGTGGCTCAGCGGTTGGATGTCTGCCTTTGGCTCAGGGTGTGACCCCAGGTCTAGGGATCGAGTCTCACATTGGGCTCCCTGTGAGAATCCTACTTCTTCTATGCCTCTGCCTGTCTCTCTGTGAATTTAAAAAAAAAAAAAAAAAAAAAAAGAGAGAGATTTGGCCATAGTGTATGGGTTTATTTCTATTCCATTGGTGTTTAAGTCTACCCTTGGGCCAGTAGCACAGTATTTTCATTACTGTAGTTTTGTAGTAAGCTTTGAAGTATGAGTTTTCCAGCTTCATTCTTTTTCAGATTTTTATTTACTTTTATTTTTTTATTTTTTTGGCTGCTTGTGTTTTATTAACAAATACATAAGGCTAGGGCTGCCATAACAAAATACTGAAGACCGGGGGTATTAAAGAGATACCTATTTCCTTACAAATCTGCGGTCTGGAAGCCCAAGATCCAGGTGTTAGCAGGTTTGGTTTCTCCTAAGACCTCTCTCATTGGCTTGCAGAGGACTGTCCTCACAGAGTCTTTCTCTGAGCGTGTACATCCCTGGTATCCTGCCCTGTGTCCAAACCTCCTCTTATAAAGACACCAGTCAGAAGTAGACTATACCTACCCTAATGGCCTCATTGTAACTTAATTACCTTTTTAAAGGCCCTACCTCCAAATATGGTCACATTTTGAGGTCCTGGGGTTTTAGGACTTCAATATATGAATGAATTCTGGGGAACACAGTTGAGCCCAAGACATGGACTCCATGCAATTCTATTATGAATTTGAGGATCAGTTTTTTTATTTCTGCCCAAAAAATGCCTTTGGAATCTTAATAGGAATTGCACTGAATTTGTAGATGGCTTTGGGTAGTACTGTCATTAAGTCTTCCAGTTGAGGGGGGTCCCTGGGTGGCTCAGCGGTTTGGCGCCTACCTTTGGCCTTAGGTGCAGTCCTGGAGTCCCGGGATCAGGTCCATGTTGGGCTCCCAGCATGGAGCCTGCTTCTCCCTCCTCCTGTGTCTCTGCCTCTCTCTCTCTCTATATATATATCTATCATGAATAAATAAATCAATAAATTAAAAAAAAAAGTCTTCCAGTTGATCTGCATGGGAAATCTTTCCAGTTTTTAGGTGTTTAATTTTTTTTCAGAAATGTTTTTAATTTTCAGGCAACAAATCTTTTACTCATTGATTAAATTTATTCCCAGATATTTTATTCTTTTAAATTGTGATATTGTGATGTAATAAATATATATTTGTTTTTTGTCCCCAGTTCTTGGCACAAAAGTTTCTAAAACCCTTGAAATTTCCTGAGTGGTAGGGGTGGGAGGACCATCTTTTGTTATTCATTATAAGCCTCTTACAACCACCTGAGTTTATGCTAATGAGGTCATTCTTGGGCTATTGATGGCTGGAGGCTGGTTGCTAGAGGAACCAATTGTGCTATTCAAAAACTGGAGCATTCAGCCCTACCACCTGATCTCTGGGGAGGGGAAAGGGACTGGAGATTGTGTTAATCACCAACAGTCTATGATTTGATCAACTGTGCCTACATAATTGAACCTCCATAAAAGCTATGTGATTGGAAGTGCTTGGTGAACATGTGCCAGGAAGGTGGGGGACAGACACCCCTGTACTCAAGACTCTACCAGACATCACCTTATGTACCTCTTCATCTGGCTGTTCATTTGTATCTTCTATAATTAACCAGCTCTAGTACAATTTTTTTCCTGAGTTATATAAACCATTATAGTAAATCATTGAACTGAAGGAGGGGATGACAGAGCCCGTCACCTGTCTGTGTGTGTGTGTGTCTGTGCTAACTCTGAGTTGTTAGTGTCAGGATTGAAGTAAATTGTAGAACACTCAATTGTTACCTACAGAGAACTGGAGAATTGCTCAGTGTGGAAAACCCACACATAGATGTTACTGTAAATGGAATTGCTTTCTTCATTTCTTTTAAAAAACTGTTCATAAATGGTGTATAGAAATGCAACTGATTTTT
Organism: Canis lupus baileyi; assembly: GCF_048164855.1. Taxonomy (NCBI): domain Eukaryota; kingdom Metazoa; phylum Chordata; class Mammalia; order Carnivora; family Canidae; genus Canis; species Canis lupus. Next base: position 55,861,163 of record NC_132839.1, on the reverse strand, counting down.
AAGTGATGATCTTCACAATTTTCTTGAATTTGATTATTAGTTCTCATAGCTTTCTTGTGCATTCCTTGGGATTTTCTATGTATAGGATTATGTCACCTGCAAATAGAGATATTTTTACTTTTTCATTTCTGATTTGGATGCCTTGTATTTCTCATCTAGTTGCTCTGCCTAGAACATCCAGTGGTACATTAAATAGCAGTGGTGAAAGCAGGCATTCTTGTCTCATTTGTGAAATTATAGGAAAAGCTTTCAATCTTTTTTTTTCTTTTAAAGATTTTATTTGAGAGAGAGCGGGAGTGGAAGAATGAGGGGTCAGGAGGGACAGAGGAAGAGGGAGAAGCAGGCTCCCCGCTGAGCAGAGAGCCCAACATGGGGCTTGATCCCAGGACCCCCCCAGGATCATGAACTAAGCTAAAGGGAGATGCTTAACTAACTGAGCCCCCCAGGCACCCCTCTCTTATTTATTTTAATAACTTTATTTTCGGTTGAAAACCTCTGGGGCATTCTTTAGGTTTCAGGACCAATGGTTTAAGTTTTTTTTTTTTTTTTTTTTTTAGATTTTATTTATTAATTCATGAGAGACACACAGAGAGAGAGGCAGAGACACAGGCAGAGGGAGAAGCAGGCTCCATGCAGGGAGCCCGATGCGGGACCCGATCCCAGGACTCCAGGATCATGCCCTGGATTGAAGGCGGGTGCTAAACCGCTGAGCCACCCAGGGATCCCCCATGGGTTCATAGAATTCTTATAAAATGTTCCTTCCTGCCTACTGTCCTTGCACCCCATGATGTTCCTGTGCAGCATCTCTGAAAACTGCCAAAATTCTGTTGTTTTCATCTGCATCAGCCCTAACAGTATTTTCAGAAAGCCAGCTATCAGGTTGTCCCAAAGCAGGAGTGATTGGCCAGAAGACTGCAATACACACAAAAAAGGGAACAAGTTCCTTATAATGTAGGTAAGGGGCCAGGGAAAACTGCCCGCACAGATTGTCACATGGGCTGGAAGGACAAGAGCAGGTGAGAGCACCAGGTGCCTGATGAGTGAAGCTCTACTTGGTTGCTCACACTCCCTTCTCAGGATCTCTTTGACTCTACATCCCCTCGTACTTTCCTGGATATTTACTGGAAAACTTTCATCCCATGACTTACTCATTTAGTTTCTTTGGATAAATACCCAGTACTGGATTACTGGATTGTATGGTAGTTCTATTTTTAATTTTTGAAGGGCCTCCATACTGTTTTCCACAATGGCTGCACCAACCTACCATCCCACCAACAGTGCAGGAGGGGTTGCCTTTTTTTTTTTTTTAATTTTTATTTATTTATGATAGTTACAGAGAGAGAGAGAGAGAGGCAGAGACACAGGCAGAGGGAGAAGCAGGCTCCATGCACCGGGAGCCCAATGTGGGATTCGATCCTGGGTCTCCAGAATCGCGCCCTGGGCCAAAGGCAGGCGCCAAACCGCTGCGCCACCCAGGGATCCCAGGGGTTGCCTTTTATTCACATCTTTACCAACACTTGTTTTTTTCTTGTCTTTTTGATATTAGCCATTCTGACAGGTATGAGGTGATATCTTATGTTATGATTTGTTATGATAGTTATATGATTTGTTATGATAGTCTTGTTATGATAGTTATGATTTGCATTTCCCTGATGATGAGTGATGTTGAGCATCTTTTGAAGTGTCTGTTGGCCATCTACATGTCTTCTTTGGAAAAATGCCTATTTAGGTCCTCTGCCCATTTTTAATCAGATTATTTGTGTTTTTTGGTGTTGAGTTGTAGAAGTTCCTTATATATTTTAGATATTAATCTCTTATCAGATATATCATTTGCAAATATCTTCTCCCATTCAGTAGGTTGTCTTTTCATTTTGTTGATGGTTTCCTTCACTGTGAAAAGCTTCTTATCTTGATGTAACCCCAATAATTTATTTTTGCTTTTGTTTCCCTTGTCTGAGGAAATATATCGATAAATACGTTGCCAAGACTGATGCCAAAGGAATTACTGCCTAAGATTTTTTTGTTTCTTTAGAAGTTTTATGGTTTCGTGTCTCTCATTTAGATCTTTCATCCATTTTGAGTTTATTTTTACGTGTGGTGTGAGAAAATGGTCCAGTTTCACTTTGCATATAGCTGTTCAGTTTGCCCAACACCATGTTTTGAAGAGCCTGTCTTTTCCCCATTGTATATTATTGCTTCTTTTGTCATAGATTAATTAACCATATAAGCATGGTTTATCTCTGTGCTCTCTATTCTGCTCCACTGATCTATATTTTTTGTGCCAACACCATACTGTTTTGATTACTTTTGATAGCTTTGCAGGATAGCTTGACATCTGGGATTGTGGTACCTCTAGCTTTGTTCTTATTTCTCCAATTCTTTTTTTTTAAGATTTTATTTATTTATTCATTTATGAGAGAGAGAGAGAGAGAGAGAGAGAGAGGCAGAGGCACAGGCAGAGGGAGAAGCAGGCTCCATGCAGGGAGCCCGACGTGGGACTTGATCCTGGATCTCCAGGATCATGCCCTGGGCTGAAGGCGGCGCCAAACTGCTGAGCTACCCGGGCTGCCCTTGTTTCTCCAATTCTTTGTCTACTATTTGGGTCTTTTGTGTTCCATACAAATTTTAGGATTATTCATATTCTGTGAAAAATACTATTAGTATTTTCAATAGGGATTACATTTAATCTGTAGACTGCTTTGAGTAGTATGGACATTTTGACAATCTTAATTTTTCTAATCTATGATCATGGTTTAGCTTTCCATTTGTGTCACCTTTAATTTCTTTCATGAATGTTTTATAGTTTTCAGAGTATAGATATATTACATCCTTGGCTAAATGTATTCCTAAGTATTCTTTTTGATGCAGCTATAAATAGGATTGTTTTCTGAATTTCTCTTTCTGCTACTTTGTCATTAATAGAAAAGCACAAATTTCTGTGTATTAATTTTGTATCCTACGACTTTACTGAGTTTACTTATCAGTTCTAATAGTTTTTTGATGGAGATTTTAGGATTTCTAGTATCATATCATTTGCAAGTAGTGATAGTTTTATTTATTCCTTACCAATTTGGATGCTTTTTCTTTTTCTTGACTGATTTCTGTGGCTAAGACTTCCAGTACAATGTTGAATAAAAATGGTAAGAATGAACATTCTTGTTTTGTTCCTGTTCTTAGAAGAAAAATTTTGTTTTTTGCTATTGAGTATGATGGTAGCTGTGGGTTTTTCATATATGGCCTTTATTATATTGAGGTATGGTTTCCTCTAGATATATTTTTAAAAATTTTTAAATTTATTTATTCATAGGAGACACAGAGAGAGAGGCAGAGACACAGGCAGAGGGAGAAGCAGGCTCCATGCAGGGAGCCTGGTGCAGGACTCAATCCTGGGATCCTGGGATCCTGGGATCAGGCCCTGAACTGAAGGCAGACGCTTAACTGTTGAGCCACCCAGGCAGCTCTAGATATACTTTTTTGGGAGTTTTCATCATGAACAGATGTAAAATTTTGTCCAATGCTTATTCTGCATCTATTGAGATGATCATGGTTTTTATTTTTTATTGTATTGTATGTAATTTCTTTGCCCAGTGTGGGGCTTGCATGCATAACCCCAAGAACAAGAGTCACATCCTCTACCAGGGAGCCAGGTAACTGTGGGAATGATTTTTTAATGTACTGTTGAATTTAGCTTGCTTTTCTTGATGATTTTTGCATCTATGTTCATTGGAGATATTGGCCAATAATTGTCTTTTCTGTCCTGTGTTTCTGTCAGGGTAATGCTGGTCTCATAGAATAAATATGGGAGTTTTCTTTTGTATTTTTGGAATAGTTTGAGAAGAATAGCTATTAACTCTTCTTTAGGGGCAGCCCAGGTGGCTCAGCGGTTTAGCGCCGCCTTCAGCCCAGGGCCCGATCCTGGAATCCCAGGATCGAGTCCCATGTTGGGCTCCCAGCATAGAGCCTGCTTCTCCCTCTGCCTGTGTCTCTGCCTCTCTCTCTCTCTCTCTCTCTCTCCCTCGAATAAAAAAAAAAAAAAAAAAAAATCCTCTTCTTTAAATGTTTGGCAAATATCACCTCACACCTATCAGAAGGGCTAAAATAAAAACACAAGAAACGACAGGTGTTTTTGGGGCTGTGGGGAAAGGGGAGACTTCCTATATTGTTGGTGAGAATGCAAACTGTGCAGCCACTGTGGAAAACAATATGAAGTTACTCAAAAAAATTTTTTAAATAAATAAGATAAAAAATTAAAAATAGAACTATCATAAGATCCAGCAATCAGGGAACCCTGGGTGGCGCAGTGGTTTATCGCCTGCCTTTGGCCCAGGGCACAATCCTGGAGACCCGGGATCGAATCCCACGTCGGGCTCCCGGTGCATGGAGCCTGCTTCTCCCTCTCCCTCTGCCTATGTCTCTGCCTCTCTCTCTGTGGTGTGTGACTATCATAAATAAATAAAAATTAAAAAAAAAAAAAAGATCCAGCAATCACAGTTGGTATTTACCCAAAGAATACAAAAACACCAATTCAAAGGAATACATGTGCCCCTACATTTATAGCAACATTACTTATAATAGCCAAATTACGGAGACAGCCCAAGTATCCACTGATTGATGATGAATGAATAAGGAAAATGTGATACACACACACACACACAGGAGTAATACTCAGCGATAAAAATGAATGAAATCTTGACATTTGCAATGATGTGGATGGAGCTAGATAGTATTATGCTAAGTGAAATAAGTCAGTCAGAAAAAGACAAATACTATATGATTTCACTTATGTGGAAGTTAAGAAACAAAACAAGCAAAGGATAAAAGAGAAACCAAGAAATGGTTTCTTAACTATAGAGAATACACTGCTGGTACTAAAGGGGAGGTAGGAGTGTTGGGGGGAACAAATGATGAAGATTAAGGAGAGCACTTATGATGAGCACTGGGTTATGTAATGTATGGCAGTGTTGAATCACTATATTGTACACCTGAAACTAATTCACTGTATGTTAACTAGCTGGAATTTAAATAACTTTAAAAAATATTTGGTAGAATTCATCTATGAAGGTTTCTGGTCCAGGACTTTAATTTTTGGAAGTTTCTTGTGATCAGTTTGATTTCACTACTAGTAATTGGTCTGGTCTATTCAGCATTTCTGTTTCTTGATTCAGTTTTGTAAGTGTGTGTATTTATAGGGAGTTATCCATTTCTTCTGGATTATCCAGCTTGTTGGCATATAGTTTTTCATAGTAGTGTCTTATAATCCTTTGTATTTCTGTGGTGTTGGTTGTTACTACTTTTGTTTAATTTCTGATTTTATTTAGGTCTTCTTTTTCTTGACGAATCTTGCTAAAGGTTTATCAATGTTTATCAGTTATATTTACTGAAGCTTGTTATTCAGCCTAACCTGTGGTTTACCATTTGATCTAATGTGTCATTCAAAGCCACTATTTTTTTTTTAAAGATTTTACTAATTTATTTGAGAGAAAGTGAGGACACGCACACGCATATGTGACCAGGGGTAGGGGTGGGGGAAGAGACAGAGGGTAGGGAGAGGAAGGGGGAAAGAATCCCAAGCAGACCCTGTGCTAACACCTGAGACCAATATAGGGCTGGATCATGACCTGAGCTGAAACCAAGATTTGGATGCTTAACTGACTGAGCCACCCAGGTGCCTCTCAAAGCCACTATTTTTTTTTTTTTTTATGATTTTCTATCTAGTTGATCTATCCATTGATGTTATGTGGTATTAAATTATCCTACTTGTTACTGTCCTATGTAAAATATCCTACGTATTACTGTCAATTTCTCATTTTATGTTTGTTAATTGCTTTTATGCATTTAGATGCTCCTATGTTGGGTGAGTAGCTATTTTTGTTTTTGTTTTTGTTTTTTAACATTTTATTTATTCATGAGAGACACACAGAGAGAGGCAGAGACATAGGCAGAGAGAGAGGCAGGCTCCCTGCAAGGAGCCTGATGTGGGACTCGATCCCAGGACCCTGGGATCACGACCTGAGCCAAAGGCAGACGCTCGACTACTGAGCCACCCAGGCATCTGGAGTGCATAGCTGTTTGTAATTGTTATACCCTCTTGTTGCATTGATTCTTTTATCATAATCTAATGCCCTTCTTTGTCTCTTGTTACAGTTTGATTTAAAGTAGATAAAAGTATTGCTATATGGATATAAGTATTGCTACTAAGGCTTTTTTATTCCCCCACTTCCATTTACATAAAAATATCTTTCTCCATCCCTTCACTTTGAGTTTATATGTGAAATGAGTCTCTTGTATGCAGCAGAGAGACGGGTCTTGTGTTGTTTTTAATCCATTCAGTTACCCTATGTTTTGATTGGAGCATTTAGACCATTTACATTTAAAGTAATGATTGAATGGTATGTACTTACCGCTATTTTGTTGGGTTTTTTGTTTTTTTTTATAGTTCTTCCCTTTGTTACTGTGTCTCTGTGTCTCTTGCCATTCTCTATGTGGTCTCTTTGTCTTTTCTTGTACAGAAGCCATTTGGTCAGCCCACAGTTCTTCAGGAGAAATTGCTCTAAAAGTAAGCATAGATTTGGTGTGTCTGTGCAGGAGGTGAGCTCAGTGTTTTCCTATGTCGCCATATAACCAGTCAGTGTTTGAACTGAGGCAGACCCTGACACCTGCTTAACCCATGGGCACTACTACTCTAAGCTGGGGTGATCAGACACTTCCAGCTGCAAATGTCGAAGAAAAGACAAAGTGATTTCACATTGTATTTAGGGTGCAGGAATCTAGTGGACAGATTTTTGTCAATGAGACTTAATGGTGAAATTATGTTCTCTCTGAGGAGTTACAAGGAGCTTTAAACAGCTATAGGAAACATTATGTTCCAGAAAGGAGACCGGGGAGCTTAGTACTGAATCTGTTTACTCAATGATACAATTTGTGATCTTTCCTTAATTTTCATGCTTGCTAGAGTTTAGGAGATTTTGTAATTTTTTTATCACAAGGTTTCAACAAACCTTGAAACTAGAAACAGCTTTTAGAGCCCAAAGAAGATTCCAGTTTTTTCTTTTGTTAAAAATTGGCTGTTTGGGGGCACCTGGGTGGCTCAGTGGTTGAACATCTGCCTTTAGCTCAGGTCATGATCCCGGGATTGAGTCCTGCATCAGGCTCCCCACAGGGAGCCTTTTCTCCCTCTGCCTATGTCTCTGCCTCTCTCTCTGTCTCTCATGAATAAATAAAATCTTTTTTTTTTTTTTTAATTGGCTGTTAGGAGCTACGGAGTGAGGATGAATGGATGAATATAAATACTTAAAACTCATATGTGTCCTTTAACATCCAGTTTAGTACTTTACCTAACATATTCAGCTAGCAAAGCATGTTACAGGTTAAAACTATTTTCCTTTTTTTTTTTTAAGATTTTATTTATTCATGAGAGACACAGAGAGGTAGAGACACAGACAGAGGAGAAGCAGGCTCCATGCAGGGAGCTTGATGTGGGACTCAATCCCAGGTCTCCAGGATCAGGCCCTGGGCTGAAGGCGGCGCTAAACTGCTGAGCCACCTGGGCTGCCCCCGATTTTCCTCCTTAAAAGAATACAAGGGGATCCCTGATGGCTCAGCAGTTTAGCGCCTACCTTTGGCCCAGGGCGTGATCCTAGAGACCTGGGATCAAGTCTCTGCATAGAGTCTGCTTCTCCCTCTGACTGTGTCTCTGCCTCTCTCTCTCTCTCCATGTCTCTCATGAATAAATAAATAAAATCATTAAAAAAAAAAAAAAAAAGGAATACAAATTTGCTTCTTGTTTTTAACTTTCAAAATTATTCCATTTGAATAGGCGACACATTTACATGGTTCATGATTCCAGTAGAACAAGTGAGTTTACAGCATATGATCTCTGTCCAGCTGCTGACCTCCAGCCTCCTGGTTCCCTTTCCACATGGAGGAGCCATGTTGTCAGTTCCTAGTGTGTCCTGGATATGCTACATGCACGTGTAGTGGGTTTAGAATGTGTCCACGCATTACTTAACACCCCCTTCCTTCCAGAGGTGGAGCTTGCCTCCCTCCCCTTGAGATGAGGCTGGATGTGGAGGCTCCCTTAGAATTAAATGGAACCTGACAAAAGTGACCATGTGTAACTCCCAAGCCAAGGTCATAAAAATACTTTGTGACTTTCTCCTTTCGAAATCTCAAATCACTTGGCCCAACAGAAGCCAGCTGCCATGTTGCTGAGACACTTGAGCAGTGTTTAGAGAGGTGCATCTGCTTGAGGAGCTGGGGCCTCCTGGTAGGAGCAATGTAAGAAAGGCTTCTTAAAAGTGTACCTTTCAGCCCCAGGGAAGCTTTTGGATCATTGCTTGTTTTTTATTTTTTAAATGGAGCTATAATTCAGATACAATGAACTTTGCTGTCTTAATGTGTAAATACAGTTGACTCTTCAACAACAGAGGCTTGAACAGTGTGGGTTTCCTTCTATGTAGATCTTTTACATACAGAACCATAAATGCATTTTCTCTTCCTCATGATTGTCTTAATACTTTCTCTAGTGTACTGTATTACAAGAATACAATATATAATACATATAAAATATGTGTTAACTGTTTGTTATCAGTAAGGCTTCCAGTTAGCAGTAAGCAATTAGTAATGTTTGGGGAGAGTTCAGAGGCCTTTTTTTGTTTTTTAAAGATTTTATTTATTCACGAGAAACACATAGAGGCAGAGACATAGGCAGAGGGAGAACCAGGCTCCCTGCGGGGAGTGTGGTACAGGACTTGATCCCAGGACCTTGGGATTATCACCTGAGCCAAAGGCAGATGCTCAACCACTGAGCCACCCAGGTGCTCTGGAGTTAAGAATTATATGTGGATTCTTGATTTCATGGGGCGGGGAGTGGAGTGAGGGGGGTGGAGGTGGGAGGGGGGTTGGCACTCCTAACCCTCCCATTGCTCCAGACTTCTCCCCACCTCCCACCCTATTATCTGCCAGACTGATAGTTTTCACTGTGATGGTAACAATTGGTTTCCAAGACTATCTCAGAGCCAATGAGAGGGCATAGGAATAGTACAGTTAAATTGCCACAAAGCTCCCTATTCTTCCTGAGATTTAGCCATTTTTCTTGATTAAAACTCCAGATTGCTTCAGTCCCTTGGTTAATTTCTAGAAAAGTTGATTCTGACAACCTTTGCCTGTTTTCTTACTGTCTTTATGAAGGAGAGCTTTTTAGGGGGGTCTTTATTTCTCCACTCTCACTGATGTCACTCCCTGGTCACCACCTTGACAATTGCCACATGACAGACACTGACCTGGAACCACCCCACTAAGCCACTCCCAAATTCCTGACCCACAGAAACGAGATAGTAGTGTTTGTTTTGCCTTAAATTTGCTAAGTGTTTGAGTAATTTGTTATGCAACTATAGATTCTATACCATATGCAAAAAGTATATATATTTCTCCCCTTCTTTTGAAAGTTTTTATTTAAGTCATCTCTATATCTCATTTGGGGCTCCAACTCAAGACCCCGTGATCGAAGTTACATGCTCTTCTGGCTGAGCCAGCAAGGTGCCCGTCTCCCCTTTTTAATACATATTAAAGCACTCCGTACATAGTGTTCTGCACTTTTTTCACTTAGTGTAAATGTTCTATTTTGTCAGATGGGTGCCAAAGAGTCTTTCCCATTCTTTCCTTATGGAACTTTGAGATTCCATCGTGCATGTATTTGACCAATAGCTTGTGATGGCTGTGTCCCTTTTAATGATGGCTATTAAGATTGTATCCAACTTGTGTTCTTTCAAACAATGCTGGGACAGAGATCGTGTGCTGTAAACTCACTTGTGCTACTGGAATCATGAACCATGTGAATGTGTCGCCTAGTCAAATGGAACAATTTTGAAAGTTAAAAACAAGCAAATTTGTATTGCTTTTTTTTTTATGTGTAGAAAATTTTCATGTCTCATTTTGTATTTTCCCTTGAAAAGTTAGGCTTTTACCTTTTGTTTTTGTAAAAATGGAAACCTGGAATGAACCAGTTGAAACCATAAGGGCAGGATTTTATCTCACTGGACGGCGGGAAGTCCAGAAATCGATGCAGCAGTTGGGTGCTGATGCTGAAAGCTCCGCTTTCTTCCACCCGGCAGCATTGTCACTGCTGGAGGTAGCTTCATCCCTGGGCTGGTAGCAATATGGCTGCAGCAGCTCCGGGTGTCATACTCAGACCCAACTCACCTAGAGGGAGAAGAGACTATCTCTTTCCATGCTCTCTGGTGGGAATGGCCCCTGCAGACTTCTTCTGCGCAGAACAGGGTCACATGTTCAAGCCTGAAGCAGTTCCTGGTGGGCATGGGATAAACATCTAGAAGGGAGTAAACCACACTGTGAGTGAAGCAAAAAGATGGTGCTCCTTCTGTGGGCAATAAGGGTCAACAACAAGTCTGACCTTGGTGCTTTGTTCTTAGAGTCTTGATATCACAGTATGAGGACAGCATTTAGGCAGATGTCCCAGGACTACCTGGTAGAGAAGATCTTCTGAAACTTCTACCAAGAAAAGACCTCTCCATCACTGGCTTATTTTATTTTTATCATTATTGGACTGATCCTGTTTTGTTTTTACTCTGGCTGCTTAGAAACTCCAAGCTAAATTTGCTACTCACTTGTAGCAGAATGGGGCATATAATTTATCCTTGTATTAGCTTGTTTAATCTTCGTTTTTAATCTTGTGTGAGATTCTGGGAACTACAAATTCTTGGAATGGAGCATGTTAATAATATCCTTAACTCTGAATTTTCAAAAGTTATTCTTAAGGGAGACCTGAGTCTTCCCTATTTATAAAGTAATTTGAAAGGAAAATATATTTTTTTTCCTTCTGAAATAATTCTTTCTTTTGGGAGTTCCATCCCACCTGCATGCACTGATTGTAGCTAGGTCTGTGGCCAAATCCTTGCTACTGTTGTGGATTATTTATGCTGAACCATGAACTAAGGAGCTGATGCCTCATGTGGGGTCAGTCTCTGTCCTGAAGGAAACTTACCTTCAGTGTCTGAAAATCCTCAGATAAAATTCTTAAAACATTCCTCCTATTTTTAGAGACAGCACTGCCCATTTTCCGTTTGTGTGATTTGCACCCAGAACTTCTGTCTTAGAGGCCTGACCACTGGGCTAAGCTGCCTCAGTAGCCCCCTGGTCTCTCTTGCATTGTTCTCCGTTGGCTGTGTTGGTTTTGGCCTGCAGGTTAACACTATGGCTTCCTTTTCTTGATCAAATAGGATCTATTTCATGGGACAAGAATGGAGTCTTTTGGAAAGCTGGGGTTTGAAGCTTTGGTGAGGGAAGCGGTGGGAAGAAAAGAGTGGTGGTAGAAATGCTTGCAAGGTCCATTCATTCATTCATTCATTCATTTGTTCTTTTTTTTTTTTAAGATTTTATTTATTTATTCATGAGAGACACAGAGAGAGAGGCAGAGACACAGGCAGAGTGGCGAGCCTGATATGGGACTCCGTCCCCTGACCCAAGATCACACCCTGAGCCGAAGACAGACACCCAACCACTGAGCCACCCAGGTGTCCCAGGCCCATTCATATTTCAAGGAAAGCAACTGTCAATCCATGCTTCTCAAACCCCAGTGCACCCACGATGTGACATGTTGGGGTTCTGAGGGAACAGTCAAGAAAGAATTCTTGAGATGTCTTTGGTGTAAAAGAAGGTGGTTTTATTAAAGTACAGGGGACAGGACCTGCGGGCAGATAGAGCTGCTCTGGGGGTGGTGGTGGTCGTGGTGGTGGTGAGGAGGGACCCATTATATACTTTTAGGCTGGGAGGGGATGAGGAGGAGCAAGACTCCTTAAGGAATTTGAAAGCAAGGTATCCCGGACCCTGAGGGGTCATTTACTATTGTCTAGGAAAACCTTAGCCAAGCCCCACAGATGAGTAATGTGAGCCATTTGTTTGGAGGATAATTGCTAACATATATCCTGGTTGAGGTAGAGATAAAGGACACTTCCAAAGGGATTTTTACGTGTCAAAGAAGACTCACAGGTCTGGGGTGGGGGGGTGGAGGGTGGGTCTGGCTAACGTCAGGCTCAGGTTTCCTTTTGCCCTTAGCCAAGTATTCACATCCAGGCAGTTGAGCTCCTGGAGGAAGGTTATGGAAGGTCATTCCACCATCACTCCATCTGTCTCAAGTACTGGTCAGTGGGCTGCAAAGGAACTTTTTTTTTTCTGTATTTCTTTTGCCTTTTTCTCCCTATCACACAGACCCAGAGTGTTTGCAGGAAGGCAGGTTCCAGGGCAGCCAGGGTGATGCCCGTGGCCCTGCTCTGCCCATCCCACAGAGCTGGGGGTGCAGGCTGCTGCGGAGGCACAGACCTGGTCCCCTTGCTCCTGTCGCAGGACCCCACCCGTGGGGTGAGGCACCGTGCAACTGCGTGCCCATGGAGGTTTTCAACTTGCTGAAATGTCCTCTTTTTATAGCAGGATGAGACAGATTGTTCAGTTTATTCAGCTTCTTCCTGAGCCTGTTGTGAGCTGATGGCTTTAATAATTCCTTTCCCCATTGTTTCTGATGCCAATCCTTGGGGAGAAGGCTTCCTTGTGACTCAGAAGTCGGTCCTTCCACAACCAATTATTTCTTTGAAGAAATGGAACAGCAAAAACCGTTTCCTCTGTTCCTTTGATCTTTCTCTGTCCTTTATGGGAGGACTCGGCTCAGGCGAGGTGGGCAGACAAAAGACCTTTGTCTTTTTCCAGGTTGGTAACTTTGGCTTCTATTTAAAATGTCATCACTGGGCCCCTCTCGGTGTCTAAGGGACATACTAGTAGGGCTCAAGAGCCACTGTCCTTCCCAGGTGGAAATCCATCCCTTGGGAGGTTGCTCAGGCAGGAGGTAGAAAATCTGGAACACTCTGCTCGGCTGCTGTCCAGCCCTGGCTGTCCCCAGGGGTCCTGGGCCTTGTCCACAGCTGCCATGGGGACTCCAGCAGCCAGGGACCCCAGGGACCTTCAGCTGTCCCCTACCTACCTCATCCTGACTGCTTCAAGCTTGTGTCCTGTCTGTGGAGCTAAACGTGGTACAGGTTTCTTGTAGAGTCTGGGGTCCGTTTCCAGCTGGCCCCTCTGCTCAGTGTCCACAGGCCCTCAGACTCCATTATGTTGAAATCTGCACCAGTTGTCTGTCCTGGAGAGTCTACTGTCTCCACATTGGCTGGTTAGGTGACCCAAATCTAGGCAGTCGTTCAGATGGCAAACCTTAGCACTTTGCAATTGCAAAAGCAATCAGATGTGTTAAGTTCAGGGGACCCCACCCCCCTGAAAAGCACAGGCAGGCAGGAAAGCACCTGGAGGAGCCCCAGCCTTCAAAGGTATGCTCTGTCCTCACCCTTCTATGTTTCCCTGAATCACACATATCTACCCCTGTCCCCCCAAAATGGGTCATTCCATGGACACTGTCCTTCAACCTCTTTGCACTTAACAACACAGGCTTGACACGTCTGGTTTCACTGAAGAGTTTTCTAAATCATTATTTTTAGTGGCTGCAAAGAGCATTATTTGGAATCACATGAAACTTTTTTTTTTTTTTTTTTTTTACATGAAACTTTTCTTAGATCATTCTCTATTGTGGGGCATGTGTGGTTGCTTCTTTGTGTGTGTGTGTGTGTGTGTGTGTGTGTGTGTGTGTGTGGTTGTTTCTAATCACTCAACCTCAGGAACACAGGAGCACCTGGGGGGAATTCTGCATGGTGCCCGCCAGCTGCATGTTGGTGGGTGTGGCAGCTCTTGCACCCTATGTCTCCTCCCAGCCCCGGCCTGAGCCCGTGGTCCTGTCTCTTACAGGTGAAATTGGTAGTTTCCTTATTCTTTCCTTTCTCTTCCCTTTCCTTTCCCTTTTTCTTTTCTCTTTCCTTCTCTTCCCTTCCTTCTTTTCCTTCCTCCCTTCCATGAACTCTGGGTCTTTTTAAAAAATATATTTTGTTGGGACCCCTGGGTGGTTCAGCAGTTGAGTGCCTCCTTTTGGGGTGGGGTGTGATCCCGGGGTCCTGGGATTGAGTCCCACATCAGGCTCCCTGCATGGAGCCTGCTTCTCCCTCTGCCTGTGTCTCTGCCTCTCTGTGTCTCTCATGAATAAATAAATAAAATCTTAAAATTTCTTTTGCTTATTTGATAGAAAGAGAACATGAGCGGGGAGGAGAGGAGAGGCAGAGGGAGAAGCAGACTCCCTGATAAGCAGGAGCCTGATGCAGGGCTTGATCCCAGGACTCCAGGATCACAACCTGAGCCAAAGGCAGAAGCTTAACCAACTGAACCACCCAGGTGCTCCTCCTCTGCCCCTTTTTAATCAGATTATTTGGGTTTGCTTTTTTTGTGTGTGGTGGGTTGAGTTTGTATAAGTTCTTTATGTTTTGGATATTAACTTCTCAAATAAAAAAAAAAAAAAAAACTTCTCAAATATTTCATTTGCAAATAAATTCTCCCATTCACTGGGTTGCCTTTTTGTTTTGTTGATGATTTCCTTTGCTGTGCAAAAGCTTTCTATTTTTCTGTAGTCCCAGTAGTTTGTTTTTGCTTTTGTTTCTCTTACCTGAGGAGACCTATCCATAAAGTTATGCTAAGGCTGATGTACAAGAGATTTTTTTTTAAGATTTTATTTATTCATGAGAGAGAGAGAGAGAGAGAGAATGGCAGAGAGGCAGAGATACAGGCAGAGGGAGAAGCAGGCTCCATGTAGGGAGACTGACGGGGACTCGATCCCGGGTCTCCAGGATCAGGCCCTGGGCTGAAGGCGGTGCTAAACCGCTGAGCCACTTGGGCTGCCTGTCCAAGAGATTTCTACCTATGTTTTCTTTTAGCAGTTTTATGGTTTTGGGTCTCATATTAGGTCTTTTTTTTTTTTTTAAGATTTTATTTATTTGGGAGAGAGAAAGTGAGTGAGAAAGAGAGAGCAGAAGCAGAGGGAGAGGGAAAGGGAGAGGGAGAAGCAGACTCTGTTAAACAGGGAGCCCAATGTGGGACTCAATCCCAGGACCCTTGAGATCATGACTTGAGCTGAAGGCAGATGCTTATCTGACAGAGCCACTCAGGCACCCCTCACATTAGGTCTTTAATCCATTTTGAGTTTATTTCTGTGTATGGTGTAAGAAAATGACTCAGTTTCATTCTTCTGAATGGAGCTGTCCAGTTTTCCCAGCTCCATTTGTTGAAGAGCCCATCTGCTTCCCATTGCATATTATTGCCTCTTCTATCATAGATCAATTCACCATTAGGTGTGGGGTTATTTCTGGGCTCTCTGTCCTATACCATTGACTTGTGTTTCTCTTTTTGTGCCAGTACCATACTGTTTTAATTATTAGAGCTTTGTAGAAATCTAGGATTGTGATACCTTAAGCTTTGGGTAGATTGCTTTGGGTATGCACAGTCTTTGGTGGTTCCATACAAATTTTAGGATTACTTGTATTAGTTCTGTGAAAAATACCATTAGTATTTTCATAGTGATTGCACTAAATCTGTTGATTGCTTTGAGTAGTATGACTTTTAACAATATTAATTCTTCCAATCCAGGAACATGATATATCTTTCTATTTGTTTGTCATCTTCAATTTCTTTCATCAGTGTTTTACAGTTTTCAGAGTAGAGGTCTTTCACCTCCTTGGTTAAATTTATTCCTAGGTGCTTCATTCCCTTTGGTGCAATTGTAAATGAGATTTTTTTCTTAATTTCTCATCTGCTATTTTGTTGTCAGTGTATAGAAATGCAACAGATTTCTGCACATTAATTTTGTATTCTGCAACTTTACCAAATTCATTGGTCAGTTCTAATAAGTTTGTTTGTTTTTTGGTGCTGTTTTTGGGGTTTTTGTTTATATAGTATCATGTCATCTGCAAATAGGGACAGTTTTACTTCTTTCTTATCAATTTGGGTGCCTTTTATTTCTTGTTTGCTGTGGCTAGGACGTCTAGTACTATGTTGAATAAAAGTGGTGAAAGTGGACAACCTTGTCTTATTCCTGACCTTAGAGGGAAAGCTCTTAGCTTTTCACCATTGAATATGATATTAGCTGTGAGTTTCTTCTTATATGGCCTTAATTATGTTGAGAGTTCTCATCACGAATGCATATATTTTTGTCAAATGGTTTCTCTGCATCTCTTGTGATGATGATGGTTGTTATCCTTTCTTTTGTTGATGTGATGTACCACAGTGATTGATTCATGAATACTGAACTACCCTTGTGTCCCTGGAATAGATCCCACTTGATTGTGGTGAGGGACTTTTTAAATGTATTGTTGAATTTGGTTTGTTTCTTTTTTTGTTGAGGAATTTTGCATCTCTGTCCATCAGAGGTAATGGTCTACAGTTTTCTTTTTTTATGGTGTCTTTATCTGGTTTTGGTATCAGGGTAATGCTGGCCTCAAAGAATGAATTTGGAAGCTTTCCTTCCAGGACCCCTGGGTGGCTCAGCGGTTGGGAGTCTGCCTTTGACTCAGGGCATGATCCAGGGTTCCTGGGATCGAGTCCTGCACTGGGATCTCTGCATGGAGCCTCCTTCTCCCTCAGCCTGTGTCTCTGCCTCTCCGTGTCTCTCATGAATAAATGAATAAAATCTTTTTTTTTTATTAAATATTTTATTTATTTATTCATGAGAGACATGGAGAGGCAGAGGGAGAAGTAGGCTCCATGCAGGGAGCCCGATGCGGGACTCGATCCCAGGACTCCAGGATCATGCCCTGGGCCAAAGGCAGGTGCTAAACCACTGAGCCACCCAGGGATCCATGAATAAAATCTTAAAAAAAAAAAAAAAAAAAAAAAGGAAGCTTTCCTTCCTCTTCTACTTTTTATTTTTTTTAATTTTTTTTTAAATTTTTACTTATTTATGATAGTCACAGAGAGAGAAAGAGAGAGAGGCAGAGACATAGGCAGAGGGAGAAGCAGGCTCCATGCACCGGAAGCCCGATGTGGGATTCGATCCCGGGTCTCCAGGATCGCGCCCTGGGCCAAAGGCAGGCGCCAAACCGCTGCGCCACCCAGGGAACCCCTCTTCTACTTTTTGAAATAGTTTCAGAAGAAATAGGCATTACCCCTCTTTAAATATTTGGTAGAATTCACCAGTGAAGTTGCCTGGGCCTGGACTTCTGTTTGGGGTTTTTTGATTACTGATTTGGTTCACTACTAGTAATTGGTCTGTTCACATTTTCTGGTTTTTCCTGATTCAGTATTGGAAGATTTTATTTCAAAAGATTTATCCATTTCTCCTGAGTTGTCCAAATTGTTGGTATGTAGCTTCCATAAAATGTCTTATAATTCTTTGTGTTTCTGTAATATCAGTTATTTCTTCTCCTTTATATCTGATTCTATTTATTTGACTGTTCTATTTTTTTCTTGACTAATCTGGCTTAAAGCTTGTCAATTTTGTTTATCTTTTCAAAGAACTACTTCTTGGTTTCATTTTTTTAAAATCTCTATTTCATTTATTTCTGTTCTAATTTTTATTATTTCCTTCCTTATGGTAGCTTTTCTTTTGCTGGCTCCCTTAGGTGTAAATTTAGGTTGTTTGAGATATTTCTTGTTTCTTGAGGTAGGCCCGTATTGCTGTAAAATTCTCTTAGAACTGTTTTGCTGTATTTCAAAGATTTTGGATCATTGCGTTTTCATTTTCATTTGTCTTCATGTATCTTTTTTTTTTTTTTTTTATGATAGTCACAGACAGAGAGAGAGAGAGAGAGAGAGAGGCAGAGACACAGGCAGAGGGAGAAGCAGGCTCCATGCACCGGGAGCCCGATGTGGGACTCGATCCCGGGTCTCCGGGATCACGCCCTGGGCCAAAGGCAGGCGCCAAACCGCTGCGCCACCCAGGGATCCCTTCATGTATCTTTTTTATTTCCTCTTTGATTTCATGGTTGACTCATTCGTTGTTTTGTATTGTGTTGTTTAGCCTCCATGTATTGTGTTTTTTCCAAATTTTTTCTTGTAATTGATTTCTAGTTTTATAGTATTGTGGTTGGAAAAAATGCTTGATAGGGTTTCAGTCTCCTTAAATTTATTGAGATTTGTTTTGTGGCCTAACATGATCTGTCCTGGAGAATGTTCCATGTGCAATGGAAAAGAATGTGTATTCTGCTGTTTTTGGACAGAATGTTCTATGAATATCTGTTAGGTCCTCTGACCAAATAAGTATCTGTTTCCTTGTTGATTTTTCTGTCTGAATGATCTATCCATGGATGAAGTGGATGTTAGAGCCCCCTACTGGGATCCCTGGGTGGCGCAACGGTTTGGCGTCTGCCTTTGGCCCAGGGCCGATCCTGGAGACCTGGGATCGAATCCCACATCGGGCTCCCGGTGCATGGAGCCTGCTTCTCCCTCTGCCTGTGTCTCTGCCTCTCTCTCTCTCTCTGTGACAATCATAAATAAATAAAAATTAAAAAAAAAAAAAAAGGAAATAGAGCCCCCTACTATCATTATCTTACTGTCAGTTTCTCCTTTCACGTCTGTTAATATTTGCTTTATGTATGTGGGTACTCCTATGTTGGGTGCATAGATTTATTGAGAGAGAGGCAGAGACACAGGCAGAGGGAGAAGCAGGTTCCATGCAGGGAGCCGACATGGGACTTGATCCTGGGTCTCCAGGATCAGGCCCTGGGCTGAAGGTGGCACTAAACTGCTGAACCACCTGGGTGCCCTGGTGCATAGATTTTTATAATTTCTCTCTTGATGGATGGATCCCTGTATCATAGTGCCTTTCTTTGTCTCTTATTACAGTCTTTGTTTTAAAGTCTTATTTTGTTGGATAAACGTCTTGCCACCCCCCCCTTTTTTTTTTAACTTCCATTTGTATCATATGTTTTTACAGTCCTTTCCTGTCAGTCTTTATGTGTTTTTAGGTCCAAAGTGAGTTTCTTATAAGCAGCATATAGATGGGTTTTGTGAGTTTTTTAATCAGTTAAATCTTTCGGTTTTTACAATTTTTATTTATTTATTTACATATATATTTATTTATTTATACAAAATACACACACTCACACACACACACACACATATGTATATATAGCCCATGCATAGGGGGAAGGGCTGAGGGAGAAGGAAGGAGAGAATCCCAAGCAGACCCCAGGCCAAGTACAGAGCCTGATGCCAGACCAGATCTCACAACAACAAGTTCATGACCTGAGCTGAAATCAAGAGTCAGACACTCAAATCAACTGAGCCACCCAGGCACCCCCACCGGATGTCTTTTGAATGGAGCATTTAGATCATTTGCATTTAAAGTAATTATTGATGGGTATGTTACTTAATGCCATTTTGTTAATTGTTTTCTAGTTTTTTATTTTTCTCTCTTCCTTCTCTTTCTCTCTTTCCTTGTGGTTTGATGGTTTCCTTTAGTGTTATGCTTGGGATCCGTTTTCTTTTTTTGTGTATATCTATTAAAGGTTTTTGATTTGTGGTTACCATTAGATTCATATATAACATCTTAAACATATAGCAAAATATATTAAGTTGCTTAAGTTAGAACACATTTTAAAAGGCCTGAATTTTTACTTCCCAGTCTCCATTTTATTTATATGTCATATTTTTTTAGGTTGTGTATCCCCTGATTTTTTTTTAAAGATATAATTGATTTTACTACTTTTGTGATTTTAACCTCCTAACTGGCTTTAGAAATGATTAATCTATCCCTATATTTGCTTTCACTATTCAATTTTTTTCCTTTTGTAATTCTTTTCTAGTTATGGCCTTTTCTTAACAAAGAATTCCCTTTAAGATTTCTTATAAGGCCAGGTTAGTGGTAATGAGCTCCTTTGGCTTTTGTTTGGCTGGGAAACTCTCTCTTCAATTCTGAATGCTAACCTTGCTGGGTAGAGTATTCTTGGTTGCAGGTTTCCTTTCAGCACTGTGAATATATCCTGCCACTTTCTTTTGGCCTGCAAAGTTTCTGCTGAAAAATCAGCTGATAACCTTATAAGATTTCCCTTGTATGTAACTGTTTTATTTTCTCTTGTTTCTTTCAAACTCTATCATTACATTTGCCATTTTAGTTACATGTCTTGATGTAGATCTCCTTGGCTTCATCTTGTTTGGGGCTCTCTGTGCTTCCTGGACTTGGATGTCTATTACCCTCCTTAGATTAGTTTTTAGCTGTTTCTTCAAATAAATTTTTCTGTCCCCTTCTTTCCTCCTGTGATCCCTGGAATACAAATGTTACCACACTTGATAGTGTTGCTGAGTTGCCTTCACCTATTCTATATTTTTAGTCCTTTTTTTCTCTTTCCTATTTAGCTTGGTTGCTTTCAATTACTTTGTCCTCCAGGTTGCTGAACTATTCTTCTGTGACCTCTAATTTGCTGTTGATTCCCTTCAGTGTATTTCAGTTATTATTTTATTTTTATTTTAATTTTTAAAAGATTTTATTTATTCATGAGAGACACAGAGAAAGGCAGAGACTAGGCAAAGGGAGAAGCAGGCTTCCTGCAAGGAACCTGATGCAGGACTTGATCCCAGGATGCTGGGATCAGGACCTGAGCCAAAGGCAGATGCTCAACCACTGAGCCACCCAGGCACCCCTATTTCAGTTATTAAGTTCTTCTTCTCTGACTGGTTCTTCTTAATATTTTCTATCTTTGTTGAAGTTCTCACTGAGTTCATCCACTCTTTTCTCAGGTCCACTGAGTATCTTTATGACCATTACTTTGAATCTTTATCAAGTCTGTTGCTTATCTCCAGTTTATTTAGCTCTTTTGCTGGGATTTGTTCTGTTCTTTCATTTGAGACACATTCCTTGGCTTTTTCATTTTATCTAACTCTCTACATCTCTTCCTATGTATTAGGGAGGCCATCTATGTCTCCTGGTCTGAAAGTAGTGGCTCATGTAAAGAGGTCCTGCAGTGCCTTCTAGTATAATTGTTCTGGTGACTGGGTGCTCTGGGGTATCTCCTGTAGGGCTTTGTGTGCCCTACTGATATGGCTCAGCCATATTTGCCTTCAGCCCAGCTGGGCGCAATGGTGTGCTTAGACTGCTGTGGGTTCACTATGCTGGGTTTGGCCCATGTGCTGTTGGGAAACCTGATGCTGCTGTGGCCTCACTGGCAGGTGGGCCCAGCAGCCAGACTAGCTCTGTCTCTCTGCTAATGAGAGAATGAGAACACGAACAGGGGATTGAGCAGGAAGCCCGATGGGGGCTTTGATCCCAGGACCCTGAGACTATAACCTGAGCCAAGGCAAACACTTCACCAACTGAACCACCCAGATGCCCCTACTTTGCTTCAATTTAAAACCCCTGTGCTGCATGGGGAGCAACTTCAGGTCTTCCAATTTACTACTACTCTCTTCAGTTATGTCTGGCTTTCTGTTAAACCTGTGAAGTTTCCTGTTTGTTTCAATGACTATATTCTTCGTATCTAGAATGTCTATTTGGTTCTTTTCCCAATCTATCTCTTAAATTATCTTGGTTTATCTTATGGTTTCTATTGCTTTTCTCTCCTCAAACATTGTAGGCATTCTCTTCTTAAAGTCTCTTCCAGATTATTGGGTATTCTGGGCAGTGCAGATTCTAGACATCGCAGGCACTGCTCTCCCTGCTTCATGATGGTTGAATTAGTCATGGGAGTCATTTCCTGTTCTTTCCTGGCACCCTGGGGAGAGTAGATGAGAGGGCTTTCTTCCACCTTGGTCCACAATTACCAACGTTGGTCAAATGTCTTCTCACAGGAAAAGGGGCTTTTGTTTCCTTAGAAAAAGGGATTTTTGAGGAGCCAGCCCTGACAGCCTCAAATGGGTACCGAGGGCTGAGAAGTTTTCACCAGATTCACCTGTCCTTTTGTGACATTGAAAAAGTCATTTAACTATTAATCTTTTCTGTAATATAAAGAAAGGTATTTTATTTAAAGGAAAAAATGAAATATTTTAAGTATTAGAAAACTCCAAAGAAAAGGTGACACATGATTTCTTAAAAACAAATAGTTTAATTTCATTTTTATCTGGGAAAAAAATACAACTTTAAAATAAAATGACAAGCACTCTGACATGGCATCATGTGTCATTTTTTTTTATGGTACTACATTTATTCAAAACGTGAAGATACAGAACCTTTATAAATTTCTGGAATCAAAGATTCCCACCTCAGATGAAAACAGATTGGTTATAAAATGTCAGCTCACTAAATATTCCATTTTTGTTCTTTGGGAGGGAATATCTTGTAGAAACACTATAAAATAAGGCAGAGTTTTGGGAATTCAATTATAAAATTTTAGGAAAAATATGTTAGGTCTTAAGTTCATTGACTATGGGGAGGTGCCTGCAAAGCCCATCAAGCAGTTCCAGAGCTCTGCTTTCTATACAGAGGAGCAGCTCTTCGTGAGCGTTTCAGACTCAGACCCCACCCCCTGCCCCAAGACAGGTTTTCCCAATTAGCATCAATCAGAAAAGAGTTTAACATACACAAATATTTCTGTAGTGCAATAAAAATGTCATTTTATAGTTTTAATTTGCGTTATGAAAATAAGTCTGTATACCAAGTAATACATATTTAATGAGTATGAATCATGTAAATTTGGTCATGGCATTTAAAGTTGGCTTTGGCTTTGAAGTATTTCAAAATTCATAGAAAATATTGAACTTCTAATAAAATAAATAAAACATTTTAATAATTGATATTAATTAACTTCAAAATTTCTTTGTATTTAATAATTAACTTCAAAATTTCTTTGCATTTTTCATTTGCTACTCAGTTTCAAAAGAGAAGTCACTTTCAGTAGTGTTCCAAAGTGAGTGATTGCACCTTCTATGATGTGAAAAAGTTGCTAAAGCTCCGATTGCCATGAGCTGTTGCTAAGTGCTGGACACAGTTGAAATTGTTTGCAACAAGACCGGCAGGAAATCCATCGGTGTCCTTTGGAGGGTCACTCTGAGCTCGTTACAAGGAAAGCTAGCGCAAACCGGTTCCCCTGTGACTTTCTGAAGAGCCACAGGCCGAGTGTGGCAGACTAAGTCGCACTTGGTGGCAATGGCATCAGATGATGGCTCGAGAAGGGCAGTGTTGTCCCCATGTGCTTTCACAGGCTCTGAAGACCTGGGCACCATTCTGCCTAATACTGAAAGGACCGAGGGACTCAGCTGCCCTCAGGAATTCCAGATGAGGGGAGGGATGAAGCTTCAGGGCCCAGGCAGCGGGTGGCACTATTCGGGGGGCGGTCGGAGGCTCCGCAGCTTCATCTCGTCCAGTCCTTTCCAGTATTTAAAGTTGTTGTCAAGATGCTGCATTAACTCAGGCAGGTCTACAAAGGCTGGAGGAAGAGACAGGGCTGTGAGCTCCTTCCCAGCCACAGAGGTGGTTGGGCCATTTGAAGAAAGGGGGGGGCAGCGGGGACTCTCATCCTGCTGCATCCCGACCCCGGGTTCACTCAGGTCCACTCTGCTTTGGCCCAGTGGCTGCCCCCCCGCCATTGCCCAGGGAGCTGACCACTCAGAAAAGGGAGTGAATCTGTTCCTGTGTGTGTGTGGGGGGGGGGGTCAGGAAGGGAGTGAGCCCCCTCTGCTCCCAGCCCTGACTGGCTCTCCTGACTCCCCAGGGGCTTCACTTCCACCCCCCTCACAGCAGGTGGGGAACAGGCTGCAGGAAGCAGATGGAGGGGGGGTTGGCTGAGGCAGTGAACAGGAAGGGGGCTGGCGGGAAGAGCACCCAGGCCCCGGGTGTCCTCAGGGAAGGCTCAGTCCTTCTCAATCCTCCCTAAGAGTCTGTTCTAGAAGCAGCTGCTCTATCCAGTCCCTAGCATGCAGCTCCCCATTTGCTTCTGAGGGCGATGCTGTAGGAGCGCTTACCGTCCCAAGCATCGAACATGTCGGTGATGAAGTAGTCGATAAAGGAGATCTGGGATTTGGGGATGCTGCAGGTGTTTCTGTCAAAAACTGGCATCACCACAGGTAAGTCCTGCCACTTCTCCTCATCAGTCTGTAAAGCAGAAAATGCCCAAATTGAGACTCTGGGGCCTGGCTGTGCTCACAGAGCAGCCCCAGGAGCCAGTAGGGAGAAGCTGACCATCATACCAGCCAGAGATCCAGCTGGGCCACGACCAGGTGTCCCCAGGGTGGGGCGGCCTTGCACCAGGAGGGCCTGACGACGGCCCTATCCCACCCTTGCTTTTCTCAACCTAGAAGCTTCTGGCTGAAGCTCCTCAGTAAGAGCCTACTTGGCCTGTGATGTGCTTGGCTGCCAGTCCCCAACCAGCCATCCTTCCACCAAAAAGGTGTTTCCAGCCCCGGCGCCGGGTCTGCAAAGGTGACAAACCCCCCCCCTTCCTAAAGAAGGATCTAGCGGCTGCTGCTCATCTTAGACCAATTATTTTATTTGAAAAGTTCTGAACACCCTTGAGAGCCTTGAGGTAAAACAAGAAAAACAAACCTCTGAGCTGAGTAATTTTTATGTCTAGTCAGACTATTTCAGAACAGCTTCAGGATTCCAGAGAGATTTGCCAAAAAATGAAAATAAAGATCTGGGAAAAAGGTAGGTTTATCTTGAGAGATAAGGGAGCTAGTTTTTGTAAATCAGGTCTTGCTTTCACTGAAGTGTCCTGGAGAAAAGCGTGAGGGGAGGTCCACAGGGAGGCAGGGGCTTCCGGAGCCGGATGCGTGCCTGTGAGGGTCAGAGGGTCACACGGGGGCAGGTGACCAGAGGGCGGGAGAGCAGGGTCAGGGAGGTGGCCCAAGGCTCCATCAGCAGCTCATACAGAAGGGGAGGGGGTGGGGGGGAGGCGCGGTGCTCTCACCCCCCCTGGAGGGAAGAGCCTTCCCTCTGGGGCTCCCCTGGCACCTGGGACAGACAGCATGGAGTGGTAGGGCCTGTCGGGGGACGCCAGGGGTGCAGCAGGTGCCGTCGGCCGCCAGCAGTGCTGCGGAAGGGCGGGGCCGAGCGGACGAGTCCCTGGAGTGGCCGCCATCCGGCCGAGAGCCCAGGGGCTGAAGACCTGGAGAAAACTGCTCTCGGGGCTGGGAGCCCTCCGCACCCTGGCCACTCCTCCCCTTGGACCCATCCCAGGGGCAAGTTGAGGCCAGGAGCTGCTGCCTCTGTACCAGCCCTCTGGTGGCTGCTGTCCCCGCTGGGCCTGGGCTGCAGAGGCCCCCAACGACCACAGGCCCAGGCCCGGGAAGGGCGGCACCCCACAGCGCAGGCAGGGGGCTATCCCGGGGAGGGGCAATCTCCCCCTGAGGGCCACAGGTAGCCTCAGGGAGCTGTGCTCTGGGGCGGGGGCTCTCCTGGCAGAGGCTCGCTCAGTCCAGCAGTCCCGGCTCCAGGGTCTTTTCGGTCTGTGCTGCCCTTTCCGATGTGCACAGAAGCAGCTGACTTGCTGGGGGTCAGGGAGGTCCCTCATACTCCGGTTCTCTTGGGCCCAATGTGGCAGGTGCACAGGATGTTCCGGGCCCTTGTGTTTCCTGATGAGATTATCTGTGGCCCAAGCCCCCACCTAGGACACCTGTGAGCGTAGAAGCTTCCTTTCTGGGACCTGGTCCATGGGACAGCTGTCAGCACTGTGCTCCAAAGTACAACATGACAGATGTCTGGTGCTCACGCCCTACTTCCACTCAGAAGGCAGAGACACCATTTCACCTTGTCTTCATGCCTACGCACTCTTGCTACCCAAGATACTCAACACAGGTGGCTGGGAGGAATGGACACCTATTATAGGGGCCCCACCTGACCAGCTGTATACAAAAGAAACTGATTTAATGGCTTTAAATGTTCCAAGCCTTCATCAGTCACCACCATGCTGGCTAAAATAACCTAATGGGAACTCTGGAAAAGAGTCAAAAGTTACAGAAAACGCCAGTCAAGAAAAGCCACATTCAAAGGGAGCCTGAGTGGCTCAGTCCGGTGTCTGCCTTTGGCTCAGGTCATGACCCTACAGTCCTGGGACTGAGTCCCGCATTGTGCTCCCTGCTCAGTGAGGAGACTGCTTCTCCCTCTCCCTCAGCCACTCCCCCTACTCATGCTCTCTAATGTTTTTAAAAAAGCCAAATTCAAAATGGTATAAAGTATCATGGCATCACCCTCGCCCCACCAGGTCCCTGGCACAATCTTGGTCGGGAAGCGGCAGCCCTGTTTCTAGCTGCTTCCCTTGAACTGGAGGGAGGAGAGCTGATCTTATTTACAAAATTCTAACCTGTCTGGTGGCTGCCCAAAGGACTGGTCTGTTTCCCCTAGCTTTGCTCTCTCATGCAAAAGCAATGGCTAGTGCTTGGGAAAGGTGTGTGTAGTTGACTGACACATAGACGCCAGGGGCAAGAGATTATCAGTGGAGACCTTCAGTAGGCCGTGTGAGGCCGCAAGGACAAGCTGGGAGAAGACACAGATGTTACACATTCAACAGCAGCAGTACATACAGTGGAAATGAGTGGACCACACATGGGCCTAGGCAAGATGTGCAGAAACAACCTGAAGGGAACTTCAGCTTTCATGTGGGGCTAAGCCCAGGGCTTGGAGTGCCTGGCTTATTAGTGAAACTTCTCCAGCACAGAGCAAACTGCAGACTGCAATGTGGGTTCCCCTGCCCCAGAGGGAAGACTGTGAGATGGGTTCCCCCCTACTGCACCATATCCAATTTTTAACACAAAGCCGAAGAAACAGGAAAGCAGGCTATTAAAAAAAAAAAAAAAGGAAAATAAGCTAGCAGAAGCCATCCCTGAAGAAGCAGGCACTGGATTTATTAATGACTTTACAACAACCATCTTAAATATGCTCAAAGAGCAAAAGGAAAACATGGACAAAGGGCTAAAGGAAATCAGGAAAATGATATATGAACCAAATAAGAATAGCAACAAGAGAAATCATAAAAAGGACCCAAGCAAATTCCAGAGCTGAAAGATACAAAAAAAAAAAAAAAAAGATTTGAAAAATCCACCTGAGAGATTCAATAGGAAATATGAGCAGGTGGAAGAAAACAAAACAAAACAAATCTGAAGAAAGGACATTTGAAATTATCAAGTCTGAGAAGGAGAAAGAAAAATGACAAGAGCCTAAAGGACTTACAGGACATTATCAAATGGACCAATATATGCATTATCAGAGTCCAGTCAAGATGAAAAGGAGCAGAGGCTATCTGAAGAAAGACCTAAATCTATAAAACCAAGAAACTAAATGACTCCAAATATGGTAAACCCCAAAAGAACCATATTGTGACACATCATAACCAAACTGTCAAAAGCCAAAAACAAAAAAAATCATAAAAGCAGCAAGAGAAAAGTGACTTCTTACAAGAAATTCTCTGTAGAATGCTCAGCTGATTTCTTAGGAGAAGCCTTGGAGGCTGGTAGGCAGGGAAAGAAACGATGTGAAGTGCTAAAGGACAAACCTGTCAACTGAGATTCTTTATCTAGGAAAACTGTTCTTCAAAAATGAGGGAGAAATGACAGCACTCTCAGATAAACACTAAATGGGGAAGACTCATTAGCATTGGATCTGCCTTAAAGGAAATGCCAGAGGGAACTTGTCAGGTTGAAGTGAAAAGAAGCCAGACAGTAACTCCAAGTCATATGAAGCTGTAAAAATCTCCAGTAGAGATAATCACACAAGCAAATATTAAAAAGCAATATTACTGTTACAAATTTTAATTTGTACTTCCACTTTCTACAGGACCTAAAAGACATGCAGGGGATCCCTGGGTGGCTCAGTGGTTTAGCGCCTGCCTTTGGGCCAGAGCGCGACCCTGGAGTCCCGGGATCGAGTCCTGCGTCGGGTTCCTGGCATGGAGCCTGCTTCTCCCTCCTCCTGTGTCTCTGCCTCTCTCTCTCTCTCTCTCTCTCCGTCTCTCAGGAATAAATAAATAAAATCTTAAACACAGAAGGAATCAAATGTGCCACTACAAAAATATCAAACAAAACAGCAGGCAGTAAGGGAAGAAAATGAGGGACCAAAAAAGCTTTAAGACACCAAGAAAACAAGTAAAATGGCAAAAGTAAGTCCTTCCTCATCAGTAATTATTTTAAATGTAAGTGGATTAAACTCCCCAATCAAAAGGCATAGCTGGCAGAATGGACAAAAACCCTATCGAACTATACTCTGCCTATAAAATACTTTTTTCTTTTTTTGAAAATTTTAACAGAGCACAAGCAGGGGGAGCAGCAGAGGGAGAAGGAGAAGCAGACTCCTTGCAGAGAAGAGAGTCTGATGCAGGGCCAGATCCCAGGACCTTGGGACCATGACCTGAGCCAAAGGCAGAGGCTCAACCAATTGAGCCACCCAGGCGCCCCTACAAAAGATTTTCCATGCAAATAACCAACAGAGAGCTGAGATGGTTGTGCTATCAGACAAAATAAACTTTTAAGTCAAAAACAGGCACAGAGAAGGACATTATATATTGATAAACAGGTTAATTTACCAAGAAGATACAACAATTATAAGCTTATATGAACCAATCATCAGAGTTCCAAAATACATGAAGAAAAACACTGACAGAACTGGAGGGAGAAATGGACACTTCTATAACCGTTGGAGATTTCAATACCACACTTTCAATAATGGATAAAACAGATCAATATGAGATCGAGAACTTGAACAATAAAAACCAATGGGACCTCACAGACATTAAGAGGACCTTCATCTAACAACACTTAGGGTATGTAATTTTTCTTAAGCACAAGTGGAACATTCTCTAAGATAAAATATATGTTAGGCCACAAAACAAGTCGTAATAAACATTTTAAAGATTAGAATCATACAAAGTACTTATTCTACTTGGAATGAAACTGGAAATCAATAGAAGTAACCTGGAAAATTCACAAGTATGTGGGAATTAATGCACTCTTTTTTTTTTTTTAATTTATTTATGATAGGCACACAGTGAGAGAGACAGGCAGAGACACAGGCAGAGGAAGAAGCAGGCTCCGTGCACTGGGAGCCTGACGTGGGACTCGATCCCGGGTCTCCAGGATCACGCCCTGGGCCAAAGGCAGGCGCCAAACCGCTGCGCCACCCAGGGATCCCAAACAATGCACTCTTAAACAATCAACAGGCCAAAGAAGAAATCACAAGGAAAATTATAAAATACCTTGAGGCAAATGGAAATGAAAACATAACATCTAGAAAGTAATGGGATGAAATAAAAGTAGGGGTGACAGGGAAATTTATGGCTCTAAGTACTTACATTAAAAAGAAAACTCTCAACAACCTAACTTAAAGCTAGCAGAAATGAAGAACAGACTAGAACAGAGTAAAATAGAGAATAGAAATACAGAGAAAATCAATAAAACCAAAAGTTCTCTGAAAGTTCAACACAACTAAAAAATCTTTACTAGACAGATGAGGAAAAGAGAAGGTTCAAATTATTAAAAGCAGAAGTAATAGTGGGACAAAAGAACAAAATAAAGAAAAAAGTATGGACATTACTACCCATTTTACAGAAATAAAAGGATTATAAGGGGGTGCCATGAACAGTTGTACCTCAACAACATGGAGAACCTAGATGAAATTAACATTCTTAGAAACCTACAACCTACTAAGACTGAATTGTGAAGAAATGAGAATCTGAGTAGACCTATAACTAGTAAAGATGTTCAACTCAGTAATTAAAAACTTCCCAACAAAGAAATGCCCAGGACCAGACAGCTTCACTGGTGAATTCTACCAACCTCTTAAACAGAATTAACACCAATCCTTCTTAACCTCTTCCAAAAAAATTGAAGAGGACACTTCCTAACTCAACCTATGAGGCCAGCATTACCAATACCAAAGCTTGACAAAGACAGGACAAGAAAACCACAGATCGATATCCCTTATGAATACTGATGGAAAAATCCTCAACAAAATAGCAAACAGAATCCAGCAGCACATTAAAGGATCATGTGCTGTGACTAACTGGGATTTAGTCCAGTAACGCTAGGATGGTTCAGCATCTAAAATCAGTTGATATGATACACCATGTTAAAACAATGAAGGAAAACAAAACACATGATCATCAAAATTGTTAAATTTTATGTGTATTTGATCACATACACACAACACACACACCCCTCTCCTGCTAAACTGCTTCCCAAAGATGTTGTAGTGTTTTACACACCTATTACAGAATGAATCCCAGATGCTCCACAGCTTCATGAACATAGGTTGTCTTTTAAACTTCTAGCCACTCTAGTGGTGTATAGTAGTGTTTCACTGTGGTTCTAATGTGTATTTCCCTGATAACTAATGATGTTCAGCACTTTTCATAGACTTATTGACTGTTCCTACATCTCCTTTTGTGAAGTGTCCAAATATTTGGCCATGGGGCACCTGGGTGGTTCAGTTGGTGGAGTATCTGCCTTCTGCTCAGGTCATGCTCCCAGGGTCCTGGGATTGAGTCCCACATTGTGATCCCTGCTCAGTGGGAGCCTGCTTCTCCCTCTTCCTCTGCCTGCCACTCTCCCTGCTTGTGCTTATTCTCTGTTAAATAAAATCTTTAAAAAATTGGCCATTCTAAATTAGGTGGTTTATCTTTTTATTACTGAGCTATGGTTTCTTATATATCCTGAATATGGCTGTTTATCAGACAGGATTTGTGGATATTTTCTTCCAGTGTGGCTTGTTGTGTTTAGATGAGCATAATTTCTGAATTTTGATTCTCATTTTCCAAGTTTTCTTTTTATGGTGGTGGTTTTCTGTAACTATGAAGTATGTATCCACTTCTAAATGACCAAGGATATTCTCCTATGTTTTTCTTTAAAAGCTTTATGGTTTTAGGTTTTGTATTTAGTTCTGTGATCCACTGTGAAATGATATTCCTCTGGCATGAGGTAGAAGTTGTGGTTCATTTTTTGTTGGACAGAGCTATCTAAGTATTCCAATACCACAGGCTGAAAAATTTTTCCTTTCCCCACTGATTATAGAGATGTGGTCTATTTCTGGGACCTCTATATTATTCTTTTCCATCCATGCATCTGACATCTTAATGCAAATACCATATTGGCTTGATTAAGTTCTAAAGACAAACAGTGTAAAATTTCCAACTTTTTCAAGTTTGCTTTGCTTATTGAAGGTCCTTCACCTTTCCATATAAATTTTAGAATCAGTTTGTCAATTTCTACCAAAACAACAACAAAAACTCTCTCCCAAACAAAACAACCCTGCTGGGATTTTTATTGGAATTGCATTGATATGTACATCAATCTGGAGAAAACTACCGTAAAGATGAGCCTTTCAATCTGTAGACTTAGTATATCTCTATGTATTTTCAAGTGTTTTTTTTTTTAATTTCTCAGCAATATTTTGTGGTTTTCAGTGTAAAGAACTAGACTTTTTATTAAATCTGTTCCTAGGGCAGCCCGGGTGGCTCAGCGGTTTAGCCCCTGCCTTCAGCCTAGCCTAGGATGTGATCCTGGAGACCCGGGATCGAGACCCACATCAGGCTCCCTGCATGGAGCCTGCTTCTCCCTCTGCCTGTGTCTCTGCCTCTCTCTGTGTGTCTCTCATGAATAAAAAAAAAAAAAAAAAATCTGTTCCTAAACTTTATTTTTTTTTTAAGATTTTATTATTTACTCATGAGAATACACAGAGGATAGAGAGAGAGAGAGGCAGAGGCACAGGTGGAGAGAGAAGCAGGCTCCATGCAGGGAGCCCGACGCTGCACCACCGGGGCTGCCCCCTAAACTTTAAATGGGATTAGGTTTTTACTTTCATTTTCCAATTGTTTTAGGCTAGTACAAAAATACTATTTATTTTTGTGTCTTAGGACGTTGCTAAATCAAATCCTTATTAAATAAGTGCTATTGTTTTGTATACTCCTTAGAGCTTTCCATATTAAAATATTGTGTCATCTGCAAATAGAAAAAATCTTGTTTTCTATTCTTTGTACCTTTTTTCTCTTGCTTGATTGCAATGCTAGGATAGCCGATAAGTATTCAATAGAGGTGGTACCTTTCCCTTGTTTCCAATCTTGAGAATGTATTCAATACTTCACCATTTTTATCAGTTGTAAGTTTTTGTAGATGCCCTTTTTAAAATAAGTTCCCTTCTATCCCTGGTTTGCTAAGTTTTTTTTTTTTTTTTTTTTGATGGGTGAATGTTGTTTTGTCAAATGCTTTTTCTGCATCTACTGAAATAATGTTTGTTCTCCTTTTTTTTTTTTTTTAAATTTTTATTTATTTATGATAGTCACAGAGAGAGAAAGAGAGAGAGGCAGAGACATAGGCAGAGGGAGAAGCAGGCTCCATGCACCGGGAGCCTGATGTGGGATTCGATCCCGGGTCTCCAGGATCGCGCCCTGGGCCAAAGGCAGGCGCCAAACCGCTGCGCCACCCAGGGATCCCTGTTTGTTCTCCTTTAATTGGGTATGGAGACTGTAATTCTTGATTTTCCTGTTGTGAAACTGACCTTACATTTTTTGGGAAAAACTCTAACTTATGAGACAGTATTTTTTCTATGTACTATTCAATCAAGTATCTCTGCATCTATGTTCATGAAGATAATGGACTGTAATTTGCTCCTGGTATTGTCTTTATCAGGTTTAGATATCAGGATAATAATGGCTTCACAAAATGAGCTGCAAAGTGTTTCCATTCCTTTTTTTTTTTTTTTTTTTAAAGTAGGCTCCATGCCCAACGTGGGGCTTGTACTCACGACCGGGGAGGATCAAGAGTCACATGCTCTACAGACTGAGACAGCCAGGCACCCTCCCTGCCTCTGCCTCTATCTTTTTTTTTTTTTTTTTTTTTTTTATGCCTCTATCTTTTGATACTATTTTGTAAGACTGATATTATTTTTGCCTTAAATGTTTGATAGAAGTCTTCAGTGAACCCATTTGGGTCAAGAATTTGCTTTGTGGGAAGATCTCTAATAGTAAATTTTGATGAATTAATACAGGGCTTCTCGTGTGGTTGTTTTGTCAGTTTGGATAAACTAGTTTTTAAGGCATTTAAGTTGTCAAATTTATTAGTGTAAAAACTCACACCTTAAAATTATCCTTTTAATATCTGTAAGATTTATTATGACAATACCTCTTTCATTCCTAATATTGGTTATTTGTGTTTTCTTTCTCTTCTTGATTATTCCAGTTAGATAGTGGGAAATTTTGTTAATTTTCTCAACCAACTTTTGGCTGTTAATTTTTCTCCATTTCCTAATTTTCTTGCTCTTAAATAGGATTTTTTTTTTCCTCTATGCTTTATCCTTTCTAGTTTTTTTTTTTTTAAGATTTTATGTATTTATTCATGAGAGACACACAGAGAGAGAGGCAGAGACTTAGGGAGAGGGACAAGTAGGCTCCATGTAGGGAGTCCGATGCAGGACTCCATCTGGAGACTCCAGGATCATGCCCTGGGCTGAAGGCAGACGCTCAACTGCTGAGCCACCCAGGTGTCCCTCCTTTCTAGTTTCTTTTCTTTTTTTTTTTTTTTTAAGATTTATTTATTTATTTATGATAGACACAGAGAGAGAGAGCGAGATAGGCAGAGACACAGGCAGAGGGAGAAGCAGGCTTCATGCTGGGAGAGCCCCACATGGGACTCAATCCCGGGACTCCAAGATTGTGCCCTGGGCCAAAGGCAGGCGCCAAACCGCTGAGCCACCCAGGGATCCCCCTACTTTCTAGTTTCTTAAAGTAAAACTTAAGTCATTAACTTTTCTTATTTTCATTTTATTTTTTTCATCCTTGTAACTATACTCTTTAATCCCCACTCACCTCCCCTCTGCTCACCGTCAGTTTGTTCTCTATTCTTAAGCGTCTGTTTCTTAGTTTGTCTCTTTTTTCCCTCTGCTCATTTGTTTTGTTTTTAAAATTCCACATATGAGTGAGATCATATGTATCTGTCTTTCTCTGGCTTATTTTATTCAGCACTATACTATTTAGTTTTTTTTTTTTTTTTTTTTTTTTTTAAGATTTTGTTTATTCATGAGAGAGAGAGAGAGAGGCAGAGACACAGAGGGAGAAGCAGGCTCCATGCAGGGAGCCTGACATGAGACTTGATCCCGGATGTCTGGGATCAGGCCCTGGGCTGAAGGTGGTGCTAAACCGCTGAGCCACCGGGCTGCCCCTATTTAGTTCTTTCCATGTTGTTGCAAATGGCAAGATTTCATTTTTTTTTTAAAGATTTTGTTTATTTATTCATGAGAGACACACAGAGAGAGGCAGAGACAAAGGCAGAGGGAGAAGCAGGATCCATGCAGGGAGCCTGACATGGGACTCGATCCCAGGTCTCCAGGATCACACCCTGGGCTGAAGGCAGCACTAAACCGCTGAGCCACCCGGGCTACCCGATTTCATTTTTTATAGCTGAATAATATCCCATTGTATGTATGTACCCCATCTCCTTTATCCATTCATCTACTGAGGGACACCTGGGGTACTTCCACAGTTTGGCTATTTGTAGACAATCCTGCTATAAACATAGGGTGCATGTGTCCTTTTAAATTAGTGTTTTTGTATTTTATGGATAAATATCCAATAGTGCAATTCTTGGATCACAGGGTAGTTCTATTTTTCTTTTTAGAGGAACCTCCATATTTTTTTCCATAGTGGCCACAACAGTTTGCATTCCCACCAACAGGGCAGGAGGGTTCCTTTTTCTCCACATCCTCACCAAGGCTTGTTTTTGTGTTTTTGATTTTAGTCATTCTGACAGGTGGTAAGACGATACCTCATTGTCGGTTGGATTTGCATTTCCCTGATGATGAGTGATATCGAATATCTTTTCATGTACCTGTTGGTCATCTGTATGTCATCTCTGGAGAAATGTTTGTGTCTTCTGCTCATTTTAAAATTACATTATTTGTTGTTTTGGGTACTGAGTTGTATCAGATTCTTATATATTTTGGATACTAACCCTTTATCAGACATGCCATTTGCAAATATCTTCTTTAATTCTGTAGGTTGCCTTTTAGTTTTACTGATTGTTTCCTTTGCTGTGCAGAAACTTTTTATTTTAATGTAGCCCCAATAGTTTATTTCCCTAGCCTCAGGAAACATACCTAGAAAAATGTTTCTATGGGGATCCCTGGGTGGCGCAGCGGTTTGGCGCCTGCCTTTGGCCCAGGGCGCGATCCTGGAGATCCGGGATCGAATCCCACATTGGGCTCCCGGTGCATGGAGCCTGCTTCTCCCTCTGCCTGTGTCTCTGCGCCTCTCTCTCTCTCTGTGACTATCATAAATAAATAAAAATTTAAAAAAAAAAAAAAAAAAAAATGTTTCTATGGATGACTATTGATGATGTCAGAAGGATTACTAACATGTGCTCTCTTCAAGGATTTTTATAGTTTCAGGTCTTTAATTCATTTTGAGTTGATTTTTGTGTATAGTGAAAGAAAGTGTTCAGTTTCATTCTTTGGCATGTGGCTGTCCAATTTCCCCAACACCATTTGTTGAAGAGACTTTTTCCCATTGTATTTTCATTCCTCCTTTGTTGAAGATTAACTGAACATACAATTGTGGGTTTATTTCTAGGTTTTTTGCTCTATTCTACTGATCTGTCATTTTTATTCCAACACCATACTGTTTTAATACTATCACTTTATAATTGAAATCTGGAATCATGACACCTCTAGTTCTTCCTTTTTCAAGATTGCTTTGGCTATTCAGGATCTTCTTTCATCCCATACAGATTTTAGGATTGTTTGTTCTGTGAAAAATGCTGTTGATATTTTGATAGAGACTGCATTAAATCTGTAGATTGCCTTGGGTAGTATAGACATTTTAACAATATTTGTTCTTCTAGTCCATGAGCACGGAATGACTTTCCATTTCTTTGTGTTGTCTTGAATTTCTTTCACTAGTGTTTTATAGTATTCAGAGTATATAACTGACAGGTCCTTCACCTCTTTGGTTAAGTTTACTCCTAGATATGGTTTTTGGTGCAATTCTAAGTGGGATTGTTTTATTATCTGAACCAGGGATTATTCAGAAGTGGACTGTTCAATTTACAAATACTTGGCATTTATCTAGATACATTACTGTTACTGAGTTCTGATTTGATTCCACTGTGGCTACAGAATATATTCTGTATGATTTCAGGTCTTGTAAATTTGCTGAATAATTTCGGTGTCCCCAGCATATGATGTACTTAATATATATTCTACCCACTTAGGGTGTAGTATTTTATGAATATTTAACTAAGGTAAGGTGACTGAAATAACAGAAAAACAGATAATCCAGATACTATCAATCTGGATGTTCTCTCAATTACTGAAAGTGTTAAAATATCCAAATGCGACTACAGAATTGTCTACTTCTCTGTCAATTTTGCTTCATTTATTTTGAAGTTCTGTTATTAGGTGCATATACATTTATGGTTATTATGTTTTCCTATAGAACTGACCCTTTATCATTTTGAAGTGTCCAGTTTATCTCTGGTAATATTTTTTTTTCTGGGAATATTTTCTATCTTGATATCTATTGTTTGAGATTAATATAGCCACTCAAGTATGTTATGTTTACAACTTGCATGATCACTTTTTCCATCCATTTCTGTCTTTGCATGAATCTGTTCCTTTTATTTTAAATGTCTTTTGTATACTGAATGTAGTTGGCTTTATTTTATTTTTTTAAAGATTTTATTTTTATTTATTTATTCATGAGAGAGACACAGAGAGAGAAGCAGAGACACAGGAAGAGGGAGAAGCAGGCTCCCTACAGGGAGCCTGATGCAGGACTTGATCCCGGGGCCCCGGGATTACGCCCTGAGCCAAAGGCAGACGATCAACAGTTGAGCCACCTGGGCGTCCCTGTTTCTTTTTAAAATTGAGGTATAATCGATATACAACATGATTCTGTACTTGTATATACTGCAAAATGCTCACCAAAATAGAACTAGTAATCTGTTGTATCTACGAGCTTTTTTCTTTTCTTTTCTTTTCTTTTCTTTTTTTTTTTTTAAGATTTTAGTTATTTATTCATGAGAGACAGAGAGAGAGAGAGAGAGGCAGAGACACAGGCAGAGGAATAAGCAGGCTCCATTCAGGGAGCCTGACGTGGGACTCGATCCCAGGTCTCCAGGATCACACCCTGGGCTGAAGGTGGCATTAAACTGCTGAGCCACCCGGGCTGCTGCTATGAGCTTTGTTTTTAAGATTCCAAATGTGAGATCATACAGTACTTGTCTTTCTCTGGTTTATTTCCACTTAGCATAATGCTCTCTCAAGTTCCATCCATGTTATCACAAGTGCCAAGATTTCATTCTTTAAGGTTGAATAATATTTCACTGTATATAGATACCATGTCTTTTTTACCCATTCACCCATTTATTTACACAGGTTATTTCCATATCTTGGCTACTGTAAGCAGTGCTGCAGGGACCCTGGGGATGCATATGTCTTTTTGAGTTAGTGTTTCATTTTCTTCAAATAAATACTCAGAAGTTAAATAGCTTGACCATATGATGTTTCTTATTTTCAGAGTAACCTCCACAGTGTTTTCTAGTGGCTGCACCAATTTACATTCTTCTCAACGATAATGCTTGTGATTTTCTTTTTGTTAACAGTCATTCTGACAGGTCTAAGGTAATATCTCCCTTGGGTTTTGGTACTTTTCATCCCATCCTGAGGATTCAAGTTTGTATCTTGTTATTCTTTCCTTTCAGCTTTAAAAACGTCCTTTAGCATTTCTTCTATTGCAGGTTTACTGGTGATGAACTGTTAGCTTTTCCTTATTTGACAATGTGCTTATTTCCCCCTCATTCTTGAAGGATATTTTCATTGGATACAGAATTCTGGGTTGACAGTTGTGTCCTAACAGCAAGTTAAAGATGTTATTCCAGTGTCTTCTGGCCTTCGTATTTTCTTTTTGTTCTTAAAAAATTCAAGTATAAATAATGTAGTGTAATATTCCTTTCAGGTGCAGTTTGGTGATTCAACAGTTCTGTATACTACTAAGTGCTCATCATGAGAAATATACTTTTTTTTTTTTTTAAGATTTGTTCATGAGAGAGAGAGAGAGAGAGAGAGAGAGAAAGAGAAACAGGCAGAGACATAGGCAGAGAGAGAAGCAGGTTCCTTGCAGGGAACTAATGTGGGACTTGATCCCTAGACCCAGATCACTCCCTGAGCCAAAGGCAGACGCTCAACCACTGAGCCACCCAGGCATCCTGAGAAATATACTCTTAATTCCTTTTATCTATTTCACCCATCCTCCCTCCCACCTCCCCTCTGGTAACCATATTTGTTCTATAAAGTCTTTTTTTTTTTTTCACTTAGATTTCACATAGGAGTGGAATCATACTGGTATTTGTCTTTCTCTGACTTATTTTACTCAGCATTATGCTCTCTAGCTCCATGTTGTAAATGGCAAGATCTCATTCTTTAAGGCTGAGTAATATTCCATTTTATACATATATACTACTACCTTATCCATTCATCTATTTATGAACACCTCAGTTGCTTCCATATTTTGATTATTGTAAATGATGCTACAATAAACAAAGAGGCACATATAACTTTTCAAATTAGTGTTTTCTTATTTCTTGGGTAAATACCCAGTAGTGGAATTGCTGGATCATGTAGTAATTCTATTTTTCATTTTTTGAGGAACCTCCATATCATTTTCCACAGTAGCTGCATCAGTTGGCATTCCCACCAACAGTGCACAAGGGTTCCTTTTTCTCCGTATCTTCACCAACACTTGTCATGTTATTTTAGCCATTCTGACAGGTGTGAGATGACATCTCATTGTAGTCTTGATTTGCATTTCCCTAATGAGGAGTCATGCTGATAATCTTTTCATGTGCCTGTGGGCCATCTCTTCTTTGGAGAAATATTCATTCTTCTGCCCATTTTTAAAATGGTTTTTCTTTTTCTTTCTTTTAAAGATCTTTAAAAATTTATTTATTTATGAAAGACACAGAGAGGCAGAGACACCGACAGAGGGAGAAGCAGGCTACATGCAGGGAGCCCGACATGGGACTTGATCCCAGGACTCCAGGATTAGGCCCTGGGCCGAAGGCAGGCACTAAACTGCTGAGCCACCCAAGCGTCCAGGGATTATTTTTTTCTTTCTTTCTTTTCTTTTTTTTGGTATTGAGCTGTACAAGTTCTTTATATATTTTGGATATTAACCCTTTATGGGAGGTCATTTGCAAGTATTTTCTCCCATTCCACAGGTTATCTTTTATTGTTTGCTGTGCAAAAGATTGATTGATTGATTTCAAACTGTTTTATTATGGGGCTTCAGGGTAAAGGTGGGAGGGGAGGAGGGCAGGAAGATCCGACGTCCTCGGCACAGTCCCGCATCACAATCCACAAAAAAGCTGTGCAGAATCTTTTAATTTTGATGAAGTCCCAATAATATATTTTGCTTTTGTTTCATAGAAGACATACCTAGAAAAATATTGTTATAGCTGATGTCAAATAAATTACTGCCTATATTCTCTTCTAGGATTTTAATGGTTTTAACTCTCACATTTAGGTCTTTTTTTTTTTTTTTTTAAGATTTTATTTATTTATTCATGAGAGACAGAGAGAGAGGCAGAGACACAGAGACACAGGCAGAGGGAGAAGCAGGCTCCATGCAGTGAGCCTGATGTGGGACTCGATCCCGGGTCTCCAGGATCACACCCTGGGCTGAAGGCGGCGCTAAACCACTGAGCCACCTGGGCTGCCCCATTTTAGGTCTTTAATACATTTTGAGTCTACTTTTCTGTATAGTTAAGAAACAGCCCAATTTCATTCTTTTCCATGTAGCTGTCCTATTTTCCCATCATCAACTGTTGAAGAGATGTTTTCCTATTGCATATTCTTGCCTCCTTTGTTAAAGATTAATTGACCATAGAATGGTGGCTTTATTTCTGGGTTCTCCTGTTCTGTTGATCTATGTCTGTTTTTGTCCCAGTATTATACTGTTTTGATTACTTTAGCTTTGTAGTGTATCTTGAAATCTGGGATTGTGCAATATCTCCCAGTTTTGTTGTTCTTTTTCAAGACTGCTCTGGCTATTCAGGGTCTTTTGTGGTTCCATATAAATTGTAGGCTTATTTGTCCTACTTCTGTGAGAAATACTGTTGGCATTTTGATGGGGGTTGTGTTAAGTCTGTAGATTGCTTTGGGGAGCATGGACATTTTAACAATATTCTCTAAACCCAGGAGCATGGAGTATTTTTCCATTTGTGTTATCTTCAATTTCCTTCATCAGTTTTCTACAGCTTTCAGAATACACGTTTATCATGCTAACTTCGGCAGCACATATACTAAAATTGGAACCATACAGAGAAGATTAGCATGGCCCCTGCACAATGATGACAGGATACACATTTATCATCTCCCTGGTTAAGTTTATTCCCAGGTATTTTATTACTTTTGGTGCAACTATAAATAGGATTTTCTTTTTCTGCTACTTCATTATTAGTGTATAGAATTGCACTGGATCTCTGTACAATAATTTTGTATTCTGTAACCTTACTGAATTCATTTATCAGGTATAGTTTCTTGATGGAGTCTTTAGGGTTTTCTTTATATAGTATATATCATGTCATTTACAAATAAAGTTTTACTTCTTTCTTACAGATTTGGATGCTTTTATTTCTTTTTCTTGTCTGACTGCTGTGGCTGGGACTTATGGTACTATGTTGAATTAAAGCAGTTAGAGTGGGCATCCTTGTTTTGTTACTGATCTTGGGGGAAAGCTTTTAGTTTTTCACTACTGAGTATGAAGTTAGCTGTGTGTGTGTTTTTTTTTTTTTTTTTTTTTAAGATTTACTTATTTATCTGAGAGCAAGTGAGCACAAGTAGGAGGGGCAGAGGGAGAGAGAATCTCAAGGAGACTCTGCACTGAGCACAGAGCCCCAATGTAGGGCTTGATCTTACAACTCTGAGATCATGATCTAAGCTGCAACCAAGAGTTGGCACTCTGTACCAACTGCTTCATCCAGGCACCCCAGCTGTGGGCTTTTCATATATGGCCTTTATTTTGTTGAGGTTTATTCCCCCTAAACCTACTTTGTAGAGGTTTTTTTTTAAAAAAAGATTTTATTTATCCATGAGAGACACACAGAGAGAGGCAGAGACACAGGCAGAGGGAGAAGCAGGCTCCATGCAGGGAGCCTAACATGGGACTACATCTCGGGCCTCCAGGATCACGCCCCGGGCCGAAGCTGGCGCTAA
Organism: Canis lupus baileyi; assembly: GCF_048164855.1. Classification (NCBI taxonomy): domain Eukaryota; kingdom Metazoa; phylum Chordata; class Mammalia; order Carnivora; family Canidae; genus Canis; species Canis lupus. Next base: position 55,820,179 of record NC_132839.1, on the reverse strand, counting down.
ACCACTGTGCCACCTGGGCTGCCCTGTAGAGGGTTTTTAATCATGAATGGATGTCCTATTCTGTCAGATGCTTTTCCTGCATGATTGAAATGATCATATGGCTTTTATATACTTTCTCTTGTTGACATGATATATCATATTAATTGATTTGCAAATACTGAACCACCCTTGCATCTCAGGAATGAATCCCCCATGATGGTGGTGAATGAATTTTTGAATATATTGTTATTTAGATTTGGTTTGCTAATACTTTGTTGAGGGTTTTGCCTCTATGTTCACTGAGATATCAGCCTGTAGTTCTCTTTTATTTTGTAGTGTCTTGATCTAGTTCTGGTATCAGGGTAATGCTGGCCTCCTAGAATGAATTGCTCTCCTTCCTCTTCAATTTTTTGGAATAGTTTGGGAAGAGGAGCTGTTCACTCTTCTTGAAATGTTTGGCAGAATTCACCTATGAAGCTGTCTGGACCTGGACTTCTGTTTGGAATTTTGTGACTATTGATTCAATTTCATTGCGGGCAGTCTGTTAAAATTTTCTATTTTTCTTGGTTCAGTTTTGGGAGGTTATATGTGTCCAGGAATTTATTTTTTCTAGATTGTTCAATTTGTTGACATATAATTTTTCATAATATTCTCATAATGCTTTATATTGCTGTGGTGGTGTTTCTCTTTCTGATTTTGAGTCCCCTCCCCCTCTTTTAACTGAGTCTGGCTAAAGGTTTAGCAATTTTGTTGATCTTTTCAAAGAACCAGCTCCTGGTTTCATTGATTGATTTTAATGGTTTTTGTTTTGATTTTATTTCTGCTCCAATCTTTACTATTTCCTTCCTTCTGCCGGTTCTGGGTTTTGCTTTTTCTTCTTTTTCTTGCTCCTTTAGGTGTAAGGTTAGGTTGAGCTTTTTCTTGGTTCTTGAGGGAGGCCTGTATTGCTATAAACTTCACTCCTAGAACAGCTTTTGGTGTATCCAAATTTTGGACCATTGTGTTTTCATTTTCATTTGTCTCCATGCATTTTTAAAAATTTCCTCTTTGATCTTGGTTGACCCATTCATTGTTTAGTAACATGGTTTTTAACCTCCATGTATTTGTGTTCTTTTCCAGATCTTCTCCTGTGGTTGATTTCTAGTGTCACAGCTTTGTGGTTGGAAAAAGATGCATAGCATTACTTCAATTTTTTGAGGTTTTTTGCCCAATATGTGATTTTTTTCTGGAGAATGTTCCATGTGCACTTAATATATTCAGAACATTCCATCCTAAAACATATCTGTTAGATTCACCGGGTCTAATGTGTCATTCATAGCCATTGTTTTGTTAATTTTCTGTTTGGATGATCTATCCATTGATGTTAAAGTCCCCTACTGTTATCGTATTACTATTGATTACCACCATTGTTATTAGCTGCCTTATGTGTGCCCATGTTTGGTGCACAAGTATTTATAATGGTTACATCTTGTTGGATTGTTTCCTTTATGATTATATACTGTCCTCCTTTGTTTCTTGTTATAATATTTTGTTTTAAAGTCTATTTTGTCTTATACAAGTACTGCTACCCTGGCTTTTTTTTCACACCTATTTGTATGATAAATGTTTTTCTGCATGTATTCACTTTCAGTCTGCATGTATTTTTAGGTCTGAAATGAGTTTTTTGTTGGCAGCAAGATGGGTTTTGTTTTTGGATCTAGCCCATCCATCCTAGGTTTTCTCATTGTCTAGTTCATTTACATTCAAAATTATTGATGGGTACATATTCACTGCCACTGTGTTACTTATCTTATGGTGGTTTTTTTATTCTTTTCTGTTCCCTTCTTCCTTTGCTCCCTTCTCTAACCATTAGTTGGCTTTGTTTGGTGAGATACTTGGATTCCTTTCTCTTTACTTTTTGCTTATTGGCAGTTTTTGATTTGTGGTTACTATTAGGTTATATATAACACCTTATGCATATAGAAGTCTATATTAAGTTGATGGTCACTTAAGTTTGAACCTCTTCTGGGATGCCTGGGTGGCTTTGCCTTTGGCTCAGGGCATGATCCTGGAGTCCTGGGATCGAGTCCCACATCGGGCTCCCTGCATGGAGTCTGCTTCTCCCTCTGCCTCTCTCTGTCTCTTGTGAATAAATAAATAAAATCTTAAAGTTTGAACCTCTTCTAAAAACACTAAATTTTTATTACTTTCTTCCCCACATTTTAGGTATATGGTGTTATATTTTACATCCTTTGGTGAATCCACTGATAGATTTTTATAGACATATTTAATGTTATTGCTTTTGTGTTTCCTACATTTCTTACTCCTGCTATGGTCTTTCCTTTCAAAGAATTCTCTTTCATGTTTCTTGTAGGGCTGCTTGAGTGGTGATGAATTCTTTTGGCCTACAAAGTTTCTGTTGAAAAATCAGCTGATAACCTTATGGGGTTTCCCTTTTATGTAACTATTTTATTTTGCTGCTTTAAAAATGCTCTAAAGATTACTATTTTTTTTTTTTTTTTTTGCCATTTTAATTACTATGTGTCTTGGAATAGGCATCCTTTGATTGATTTTGTTGGGGCCTCTCTGTGTCTCCTGGATCTGGATTTCTGTTTCCTTCCCCAGATTCAAGTAGTTTTCTGCTATTTCTTCAAACAAATTTTCTACCCCCTTTTCTTTCTCTCCCTCTTCTAAGGTCCCTATAATGAAATGTTATACTTGATGGTGTCACTGAGTTCCTTCAATCTATTCTCAGTAGTCTTTTTCTTCTTTCTTGTGTTCAGCTTGATTGCTTTCCATTACTCTACTCTGTCTTCCAGGTCACTGATCTGTTGTTCTCCTTCCTCTGTTTATTCCTGTTAGTGTATTTTATTTTATTTATTTTTATTTATTTTAAAAATTATTTTATTTTTTAAAGATTTTATTTATTTACTCATGAGACACACACAGAGAGAGAGAGAGAGAGAGAGAGAGAGAGAGGCAGAGACACAGGCAGAGGGAGAAGCAGGCTCCATGCAGGAAGCCCAATGCGGGACTTGATCTTGGGACTCCAGGATCATGCCTCGGGCTGAAGGCAGAAACTAAACCACCCAGGGATCCCCTGGTAGTGTACTTTAAATTTTAGTTACTGAGTTCTTTCTCTCTGACTGGTTCTTTCTTTTTTTTTTTTTTTTAATTTTTATTTATTTATGATAGTCACAGAGAGAGAGAGGCGCGGAGACACAGGCAGAGGGAGAAGCAGGCTCCATGCACTGGGGGGCCCGATGTGGGATTCGATCCCGAGTCTACCAGGATCGCGCCCTGGGCCAAAGGCAGGCGCCAAACCGCTGCGCCACCCAGGGATCCCCTGGTTCTTTGTTTTCTATCTCACTGAGGTCTCCCTGAGTTAGCTCCCTAGTTAGCATTTTTATCACCATTATTTTAACTTCTCCATCGAGCATGTTATCTTTGTTCTACTCAGATCTCCTGTGCTTCTGTCTTGTTCCTTCATTTGGGACATGCTCCTCTGTCTCCACATTTTTTAGCTCTCTGTTTGGAAATTCAGCTAAAAGTAATGGCCTTATGAAGAAGAGGTCCTGTAGTACCCTGCAGTGCAGTGTCCCCTGTTCACCAGAACCTGGTACTTCAGGGTTATCTCCTCTGTGCGTTGCTGGGCTATGTTTGTCTACAGTCCAGTTGTCTGAAATGGCTATCTCTGCCTATTATGGGTAGGTTTGGTCCCTACGTTGTTAGTGGGCCTGTCTTGTGCTATAGTTGAACTGGTATGTATGGTTTTCTTACCCTCTCCCTGGGGCAGGAGTCACTTTGGGGTGGTGCTGACCCCAATCCAGGTTTTTTGCACACTGCTATGCTCATGGCACTGATTTGGATGGACTCCTGCTAAAGGCATTTTGAAGGGGGAAGGGGTACTGGAGAATGCAGGGGCAAGGTGTTAGCAAGATTTGTGCCTGGTCTGCTGTAGGTGGGGACTGGAGCCACTCTGGAAAACTTCTGGTGAGGCCGGTTGGGAAGGGTCAGGTCCACAGATGAGTGTGGAAACAGGGTGGGGTCTGCATAAGTCTGCTGGGGGAGGAGATCTGGAACCAAGACAGGCCAGAGGTGGTATATCCACAGAACGTGGGACTGGGGCCTCCTATCAGCAAGTTAGGTAGTATTCCAGTCATGCTGATTCTCACAGGTGTCCAGTGTATCCGGGCTGAGGGGTGGGGGAAGGAAATTGTACCCAGCAGCTCTTGGTTTTGGAGAAGTTTCCAAAGATCCCTCCCCTTCCACCACTGGCTCTGAGATTAGTTAAAAAAAAAAAAAAAAAAAAGCTCCCTCCAAACTGCTATTTCTACACTATAGGTCTGTGGAACTGTTTTGTTGTTTCTAAGGGTGGGAGCTCAGTTTCCTGTGGTGGTCTGCCTGCCTCAGAGCTGAGCCCGCCGAGTTAAAAAAAAATTTTTTTTAAAGCTTTATTTATTCACTTGTGAGAGAATGGGTGAGCATAGGGTTGGTGGGGTATATGGTGAGGAGGGAGAAACTGAAGCAGACTCCTTGCTGAGTGTGGAGCCTGACATGGGGCTTGATCCCACAACCCTGAGAAAATCAAGAATCAGGTCATAAGCCCTATTGATTTTAAGAACTTGAGAAGTTAAACCTCTCTGTTTTACAAAGCCAGATGTTATGGAGATTTGTCTTCCTGGTGTGGAGTTTGCCCCCTCCCCTCTCTGTGCCTGCAGTATCCTCCCTACTGTGGATGGTCCTACAGGTCAGTTAGGCTCCTTCATGGTGTCTATGCCCTTCCTATCCTCTTGGATACAGCCACATTCTCTACATTTAGCTGTGTAGAGTCTTTTCTGACAGTCTTCAGGTCATTTATACTGCTGTGGGTATTATCTAGGTGTATCCATGGATAAGGTATGCCTAAGATTCTCCTATTTCCCCATTTTCTGCAGAAGTCCTTCTTCTCTGGCTTTCATAGTTTGACATGCAGTCAGAAGAATGAGAATCATTGTTCTCTTATAAGTTGCGTTTCATTTTTTTCTGGAAGGCTTGGAGCTGCTTGACCATGACTGAGCATAGATGAGGGTGTGTTGTGTTTCTTAAATCTGTATGTATATGCTTTCAGTAAATTTGTAAAACCTTTAGCCATTGTATTTTCTAATTTTTTTTTCTGTCCCAGAATAATTTTTTCTACCCAGAGAGAATATGAAGGGTAGACTACAATGTAAAATACTGTTGGGAGAAAACTGTTAATCCCAGATTCTACAGCCAGTGAAGATATTTCTGTAAGAAGGCAAATACATTTTCAGATAAGGGAAAAACTAATCGAATTCATTACCAGTAAGCCTGTGATATGAGTGTTATGCCCCTTACCTCTAATGGTCTTACTGTATTTCTCTCTCTTAAGGAGCCTAAGAGGCTGTATCTCACCTGAGAAAAATATTCTTCTGAGATGCGTGCGGCCCACTCAATGCACTGCTCTAGGGGTCGGCAGGGATTGGACACATCCGCACATTTAATCAGCATCCGTTTAATCAGAGTCCGGTTCTCTGGACTTCTAAGCATAGTGTTTATGGCTTCTTCATCTCTATTTACTTCCTAAAACAGAAGACAAGTTCAAAGCAATCAAAGTGGGTTTTCTGGTACCAAGCCCTGTCTTCAAGGTGTGGCTCCACTGTACACTTAGTAAAGCATTGACCAAGGCCTACAAGTGAAGCAGTTCACAGAACAGTGAGGAGGATAATCTGAGCATTGAGCTCAGCTCCTCACTTGACAAAAAAGAAAACCAAGGCTCGGTGAGATTCCAGCAGGACTTAAGAGTAGAGGGTAGCACTGGAGGCTGGTTTTTGTGCCCCCTCCCCTTCTTGACTCTTTTCTTCTTCCCATTCCAGATATTGCTCAACAGTTGCTTTTTCTTTGTTCTATCTCTACTGCTCTCCCTTGGGACATGAGCAGTATCTTTTATAAAAAAAGGTTTCTCTGCCCTTCCCTCAAAAGGAATTGTGTGGTGCACCAGGCTCTTTGGTTTGCACAGCCCAATCCAGGCCCATGATAGATATGATCTTGAGAATTAGCTAGCAGTGTACCTGGATTTGTCAGATAGAGTGTTACTTCTTACTTCCTTAATAGTCATTCTCTTTTGATCTTCACTCACAAAAAGATTTGTGGTAGGCATGAAAAGCAGTATCATCTACTACTATATTTTATAGATGAGCACATTGGGACTTGTTCAGAGCCACCCAGATGAGCCAGAATAAGAACTTCAGATTTACCTTTAGTCCTGGGTTTGCTCTGTTCATAGTACCACATGCTGTCCTGTTTAAAGGCATGCCATTGGTATGGGTTCTCCACACATGGTATAACAGACCTGGTGGTTACAAGCCCTCTGAAGCAAATTCAGGTTGGAAGAGGGAGTATCAGGGCAAAGAGCACCATCAGAGACAGCAATGAGCTGGTCTCCTCATGCTTTCCAAAGAAGGGTCATGTGATTTCAATGAGTAATCACAATAGTCTAAAAAGGCCTGATGGTCCCATCTCAGTGGGGACGGTTATGCCATCAAGACGGGCACATGCCCATCCAGAGCCCAGGCTGTCAAATTTTCCACCACCTATCAACTCTGTGTTGACACTCCTCTTGTCAGCTGTGACTATGGTTCAGTCCTGCCAACTGTAAACCACTTTCTTTCATATTACTTTGTCTGTCATCTGACTGGCTCAACAGATTGATTTCCAGTCTCAGAAGTAACCCAAGTACTAACAGATGAGATAGAACAGAATACTCAGTTGAGTCTGGCACCTGCCCAGACTTGATGAAAGAAACCAAGCCTGCAGAGTTGGCTAGGAACGGTGGCCTAGGTGACATCCCACCCAGGATGGCAGGAGCCACTAAAAAAGGTTGGTGTGGGTACTCCACAATGGAAGTCCTTGGAAAGGAAGTAAAGTCAGAAGCAGGCTGACAAACTGGGAGAATAGGGGTGGATGAAGGAAGCAGAGTTCTCAACAGATTTCAAATTGGGTTGAAGAGGAACACACACGAAGGGGTAATAAGCTAGAAGGCCAGGGACAAAGGCTATGACCGGATGAGTTGTACATGTCAAGTGGGGTTAGAATTCAAGGAATGGTGATCCTAGCCTCATAGGATAAACCATCTCTGTGCTTGATAAAGACTCTCAGGATGGTGATAGGAGTAGGGGGAGGAGGGCCATGGAAAAAGATTGTGAGCTGGTGCCAAGATGTTCAGTGTATATGGGATAGGTGGTAGGGCCTCAAAGGAAGAGGGTTCACGAAAATATATGCTATAGGTGCTGATCTCATGCTGATCTAGTATAATAGGTACCTTTTATTCAGTGCCTACTTTGCCCTATGCCCATTAGTCCTATGCCTCAGCTTGATTCTGTTCATTTTACAGACAAGGAAATGGCGAAACAAAACTGGGATGAGAACTCAGATCTGTCTGCTTCTTGAGTTGTGGTCTCCTGCTGGGCAGTTGTGGACTCCAGGCCTCAAATCCAGAAATGTACAACAATGTCACCCTTGGGACCAAAATACAGGGTCCTTCTCAACCCCCCACCCTCTCGTGACAGAGACCAGCAGGGGAGAGTGGCTGCTGCCACAGCATGTACATAGTGAGGAATGTTGTGGGGGGAGACCTCAAGGGTGCCAACTGACCCCAGAATGCCCAAGGAGAGGGGTTGGGAGGAATATGAGAACAGGCACAGGAATGGATCACCTGCCTGAAGTTAGTTTTAGCTTCCACATCTACTTTTGGAGGTCTAATTTTTTCCTGACAAGTCTGTATACTTTAAATAATTTTTCAGGGATCCCTGGGTGGCGCAGCGGTTTGGCGCCTGCCTTTGGCCCAGGGCGCGATCCTGGAGACCCGGGATCGATTCCCACGTCAGGCTCCCGGTGCATGGAGCCTGCTTCTCCCTCTGCCTGTGTCTCTGCCTCTCTCTCTCTCTCTGTGACTATCATAAATAAATAAAAATTAAAAAAAAAAAAATATAAATAATTTTTCAACCAGGGATTCCTGGGTGGCTCAGTGGTTGAGTGTCTGCCTTCAGCTCAGGCAGTGATCCTGGGGTTCTGGGATTGAGTCCCACATCGGGCTCCCTGAAGGGAGCCTGCTTCTCCCTCTGCCTGTGTCTCTGCCTCTCTCATGAATAAATAATTTTTCAACCAATGGAAATTAAATCCAAGGAACTCCTGGGGAACTTTTCTCCAGCTCATTATGTCTTACACTCTGTGTCTCCACAACACACAGGGATAAGGGCCTCAAATACAGGTTCTCTTTGCACTCAGTTTCCCTTACCCCATTTACTTCGAGGGCTGCCAGAGGCTTGTTGATGCTGTTGACAAATTTGTTGACATGCTCGAAGTGCCTTGTCATTTCTGTGGCTAAGACCATGTCGATGATACCCTGGCGCAGCGTCCGATAGTCATTCCTGTTTCAGATGACAAACGAGAGGGTGCTATGGAGGATTCATCCAGACCAGACAGATACTCCTGAAAACAATCTGTTAGCTAGGATAGCATCCACTGGACCTAAATTCTAATGTCAGTGCAAGTCACAGGGCATACTTTAAAACAAGATTATTAGCAAGGGGAAACTGAATAGAAGTTAAAATCAGTAAGCTTATGGGCAAGACTTCACAGGTGCAACACTTGTCATTCTGTAGCAGAAGACACCTAGTTCTTAGCATAAGAGAACATGGTAGGAGCGAACAAAGGCAGAGATCTGTGGTTATGAAGAATGTACCCCCCTCTATAGAGGAACCTTAAGATCCAACAATTTCAGTGCCCAGAAACTTCAAGACAGCTGAGAAACTCACAGGGGATACTTGCCTACCTCTTCCCTCCAGCCCTTGTTTTTATTCAATCATTTTGTAAAATTTATCTCTATTCAACCTCTTTTTTCCAGTCACCCCACTGCTTCCCCTGGACACACCCAGGTTATCAGGGTCTTGTGTATCTGTCCAGAGCTAACTGATATATATATACCAGCAACTATGAATAAAACCTAGTGAAATTCTAGAACAGTGCAAAAGGGAGTTTTGTAACAGGAATCTCCTTTTTAAAAAATCTCCTATAAAATGTTCCTTATGAATCAAAATTATCTTCTTCCATCTGATATTTATGAGGTCCCTCCCCTGGACCAGGCACCCTACTAGACATTGAGGGTACAGTGATGAACAAAAGGCACTGGCTACTGTGATCTTACAGAACTTAATCAAATCAGCCTTAGCCAAGTAATGAAGAATGATTATTTAAACATGTGATAAGTGCTATGAAGGAATCTAGCACCGGAAAATTAGTATGAGGAGTCAGGGAAGGCTTCCTCTAAGTAACATGTGAACATTGACAATGATGAGAAGTGTGCTGGGCACAGGAGGGCAGAGAGGAGTGTTCGGAGAAAAAGCTTCTATGAGTCTCTAGAAGCTCAAGATGTCAGCATTATACTTTGGTGTCTTGAAATGTCAAGACATAAAAGAGCTGAATGAACCTTGAAAGCATCGTGCTAAGAGAAAGAAGCCAGGCAGGAACCACACACTGGGTGTGCTTCTGTTTATTACAAAATGTGTACAGTAGGCAGATTTTGGAGCCAGAACGTACACCAGTAGTTGCTTGTGGCTGCGGGATCTACTTGGGGCAGGGAAAGTGAGAGTCAATGAATGAATCTGAGGTTCTTTCTGGGGGATGATGGAAACATTCTTAAGTTGACTGCGGTGATGGCCACACAACTCTAAACATACTGACAACCCCTGTGCACTTTAAATGAATAAACTCTATAGTATGTGAATTGTATCTCAAAGTTGTTACAGGGACCAACATACTCCCCTATTCAGTGAGTGCTCTCACCTCTCCATGTTTTTGAAGATATTGCATTTGTCATCCCGGGTGGTCAGCTGGAAGGCCAGAGCCGCGTGGTGGCTCTCCAGCACAGCAGTGTCATTATACAAAATGGCCAGCTCGCTTCCAGCATTGCACAGGAAGGAGTTGGTTCTCCCAGGGTGGTCCACGTCGTGGATGGTGGCTGCGATGAGGGCAGCGACCTCATCAACTGGATCTAAAGTTTGCTGCAAACAAGAGATCTTTTAAAAACGAAGGCATGGTGCTGAAAGGAGGGAAGCTTCTGTATAGTTTTCTTTTTGCCCCATTACTTTAAGGTAAAACTATTCCAGATTTCTGAGAAAAGCATATTGTTGAACAAATCCAGTTTCCTTACCTTCACTGAGAAATAGCTGCATGTTTGTACTTGTTAATTAGGGAACATTATCTGATTCTCAATCTCACACAAGTTAAGGACTTACCAAAATACGAAGCGTCCTCAATAGACAGGAGTCACCTCCTCAGCCAGTGTGACTTTAGACCCATCACAAAAAGTCAGATACCGACTTGGCCCAAAGTAAACTAGTATTACTGAGAGAGAAATAATTTAAAATGTGCATCACTTACATTAGTGGGGTTGGTCTAGTATTTCCCTCCGTTTTGGTGCTATCTTTGTCAGGTTGATGTCAGGGTTTTGTGAGTTTGGTAAAAATAATCTGGAAGTTGTCCATCATTTTTAAGTCTCTGAAAAGGTTTACGTAACATGGAAAAATCCCTCAAGGGGCTGAAGAACTCACCTGACCATCTGAGTCAAGAGCTGGATTAGAAGAATTTAGTTGATGGAGGTTAAGAACTACTTCCATGGTATTGACCTATTGGTTTTCTACTTCTAGTATGTGATGTGAAACATTTTATTTTAAGACTTTTAAGTTAGTACAGAAGTGTCTGGCACTTTCTTCTTTCTGCACTTTTTGATTAGTTTGGTTAGAACTTAATTTTCTTGGTTATTTCAAAGAATCATTTTGGAATATCATTTTGGTCTCATTCTGTAGGTCTTAATATATAGATTTTTCATTGTGTTGGTTTCTAAAATTATTTAAAACATTTTCTCATTTGTAGCAGCTGACTTTTCTTTTTTTTTAAAAGTTTATTTATTTGAGAGAGAGCATGAGCACTGGGGTGAGGCGAGGAGCAGAGGGACAGGGAAAAGCAGACTCCCTGCTGAGCAGGAAGCCCTCCATGGGGCTCAATCCTGGGATCAGGCCCTGAGCCAAAGGCAGATGCTTAACTGACTGAGCCATCCAGGTGCCCCGCAGCTGGCATTTTTTTAATTTAACCTTTAGTTATTAAATTTTAGTTTTGTTCTGTAAAGGTTAGAAAATGTACCCATGAAATTCTGAAGTTTATCAAGACTTATTGTGTCCTAGCAACTCATTTTTGGAAATATGCTATAGACACTTGAAAAGTGCACATCTCATTGGTCCTATAAATTTTTTTCTATAAACTTATTTAAATTAGGGATCCCTGGGTGGCGCAGCGGTTTGGCGCCTGACTTTGGCCCAGGGCGCGATCCTGGGGACCCAGGATCGAGTCCCACATCAGGCTCCCGGTGCATGGAGCCTGCTTCTCCCTCTGCCTATGTCTCTGCCTCTCTCTCTCTCTCTGTGACTATCATAAATAAATAAAAATTAAAAAAAAAAAAAAAAATTTAAAAAAAAAAAAAAAAATTTAAACTTATTTAAATTAAAATTTAATAGTTTTAACTTTAAATGGGGGACTTGTATGAATTATATCTCGATAAATGTTTAAGTTAGCTAAGTATATATTTGCATTTTATCACTAGAGTGATTTAAAAGCAGTAAATTATAGCAAAAATTAGGCTATTTTTATATATACTGAGCCATGCTGACAGAGATGTGCCTACCTGCCCATTTGTTTTTGTATTTTATAAAACAGTGCTCTCTCTGGACTCTTAATTATGCCTATAGTGTTGGTCATGATCTTTTTTAAAAAAAACAAAACAAAACAAAACAAAACAAAACTGGAGGGCAGCCCGGGTGGCTCAGCGGTTTAGTGTTGCCTTCGGCCCAGGGAGTGTCCTGGAGACCTGGGATCGAGTCCCGCGTTGGGCTCCCTGCATGAAGCCTGCTTCTCCCTCTGCCTGTCTCTGCCTCTCTCTCTGTGTGTGTCTATCATGAATAAATAAATAAAATCTTTAAAAAAAAAAAAAAAACTGGAAGGAACAGTGAATGGGCACCTGAAAGACCCAGATCTGAACACATCTGACCTTTGGGGTGAGGCCTTCACTGCTGCCCAGTAGGTCTGTGTGCCAGGTGTTACCCTCATGTCGTCCTCTCCACACACTACTCCATCATAGAGGATAAGACGCTTGCCCTTGCTCTGCCTGATTGCCATGGCCCCACAGGGCTGTCTCCAGGTGCCAGGACACTAGGCAATGACATGGTGCTGCTCATTCCTCAAAAAGCCCTGCTCTTAGACACAAAAACCGCGGTTCTTCTGAAAGTGAAATGGCGATGCCACTGGAACTCCCTGGACCTTCTGTGCCATTTTATGATAGATGTTGAAGGAAAGAACACAAGAGCTTTGGCAGATCAGCGTAAGTCTAGTTGCTGCTTTGAAAATTTCCCTAACAAAGTAATTTACAACATGAAAAGCTTTCCTAGGAACTTGGTTTGAGAGTGGGCAGTGAGTCCTGAACCTTGACTGGAACCTTTCTCCTGTGAAGCTCTTCTACCATAACCCCCTCTCCCTCTTCCTCCTCAAAGCTGGAGCTAAAGTTGCTAGACAGTGCCCAGGTGGCTCTGAGTCTGTGGTGACCAGCCACCAGTGGGTGCCAGTGGCCAGAGCACTGACTCAACAGAGCAGGACAGACATGGGATAGAAAAAGAACCTGCTATGCAAACAGAGTGCATGGACCAATGAGGGAATATCCCCAAATATGGGGAAAACAGCCTGCCCGAGTGGAGCACACATGGGAAACTGGGGCATCTAAGTCAGTCTTGGGATGCAGGGTAGTTCAGGCAGGCCTCTCTGGAGGACCAAAGGCTGGTATGCATACCTGAAGGACAGGTAGGGACACAAGGAAGGCAGTACCATCACAGGGGATAGCATATTAAGGGCAAGAGTATTAAAAACAACATGTGGCCTGTGTGTTGGGAAGCTGTGAATAATCATACCGAGGAGTTTTAAAGTTTAAGTCTTGGGGTACCTGGGTGGCTCAGGTGGTTGGGTGTCTGCCTTCGGCTCAGGTCATGATTTTGGGGTCCAGAGATCAAGCCCCGCATTGGACTCCCTACTCAGTGGGGAGCCTGCTTCTTCTCCCTCTGCTGCTTCCCCTGCTTGTGCTTGCTTTCTCTAATAGATAAATAAAATCTTAAAAAGAAAATAAAATCTAAGTCCTGTAGGAGGTGGGAAGCTACTCCTGGGAACAATGGGGTCAGATGTGCTGTTTCAGAAAACTTGTGTGCAGCAGTGTGGTTGAGTTCCATGGGAGTCAGGGGGTCAGGAGTGCTTAAGTGGTACCATGTAGATGAAAAAGCAGGGCCCTCCCTAGGACCATAGCGGGAGCATTATGAGGTAAAGATAATCCTGAGGACACGGGGTGTGTGTGTGTGTGTTTGTGTGTGTTGTCATGTGACCTACTAGATGACACAGGCTTAGGGAGAAGAGAGAACAGAAGTGCTTCCAGGTTTCTGACCTGGGTGTCCTCTTGACTGATGGAATTCTGGCCTGGGCTGGCAACCCCAGGGGAGCATAGTGCTGCGCAAGAATATAACTTGGCCTCAAACCTTGATGACACTGAGGGATGGGGTGGGTAGAGGGGCACCTAAAGTGGTGCTCTACAAGTTAGGGCCGTAATTCTGGGGGGGGTCTCACTCTGAACCTACAAATTGCAGCCAACTAACTGTTCTTGCTGGTTTTCTCCACAGGACCAATCTGCTCCTCACAATCCCACAGAAAGGAAGAGGCTCATGTCATGAATTAACCTATCAAACCCACAGAGCCACAGCACAGCTTCCTGCCCGACTTCCCATGCGGCTGCACTCTCCCAGGGCTGGGCTGCACACAGGTAGGGACCACGTGAACAGTCCCCCTATAGACTGGTGGCCCCCCATCCCCGGTGGAGTGGTGCCCCACACAGATCACCTCTGTGGAATCGGAGGCCACAGCCTGCCCCATTGTCCCTGCCCACTAAGCATGGAGCACATGCAGCTCACCTTTATCCTCTCTTTGCAGAGAAAGTAGGCAGTGGCGTGAAGCACGTCAGCAGAGTGTGTGGAGTTGTGGTAGGGGTTAGAAGAGTGGTAATTGGCTTCAATAATCTGTAACCACGATCTCAGTGTTGTCTCGGAGCAGTTCAAGAATTCACAGATTCCGAAGCGAGCAAATATTTTGAGACCAAGATAAATCAAAGGCCTAAAGAGAAAAACATCCAAGACATTAAAACAAAAAGAAACAGGCAAAGTGTTGGGAGCCTATAGGTTCAGACCCAACCAGCTAGTGGAGTTAACCTTCAGAGAGCATGCAGGCAGAGGGTGGAGCTTGTCTGAGTGGCGCAGGGCAGCATCGCCCTTTCTTCTGGCAGCCACTGCCAACCTTGGCCGGAGCCCAGTGCCAGCTCTCAGGCAGTGTTCCCCACTGGCTGGGGCGAGGTTTGCTCACCACCCCTCTTCTTCATTCAGACTTTCACTTGTACCAGTAGATTCTTCAAAATCAATGTGATGCTGGGCTTGAACCCTGTCCTCACCTTTCCACTCGCTGGACCTATGATATGGGCCAGATGTCCTGTCTGGAAGCAAATAACACTTTCTGAAGATGGTGTATGAGCCAGATACCGTCACTTGTCATGTAATGATCTCAATCTGGAGGTAGGTGCTGCAGCATGAGGAAGTTTCCCCTGAGAAGGTGGTCAATGGGCCACCAAGTCAGGCCCTTCTTGAGAAGTTAGCCTTGATCCAGCATCTGGCCTTCAGCTTGGAAGGTCAAGAAACGGCTCTGCTGAGGCAGTATCCTGAGGTCATCAGGCTCACAGGGTTTGAAGTGGCCTGCCTTGGCCTGATTCACATGAATGCAATGGCACTAGCATGTAAGCCAGGTGCTCGAAGATTCGTCTGCTATAGGAGTGTCCTTGCCCATGAGGGGTACATGGAAACAGAACATACCAGAAGGCTGACTCCTGGTGAACACGACTGAAGGGCAGGGGCTGTCCTGGAAACAGTTCACCCAGACTAGGAGGAGATCTGAAGAGTTAGGTATCCTGTGGGCCACAGAGCACAGCACGCCTCTCCCGTAACTGCCCTCTGGGCCTGGCCAGGTTCGGAGCCCTACCGTCTTCCCTGTGTGTCATGTCAACTACACCCTTCTGGCCAACTGTTCTTTTCCAGCAAGGTACAACATAGAAGGTAAGATCCCTAACCCCACCCCCACTCTCTGAGCGTACTCAGATCAGGATGGAGTTTTGGGGGGTCCCAGGCCTGTCACCAACACAGCAGCTGAGATCTGGGGATGGCTGTCAGCAAATGTGTCTGTGTATCTCTATTTTTCAGTTCCAGCCCGAGTGGGACTCTGTGCTGCTGTCTCGACATATCACCACATACAGAAAAAACTAACACCTGTATTTTACAGGAGAAACCTGTGCCACTTGAAGAGGTAAGTCCTGTTAAACTTCCCACTTGCCCTGAGTGTCCTGTCTCTGCAGGAGTCATGACCCCGCCGACCCTCCCTGATCCCTTGTCGGCCCAGGTGGTCAGGGGTACCTGCTGCTCAGCTCCTCTTTCTAGAGCCTCCCTCCCTGACCAGGGATGGGCTCTGGAAGAACCCACACTCCTTCAATGGCTCACCACAGAGGCCCCTGGAACCAAGCTGTGTGTCTGCCAGGCTCCAGGTGGACTCACCTTTTATTTGTGGCAGCCTCCAGTTCAAAAATATTGAAGTCCCAGTACTCCTCGTTTTCCATGGCCCGAGCTATCCGTGGGGGGACATCGTGAAGGGAGATGGGGGTGATTATACTGCTGGGCACCTGCTGAAGATCTGCAAAGTGATGTGGTGGAGAACAAAATTAATAGGCTTTATAGTATTTACTGCTCCGGTGGGGACAGCTGCTTTGTTTCTGAGGTATAGGACATACCAAGAAACTTCTTACAGATGAAAAAAATTAACTGAAAACATATCTGCAAAATGTTTTCACCATTTGTGTTACTATAATATTAACAATGCCCTGAAAAATTAAAAAGTTAAAACTCACTTTTTGTCGAAAGAACATACTCATTCCCAGAGAGTCTTCGCAAACCATCCTGATAAAAATCAAGGAAACAAGAGAAAGAGAAGTCAAAACTATTCCTTACTTCTTGAAAATGCCAGGACAGTAGGTCTCCGAGGAGAGCTGAGGGCAGCCTCTCCACCAATGCCCCCTGATCTCCCCTGTGATTAACAACTGGACTCAGTCACCTGACACAGAGCGCAGGGCCTGATGCTGGGAAAACTGTCTAAGCTCAAGCCACACAAGCAAGGTAAGCTTGCAAGATGCCCCAAAGCCCAGCATTGCTGGGGGCCCTCAGTGCCGCTTGGGTGTGTCAGGGACAACTGGCTTCTGCCCTCAAGCCTCCCCTCTGCCATTTCCTTGCCACCCTCCTTACTGCAAGGGTAAGGAGGCTGTCATTTCCAGCTTCCTCTGGAAAAGTGGATTCTTTTGCACTTCCACATACCTTCAGACCCCTGGCTGCCTCTTGGAGTGAGAGCCCTCCTAGACCACGGCACAAGCCCCTAACAGCCCCGCTCTCCCATCTTCCTTCCCTTCCTCCCTCCTCCAAGGACATAATCCCACCCCACCGCCATTATTTTCACCCCTTACCCACAGGCTGGAGGCACCTGTGCCTCAAATAGGTAGGACCACGGTTAGACATTATTGTCCCTGGGAACCACTGTACCCTACAGATTACTATAGAAGGTCTAGAGCCTTCTGTTTAAGATGTGAACTTCAGAAAGCAAGCACTGGGAGGGGAGTGGAGTTTTTGTTGTTTTTTTTTTTTTTTTTTTTGGCGCTGGTGAGGAGGTAAATTTTACTTCTGGCCAAGACAAGAGGTGAAGACAGTGACAGAATGATCTGTTTCCCACAAAGTTGTTCTTCCCTGGTGAGACCACTCTGCTAGCTGGGCTGGAGGAGGCCTCCAGGACCCCCGAGAGCCCATGGTATGAAACCACCAAATCTATGCAGGTTGTTTTGAAAGGAAACTGTGCCCCATCCTCTGGTGCCTCTTAAAGCATATATAGTCTTTCTGTGTCATAATTTGGTATGAATCATTTCATATTTTTTTTCTGCTGTAGTTTTCAAAATCTTTAAAACAATCAAGTTTTACTTAAATTCGTCATAGGACCCCTAAGCAAAAATGAAGAACCTAGCCCTGCAGACTGTCAAGACTCCCCCTTCTCTGCTTTGAGCTGAAGTCTCCCTGGGTGGCAGGCAACAGGTGGGTGACGGCTCTGGCCAAAGAACAGTCGAGCCCGAGTGATGGAGGGATTCAGGCCTCCGCTGAGCCCTACCCACGAAGAGCTCTGTGTAGGCCAGCCATACACAAATGATGTCTGGGGAAACAGACAAGAACAGGAGGCTCTCGCCAGCAACCGGGCCAAATATACTTACAGACATTAAGCCCCCAACAAGGTCATTGGCATGAGGATCATCATCCTTAGCACCAAACTGTGGTGAATATAATTCAGTGCTTCTCAGGATTTCCAGCACACGGTCTAAGGCTTCCGTCACAGGCATGGGGCTGCTCTCCTGGGCAGCGTTGATAATGTTGATTACCTAAAGCATGGGAAGACCACATGAGTTTCAACCCTACATGTGGAGGGAGGGCGATGCAGAGGGGCAGGCTGGTCACGGTGCTCAACCAAACAGACCAGCCTCTGTGTTGATGTGACATGTCCTCTTTCATTAGAGGAGACTGCTCCATACAATGAGGAAAGCATTCTTATCAGGCGGGCCTGCTTCCTCTCACTGGAAACATGCAACCCCAAGAACAAGGGACTTCCCTGCACACTTGTTGGACACCGCCCACACATGCCCTACCTTGGTGATGGGCGCCTCAATCGTCATGGAATGTATCCGGGCCATGGAGGAGTGTCGTCTCTGACTGCCAACTGTTGAGAGAGCACATGACATGGAGGTCAGGGTACGCACAGCTGCAGGCACCTGCTGACCACGGGGGGGGGGGGCCGGGCCCTGCCTTGCTCCCTGCACCACCCCCCCACAGGCTCCCATGTGCTCAGCTGCAAGAGCAAGGGGGAAGAGTGGAACTGTGTCCCAACAAGCCTGGGGTTCTGGCAGAACCAACTGCCAGCAGCTTCCTTCAGTCCTAGGCACTAGGATGCACGTGCCCCCCCAGACTGAACTTCTGATATCACAGGCCAGAGAAAAAACAGGGTAAACAATCTAGCAAGTCAAGGCCAAACAGTTAGCCTCTTTTTGCGTTTATAACAATAAGCCTTTTAATATTCAGCTTGCCGCTATCCAGGAGCAAAAATGTTCTCGAAGACAATGCCACACAGGCTCTTTGTTTCATATATGGCAGGAGCAATAAGCACAGTCCCCTATCAACTGAAATACAGGAATTTTTGGTTAAATTTTTCAAGGCACCTTTTGGTGTTCTCCATGGTGATGCTTAATCAAAATCAATGAGGTAAACACCATCAATGAGACAGGCAGTAATGCCTCGGCTCTGTCTGAAGTTTGTTCATGTTCTGGTGCTCCTGTCATGATATGGTTCCTCTGGGGTAAAGGGAAGGCTGGGTGGTGTACAGGCAGGAAAAAAACATACACATAGTGTTCTGTGTGTCTCCCTGAAAGCCCCACTGTCAGGCCAAATGCTGTTTACCACAGACCTGAAGGGACCACAGACTGTTCAATGGCCTGATACGTCAGCCTTGTTTCACCAAACTGAGGTCTAAGAAGCACAGGGCAAGATTAACCATCTCAGGGCCTCTAAAGCGTTTTAGATCTCAGGGACCTACAACACTCCTTACATCTAATTTTGGCAATCAGCATATGGTTGCCACCTCCCCATTCTACCCAGTTAAGGTCACTAAACCAAAAATAAAAACCACTGTTTTATCATTATGTCATAAAAGGACCCGGTCTCATTTAAAAATGGAATGAAAGTGACATATGCTTATAAAAATGAAATAACAGTATAAATAAAGTAAGAAGAAGAAACAGGGCATAAAGGCTGCCCTGTGTGCAGCAAGCCCAAAAGAATCTATAAACACTACTCTGACAACCGATGAGCAAGTGTATCAAGGTTACCGGGTACGTAACTATCAGGTAATTACATAGAACGTCAAAGTTCTATAAACTAGCAACAAACAATTAGGAACTAAAATAAAACATCATTATGAAAGCATCAAAACCCACCAATATTTAGGAATATATGTAAGGAAAGATGTGTAGAATTTATACACTGAAAAATGCAAAATGCTGCTGAGAGAAAATTAAAACCACCTGAAAGGAAACACAGAAGGCATCCATGGTTTGAAAGATTCAGTATCATTGAGATTTCCATTTTCCCTAAAGTGATCCATAGATTCGAGAGACTCCCAGAGATACCACCCCAGGAGGCTGTGTGTGTGTGTGTGTGTGTGTGTGTGTGTACGTGTATAAGTAAACTAACAAGCTGATGCTAACTGTTGTATGGAAACACAAAGGACCTATAATAGATAAGACAGTTGTAAAGAATAGTAATTTTACACTACCAACTATGAAGGCTTTACTGCAGAGGCTCTAGAAGCTGATGGTGGTATTGGTACACATATAGACTAACAGAACAAGGAAAAGAGAAGAATCCAGAAAATGACCATCTATTTATCGTCACCTGATTATAATAATGGCACTGCTGAAAATACTTTTTTTTTCTATATGATGATGGGCTAATTGGACTTGCATGAGCGAGGAAAATTCATCCTTGATCCCTACTTTCATCAGATATAAAAATTAATTTGAAATGAATCACAGACCTGTGGTGAAAAATAAAACGATAAAGCTTCTATAAGAAAACACGGGAGAATATCTTCATGACCTTGGGCTAGAGAAAGATTTCTTGAACAGGACACAAAAAAGCACCAGCTATAATAGAAAACACTGATAAAATGAGCTTTATTAAAATTAAGAACTCCTGTTCACATTAAAGATCACCAAGAGAGTAAAAAGGCAAACCACAGACTAACAAAATATATGTGATGCATAAAGAGTTTTTACCAAACCAGTGAGATAAACAACCTGATTATAAAAACAAGCAAAATATCTGAACAACACTTCACAAGAGAATGTCCAAATGGTCAGTAAGCATATGGAAGGGGTACTCATCCTCATTCGACACCAGGAAAATGAAAATTAAAACCATATCCACCAGAATGGCTGAAATTTGAAATGCCAAGATAACCAAGTGCGGGAGGTTGCAGAGCAAAGGGACCACCCACACATCAGCAGTGGGCAAGAATGTAGGACAACACATCTTGGGGAAACATCTGTAGCTGCCCAGAGGCCCAGCAATTCCACTTCCAGGTAGGACAGGAATACACATGTCCACCAAAAAAGAGTTGCATAAGAACATTCACACAGCCTTATTCTTAACAGCTCCCAAATGGGAAGAGAACACAGATGCCTATGAACAAGAGAATGGATCCAAGGTGACACATTCCTACAATGGAAGACTGCAGAGCAATAGAGAAAGGATGAAGTCCTGGCACACCTAACAACATGAAGGGATCGTAAGAACACGAACTGAAAGAAGGCAGATGCCAGGCATACATGCTATAAAATCCATCTCTCTGAAGCGTAAGAGGAGGCCAAAGAGGTTTACGGTGCTAGAAATCTAGTGGCTGCTTCTGTGAGGTACAAGGTGTGTGTGCATGTTTGTTTTCTGTATCTGCTTTGCTTTGGGTGGTGGTTACACAAGTGTATGGAGCTGTCAAAACTCATGGAACCAAACACTTAATATCTGAATTTCACTGTGTGTAAATTATAATTCAGTTAAAAAGACTAGTGATTAGAGGCACATGGGTGGCTCACTGGTTGAGTGTCTGCTTTTGGCTCAGGTTGTGATCCGGGAGTCCTAGGATTGAGTCCTCCATCAGGCTTTCTGCAGGGAGCCTGCTTTTCCCTCTGCCTATGTCTCTGCCTCTCTCTGTATGTCTCTCATGAATAAATAAATAAAATCTTAAAAAAAAAAAGGCACCTAGTGATTAAAAACCAGAAACATGGGGCATGCCTGGGTGGTTCGTTGGTGGGTGGCCAACTCTTGATTTTGGCTCAGGTTATGATCTCAGGGTCCTGGGATCCAGCACTGAGTTGGGCTCTGTGCTCAGCAGAGAGTCTGCCAGGGGTTCTCTCTCTCCCTCTCCCTTGGCCCCTCCTCCTGTTCTAGCTCCCTCCCTCTTTCTCTCTCTCTCAATCTTTAAAAAAACAAACCCAGAAATATTAAAGAAAAACATTTACCTCTTAAAAATACAGAAATGGACCAAGTCAGTCTAAGAATGAACAGAACATGGGAGGAAGATTGTTGTGGGTGGGGGCAACCTTGTCCCTGTCCCATTCTGCCCGAGGCCCATGGGGGTGCACGAGTGAAGGCCACAGTGAAGATGGTGGAGGCAGCTACCGTCCCCCCTTGCCAGGCACCCTCATGTAACCCTCACACAGCCCTCTGTGGGTAGCATCACTGTCCCCATTTCACAGAGAGCAAATGGAAGCACAGAAGTCTACCCCCAAGGCTGTACACAAAATAGATGATGCTGGGACTAGAATCAAGGGTATTCTGAGGCCAAAGCCCAAGCTCTGGCCCGTGACACCACACTGCTTCCTCGCAGCAGGGTGGGGCCTGTGTAGTCTTTCCAGTGTTTTCTGAGCCTCATAACAAACCCAAGGGCACTGGATCCCCATTGTATTATCTCGGTTGCTATTACCTTGGAAAGTTGTGGCTTTTTATCTAGCACCAACCAACTCCATATGCCCCTGGGTCAAAGAAAGTACAGAGCTAGCAGTACTATTTGCCTCCACACTGTATTAGTAATTTTCTTTACATTTTAAAAACTACTATATCATCCAGACCACACATCTACTGTAATCTTGAAAAATTATATTCCAATTAAAATTTAAATAATGTTTGCTTAGTCAGAGTCTTTCAAATCCCCAAAGGCAGCTCACCTCTCCACCAAAAGGTAAGTTTCCATGGCAAACTGCAACCCACAATGGAATATATTAAGAATTTCCAAATGCATTATGTATTACCCATGTAATTATAGCAGATAAATGGACATCCTCCGCTGTTAATAGTTTAGAAAATAAACTATAGAATAGATAGTAAAATGTAGGGTTTTTTTCTTTATTTCCTCACTCCATCAAAAGGCTGAGAATGGAGCCCCCTGGCAGGAGTCGGATGAGGGGGAAATGGACACGGGTTGCTAGAGGGTCCCCTCCCCTCTCCTGAACTGGTGTGGGCAGTGACCTGGAGAGCAGACTGAGGACAGAATGTCTGGTATTCATGTGTTCAGCATTTTCTCCTCCTGTCTTTGTCACCTACCTTCACTTGTTCGAGAAGCAAGAGTTCTGACATCTAGCGAGCTTTTCCTTCTGTCTTTATGTTTGCCTGACTGATTATCTGTGGAAACAAACTATAAATCACCTCTTCAAAAGAATTTTAACAATTTATTAGGAAAGTTACAGATCTAAATTTTTTCAATAACAAAATTTAAGAATTAGAACACCATTTAAGAAGTCACAAAAGTCAACAGAGTGCCCGGAGATGAAGACTTTGACCAATGAAGTTTAAGCGGGGGGGGGGGGGGGGGGGGGGATTTTCTCAAAATGTCCCACCTCGTACAGTCATAAACAATCTCTTATACTTCCGCATAATCAAATAAAATGGTTAAAACATTTTGATTCTCACCCATCCTTGCCCCAAAGGTAAATTTTTTTTTTTTTTTTTTACAATACATGTTTTACAATGTCCCAGGGAAAAACATATCTCTCTTTTCAAGCGTAGTACAGGGAACACTGGTTTGGGGTCTACTTCAAAAGACAGTTTATCTTTCTCCCTGCTGCCCCTGCTTCCTGTGAGCTGCGCCCCCTCTTCCAGCCTCCAGGAGGGGCTGGCTTTGACTCCTCTCACCCACTGACCCCATGGCAACCAATGACAAGGCAGAGCTGACCCTCCTTCCTGTGCCCTGCTGTGTGCTACCCTTGGTGCTGAGCCTCTCCAAATTGTTCCCATTTCATACATGAGGAAACTGGCAGCTGGCGCTCCAGCGGAGCCTTCTCCACCTGCAGGCTGCATCTTTTCTACCCTCCCCTGGCTGCCTCAGCTAGAGTCCCTGCTCAGCAACAGGACCCAAATGCAGGCCCTTCATGTCTCTCCCCACATCAAGAAGCTGCTTCATGGGGTATCTGCTACATTTTCTTTTACATGGGCACTGACAGTGAACTTGTCATGTCACCTGGACGCTCCTTGTTGCTACATCTGAAGGATACTGTTCAGGTCTTACTTATGGTACTAGACACACTGACCACTCTTTCTGGAAACTCCTGATTTTCCTTCCGTTTCTTACTCTCCCTTCTTCATTCCTCAACCCCCTTCCTCATGGTTCCCTCCTTCCGGCTCCCAAGATTCTGTTCTTAGCCCTTCTTGTCCTCCCAGCAACATGTCTCCTTGGGAGATCTCATTTATTCCCACAGTTTTAACTAACTCCTGTGTTGCTATCTCATCCCAGGCTTCTCCAGAGAGCCAGACGCCATCGGACACCCCTCAGGCACTCCCAGCGTACTCATCTTCCCCCAGATCCAGTAAAGTTGGAAACAAGTCATACGCTTCTCCCTTCCTCTTCCTCAACTGGCCAGCTGAATCTACACATTTTATCTCCTAAATAAATCTTTAGTCTACCCCTGCTCTGTCCTTGTCCTAGCTCAGGCACTCTCCCTCCTCCTCTGGATTATAGCAACAGCCTCCTTCACTGGTCCCACAGTCCCCAACCTTGTCCCTTTCATCCCATTCTCTGTGGGCAGATCCTCCTACAACAAAAATCTGACTAGATCACTCTCCCAATTAAAACATTTCAATGGGTCAACCATTATTTTTAGGATGTGACCAGAGTATGGCCCCAGAGTCCTAGGATATCTAGACCTTCTCTCTCCGGCCACCACAAACTATTTCCTCTCACAATCTTCTACGCCTTGGCACCAACTGCTTACCTCCACTTGGGAATGGACCCCTCCCAGGCCACCTTCTTTACCGGGTTAATTCTCTATCCTCTTTGAAGAAGCAGTGAAGATGCATTTCGGGTATCATAACCTTTTGGAATGTTCCCCTAATGCCTCCCTGCACCCCTCAACACTGTCAGTAGCCAGCAATGTCCACCTTCCTCCCCAGCTATGGAGGACACAAGGGCAGAAACAGCCTTCCTTTCTTATTCCTGGGGGACCAGCACTGCCTTGCATGTAACAGACGCTCGACAAGCACCTGTGTATCCCTGTTTGGATATAAGGTCCACTACATAGAACACTCTGCTTCTGTGCCTCCCTTGCTCAAAAATGTTGAGCGCTGCAGAGAGAGAATAAATGGCTGGCAGTCAAAGACAGGACAAGCTGCTTGTCACAACCTGCCTCTCGCCTCACCTGCCATGACCACACGTGGCTGTGTTGGCACCCCCGCCACTCCTACCTCAACATGATGCTCTCTCTAGATTCTCATTCCCTCAAATTAAGCCCCTCTTCTGGCCCCCAGACAGACACAGATCCTGGCCTGTCTCCTTCCTCTGAGCTCTGTGGAGGTCACATCCACACGACCACCTGGGAAGACAGCTCTGAACCTACTGGGTTGGTCCTGCACTCTTTTTTCTCCCTTTTAGCCACTCCACACACATTCACTGGGCACCTCCCACATGCTGGGCCCTCTGCCAGGCGTTAGCAATGTGAAGACAAACAAAGTATGGTCCATGTCTACAAATGGGCTGGGATGCAGGGAAACAAATGTAGGTGAACCAAGAGGCAGAGTAACAGCTTTGCAGGGCAGAAGGGGTCCCGAGGAGAAAAGGCAGGTTCTCGTCTGAGAGCAAATGAGTTAGGTTGTGTAGATGTAGCCAACAAGAGGAGGAAACATTTCCAGGAGGAAGCTGCTTATGCCCGTGGGGCAAAATGTGGCTGCAGAGAAGCAAAATGCATGTACCAAGGACCGGGCTGTGGCAAAAGTGGAAGAGAAGCAGCTTTCATTTGTATTGAATGTTTTAAGGTTACTCTATCGCTGTGTAAATCCTCCACCTTCCTGGCCCCAGCAACCCCACTGGGGTCCCTGGCTCCCCACCCAAATCCAACAACTCTGTGTAGACCAATCTCAAATAGCTTGCACCTGCTGGGATGCTGCTCCTGGGGAGGGAGGTGGCTGGCTTTCAGAGGCAGACACGGGTACGGAGGATGAGTGCAGGTTCATACCTGGCCAGACTGCAAGCCCTGAAGAAACATGAGTCCAAGCCCTCACACCTAGTAAGTGTGCTCTGAGACGCCTGGCCTGTCAATGGACAGAAGCCTACATGGGCCTCCAAAGACCAGGGCTTGGGCTCAGCACCCCCTCTGACTTCAGCTCTCTGCTTCTTGTTCCCTAGAACATGATCCTTCCATGCCTCCCCTAACAGGTCTTTAGCAGTAAACCCAGGGAACCGTGGAACAGCAGTGAGGGTGGTAAGCATTCAGTAGCCGCTTCCACTGCTACGTGAACATGGTGCTCTAGCGGGATGAGCTCCATTTTGGAGATGGGGAAGCTGCGGACTGGATGTCTGCCAGGACTTGCTGGGAACACTGCAGACTTTTAGAGAACTTTCTGTGACACTCTTAATAGTTCAGGCATTTGAGAGCAAATTTGCTCTGCACTGGGACCACTGAACTCCTAAGAGCCAGCTTCTAGTTAGCCCTCTTCTCCCTGGCCTCTCCACCTCCTCCACCTGAGGAAGCTCGCCTTCTCCGGATGCCAAGGAGCACTTGAAGGCTTTCCAGTAGTTCAGGACACCTGTATCCATGGGCTCAACCTGGCAGCCCCAGAGTACCTGTAAGATATACTGAAGCACCATGCCACGCTGCCTGACCTGGAACTTGTCACAGTTCTGATAATACCTTCCCCACCCCCCTACCCATGAAACACAGAGTGCAGGTTTCTCACCAGCAGACATCTGCTGCCTGGTGTGCAGTGGTGGTACGAGGAATTTTGGTGGCACGAATGACTTCCACATCCTGCTGGCTACACATCCCCTCACTGTCTGCTACTGCTGGCCTCCCACCCACAGTACTCAGTCAGCTTGCCTCCCCACTCTCATCAGGAGCAACGTCCTGTGGCCCTGGACTCTCCATATGCCACCAGACATCTCCACAAGGCTCTTCCAGGCACCCAAGGTAGACCAAGTTCAAAGCTAAACTCAGATGTTGACACTCAATTCTCCTGCTCAAAAGTCCTCAGGCTCCCCCGCCTACAGAGGAAAATCCTAATCTCCTACTTGGCATCTGAGGGGGAATCCCTCATGAGCCCAATTCCCCTTTCCATACTGACCAGTCAAAATTTAATCCTGCTCTTTCTCGAACACACTCTGACCTTTTCCTCTTTTTATGGTTTTTATTTCTGGAATGCTTTTCCTTTCACACCACTCTCCTTAGTCCAGACCACCTCTCCCTGTCTGGAATTTTCTCCTCCTCCTCTAGGCCACCATGGCACCACCAGTCCTTTCCCAGCCACTACTGATCACTGCTTATCATTACTTGTGTCCCCTGGCTGTCGACAGGTCTCTCTTCATTCCAGCTGAAAGCCTCACTGATCCTGGAGTGAACTGCCCCGGTGTATACTCCAGAGCTTTGGAGCCGGCCATCTGGATTCCAGTGCCAGCTTAACTGGGTTCTAGGTGGACTCTCCTGGGCAAATTATTTAGCCCTGCAATTTCCTTACCTGTCAAAAGGGAGCTTCATCCACAAAATCTTTACCCTACTGGGTCATTGCAAGGCTTCAATTAAACATGCTTTAATTTAAGCACTTAGCATGGGGTCTTGTGCATGGTAAATGCTCAGAAAAACACATGGGACCCATTCCTAGAATGAATGAGTGAATGAATGAATGAATGAATGTTCTGGTACTGCAGAAAGTATGTCACCAACAGCTGAGGGGATGGAAGACAAAGTCTTTCCCTAAAGACTCCTATAGACTAGCTGGGCAACCAGAGCATTGCCTGGGCATGGTGGGTTGCTGTTAAACACCCACAGGGTGTGATGGAGCCGCCTCTGGGTGGAGCTGGAAGAACTCTGCACCAGCACAGCTTGGCCCTCACCTATAACCACCAGGTGAGGAAGGTGGCTTGCTGAGGCCATGACATATGCTTGAGGGAAACAGGCAATGCCGGGGCAGGGAAAAACACAGATGTGGAGATGAGCAGGCGGCGTCCAAAGCATGATAGGGGACAGACACAAGGTGAGCCAAGCCTGTCAGGGTCCAGCTACCTCCCCATAGGCTGGAGGGGATAACTATCAGGAGGTGGAGATATCCCTGCTTGAATACTGTAGTCTTATACCCAACACTGTTGCCTCTTAAAGCACAGGTGAGGCCAACAAGTCACAGCTCACTCAACATATCTTTACAAGGTTCCTGCATCTGGGGTGATCAGTTTTCTCCCCACAGGCTGAGATCCACCCCAGGACAGGACACCTGTAAGAATGCCCACAGGTGCTCAGGTGCATCAGCTCATAAACCAGCCTGGGGCGTTAGGAGAGACATGTTGTCATGGTGCTAAGAAAATACACCTCCCCCCTCGCCCCCGTGCATGAGGTGAGCTAGGCAGAGTAAGGGTCTGGTTTTGTTGTTTTCACCAGCCTGATAACCCCAAAGAATGGACATGGAGCACCATACCTGTATGAGTGTCAGACTGAACACATTCAGTTATTTTCTCAGCCTAAAAATAAATGTAGAAGCCATTAGTTCTGATTGCCTAGTCACGTAATTGGGGAAATCTTGCTGGGCACCCCTGGAGTCCCTAGGGCTCCCTTTACATACCTTATTACTGCCATTGCACACTCTGATAATGGACACATAGTGTCTAATTTTTCTGCAAGTAGAAAACAATACATTATTTCTCTCCTGGCTCTCTAATCTGATAGGAATGCAGCTAATTTTTATTATGAAAGAGCATCTCCCTTTCACAATACACAAAATGCTCTGAGGGGAGCATTTCTATTGTTTGTGGCCAAGGCCACCAATAAACAGGTGAGAGTCCATGAGCCACTTCTGGTGTCTCTGCAGAAAAGAAGTGAGCTCTTCAGTAAAAACAACACAATTCTTCCAAGTTATCACAACATACAATAAAAAATACCAGTGTTTTAAACAACGGACTGCATGCTAACCAACCAAAAGCCTTTCATTCCTTGGCATGTTTTCATTTTCACAGCCCTTTGTATCTACATTCCTCCTAAGGTTCCAGCCAACATTGTGCTCCCTGCCACTAAGGTGGCACTATGGCCACACCGAGCTCACTGGCAAGAGGCGGGGAAGGGTCCTCGACCAGGCACTCAGGGCTCATCTCAGAAGCTGCAGGCGGAACTCCTCACTACTCACTGGGCCTTCCACTTTTCCAATTCTCCCCCCAGATCATCAAATCCCTAGACTTATCCCAAAAAAACTTGGAGGACGACATAAAAAGGCAAAGAATTGGAACAGGGAGCCCACATAGACCCGCCTCCCTGAGACCATCACTCATGGGGGACCAAGCACGGGGGCCCTGTGGTCAGCATGGCAGCCCTGCTCCACCCCCTGCTGGTGAAACCTCCCACCTCAGGCCTCAGTTTCCTCATCTGTAAAACGGAGATGATCACAATACTGACGCCACAGTGTGTGTTGATGAGGAAACAAAGTGACATCTACCAGGCACCAAGCCTGCCCATGGAGGGAGGGCTCGAGAAGCAGCCGCAGCTGCTGTAACCACCATGGCCACATTCCCTCCTGGTCTTGTGTTTCCTTCTTTTATTTTCAGGATAGAGATTATATTCTAGGTATGATTTCACATTTTGATTTTTGTGTTTACCTTAAGCATTTTTTTCCTTACCATTTAATTTTCTATGATCATCATTTCTGATGGTTGCATATTTTACTGTTGGGTATCCTACAATTCAGATTTATAATTTCCCACTGTTCATATTATTTAAGATATATTCTGAGGCAAACCATATGACATTTTTAGGCTCCTGATATATAATACTTTGCCATCTGTAGTCACATCTGTTTTATATGAGAGTTGCTATAAATGGTAATGACTTAAATACCTTTATCTAATTTGATAGATCTACAGAGAAATAATACATAGTCTTTCAAATTAGATAAAAATCTTTTAAATATAGAGAATCCAGCAGTTAGTGTTCTTGCCACATGGCATAATACTGTGGCATTCTTTTTTTTTTTTTAATTTTTTTTATTTTTATTTTTTTTTACTGTGGCATTCTAACTGAAATACTGTAGTCTCTCTTGTGTCCATGCAGCAGAAGCACAATTGTCTGGAGCCTGGTGGCCCTGGGTCACGAGCTGGGGAGGTCGGGCTGTAGCCATGAGGACGCTCTACCCTGGAAGGTGGTTCTTTGATGACACTTGACCTTGTGACAAGTCTTCCTTTTAAATTTCTGCATGCAGGGATCCCTGGGTGGCGCAGCGGTTTGGCGCCTGCCTTTGGCCCAGGGCGCGATCCTGGAGACCCGGGATCGAATCCCACGTCAGGCTCCTGGTGCATGGAGCCTGCTTCTCCCTCTGCCTGTGTCTCTGCCTCTCTCTCTCTCTCTCTCTGTATGTGACTATCATAAATAAATAAAAATTAAAAAAAAAAAATAAATTTCTGCATGCAGTTCTTAACCTACTGAAGTATTCAGAGCAAATTCTGCCCTAAGCCAAGCATGGTATGTTGACTGGAGTACCTGGATTTTCCACTTACCCTCCCTGTCCAATGACAGGTATTATCTTCACATTTTGTTGCACATTATCTCCATTTTTCTTTTTGGCATGGTAGATTCCTTGCCACTCCTATAAATGGAATGTAAGCATCATTATACTGTGCGTTCAAAACATAAACCCAAGAACATCTTCTATGTGAGGTTCTGATTCACTTACCGTGGCTAAAGCAATTCAGACAAAAAAAATGATCCCAACCCCAAACACAACATTGGGCAATCTGTTTTCCCCAAGTCCATCTCTTCCTGCATGGGGGACAAACACCAGCTGGCCATGGTAGGAGTGGTCACAGGTTTTCAGGAGCTGTCCTCTGGCAAGAGGGCCTGGCCTCGGAATGAAGAATGGTCCCTGGCTGCAGCACACAGGTTCCTCAGACTGTCCTGGCTCTCACCCGCGTGCTGCAGGGGAGGAGCAGCATGGTCTCTGCTCCCCTGATGGGAGAACCTCAGGACTGGGGCAGAGAAGGGGCCACTCTGCTGCCACTAGCACAGTGGCCTACTACCATCCTCTGGGACATGTGGGGATTCCAGTCCCTCTGCAGGGAAGTGGATGAAGATGACAGCCAAGTCTGGGCTCAGGTAGAACAGATTGGAGACCTTAAAAGCCAGGGCTGCAGCGACATCAGCTGTGCTCTCACGGCCAGTCAGAACATGCACAGATCCTCTTAGAATGAATCTGCAGTCTGGGAGAGCAGTTGTGTATGGGCCATGACCCCAGCGAGAACGGGGACTGCAGGTGGCAACCCTACTCTTGGGGTGGTGCAGAGAAGTCTGGAATGGAGTGGGGTTTTGTCATCACCTAAAAGGTTCTGAATTCCTGCAAGGGTCACCAAGGTCCTTAAGCTATAAATAGCTTGAGGATTTACTGTAGGACACTCAACTCTTAGGGTGACCCCTAACCCTCCTGACCTTCTAGATCCTTCAGGACCTAGGGCTGACCCAGGCAGGAAACAGACCACCGTGGCAGCCTTGGTGGCTTAGCTCACATCTGTCCAGACCCTTACAAAGGGTCCATTCTGAAATCTTCCATGCTTATGGCCTGGCAACCTGCATGCAAATGCCAACAAGAGAATCTCCTCTCAGGCTCCTCTGAGAAAGTGGATTCAGCAGAAGCCAGGACATTCTGACAGAAGCAAAGGATGGTTTCTGATGCTCCCCAGTGTACTTCTGAACACACCGTCCTCAGGAAAGGACTGAAGGAAAAGACAGCCTGAGAGTCCAGCTCCATGCTTATGGACCTCCGGAGCAGAAGGAAGGTGAGGGTCTCACACACCATAGTTCTGAGGGGAGACTGGCCTGTGCCAGGCAAGAGCTAAACAGAGGTCACTAGACAGGAAGCTACCGCCTGCCTTCTGTATCTGCAGCCTGTGTATCCTCGCAGGAGGCTTCAGCAGATAGCTACAGACTTACTGCCAAAGCTCACTACCAACAGAAATGTAGGAAATTGATTGTGGTGACATTTACAAAACTCTGTGAATAGACCAAACACCAGTGAATTGCAGACTTTAATGGGTGAATTCTCAATTATTCTCAAGAGAGAATAATTCTATAGAGTTTTTATAGAAAAGAGAGAGAAAAATGGGAGACTAATTCAATCCATCCATCAGTCAGAACTTTAAAATATATCTGCAGGATTTTCTCCGCTAATCCTTTCTGGATAGACATGTGCAGCTGCCAGATCCCAAGGAGAGGAATAGGAAGCCAGTTTAGCCAGTGTTGAATGGTCCAGCTGAGGAACAAAGTGATTTAGTCAGTGTCTCTGCTTCGAGAACACTTTTGCCTGTGAGTTCTCCAGTCATTAACAGAAGCAAAAATATTTACTTATCACAGATCATAGTTCTTATCAAAAATATTGACCTATCAGAAATATACGAGTTGTAGTTCCTGGAATAACATAGTACTACCTCAGAACGCACTCATAAAGATTACATCTGGTAACATACAGAAATTCTTGGCCGAGTCCTGACACATAGCAAACATTCAGTAAATGGCCATTCAGTTCCAGCCCAGGTGGTTTTGCACAGGCTTCTCTGGGCCATGCTCCCCTCAGAACCATATGAAGACCCATGCCCCGCTGCTGTTCTGGGGCAGGCCAAGCACTGAGTTGGGCTTCTCGGACTACTGAGACAGCCCCTCTGGGTGCCCAGTCATCCCCAGGGCTTGCACAGTGCCAGCACACAGTCAGTCAAGGGACACTGGGGCTCCTGTTCAGCCAAATGGAATTGGGAGGCCAAGGTCAGTCTGTAGAATCCTTGTAGCTAGGCCTAGGGATTGCACTCCAGGCCCAGGGAGCAGTGTGATCAGACTAACCACTTGGGAGCATAGGAAGCGCTGACCAGAGATCTCCAGAAAATGGCCCTGACGGGATTCGGCCACCACAGTCCAAGGGTGGCAAGAAGGCCCCACACAAGGTCAGGTCCAGGCAACAGACACTGAGATGCAGGGATGTAACAGACATCATCGCTTAGCAATGGACTGGACACTGATGGGTGGAGAGGAACCAAAACCATTCTAGGAATGAGGCAAGTGGGAGGCCAACCAACGAGCAGAGATAGCAGGGGCTGGAGAGGATGGATATTTTGGTTAACGAGGGATGAGGGAAAAATTGTTAGACAAGGTGATTTCAAGATGATGGA
The DNA here is from genome assembly GCF_048164855.1 of Canis lupus baileyi. Taxonomy (NCBI): domain Eukaryota; kingdom Metazoa; phylum Chordata; class Mammalia; order Carnivora; family Canidae; genus Canis; species Canis lupus. The sequence goes on along the minus strand of NC_132839.1, from coordinate 55,787,758 downwards.
GGGAAGTTGTATGAGACCCTGGTGAGAAGCTGAGGCTGAAAATGGGAAGGCGTGGGCCATGTATGCAGAGCAGCAAAGTGCCTCACCAAGCGAGATTTCTGAGAAATACGGCAGGGACGAAGAACCCTGGTAAACCTGGGAGGAATGGTGGAAGAAAGATCAGGAGAGGAGGGGAGCCTGTGAGGAACCATAGGAGCTCCAAGTTTCGAAAAGCTAGAGGGCTCTGCAGCCAAATGTCATGATTATACGTAGGCACTGAGCAGCCAACATGTTCTAGTGCCTACAAGACACAATTTCCAAGGGAAGAGCCCATAGAAGGCTCAGGCATGTGAGAAGAGGAGAGTGTGAGTTCTAGAGCCCTTCTAGAGAAGTCTTGGGGACGAGGAAAGGGAGGGAATTGGGAAGGATGTATACGGGCGGGGATGCAAAGAAGCATGAGCATGGAGGCTGAGGCTGAGAACAATAGGTAGAGGGGTTTGTGGAGAGCTATGTTTGCCATACTCTCTGTGTGAACATCATCAGAATTTCTTCTCTGTCCCCAACTGGCACATCTAGAATCTGGCCCTTTGAAGCTGCCCTCTTTCCATTACCAAACCACTTCCTGAGTCCCTGTTCTGGTTCCCAGGGCATGTCTGAGCTCTCTCCACTGAGCCCAGTGACTCTGTCTTCCAGGGCTGGCTGACCCCTTAGCAAGTGCTTCTTCTCCCTCCATAGGGAAACTCAATCATGAAGGCCATATATCGTTTCATTTCACAAAAATTATCCAACTAAATAGCCTGTCCTGCTGCAGCGTTGTCAGCAAACCAAGGAAAATGGCTGTTCTTCTGCTCTCCCCAGGAACTCCAAAACACACAAATAAATAACCATGCTCCCAATGAAGTGATGCTGAGGTCAATTATATGATAATCTTTCATATTCTGTGCTCACAATAAACAGGTTTTAGAGAACAGGTCTCCTGTTGTTCAAGTTTGAGGCCCCTTTGTACCTGGCACCAGTGACATTAGTTAGGAGGTGAGATGTTGCTCACACAGATTGGGATGGATCTCAAGGCCTCACGCTAACCCACTAACTGGCCCCTCCCATTCTCTACTTGCTCTCCTCAGTGTTCGTGTTGCCAGATCAAGGCGTACGAGGGCCATAATCTCTGGCTCATGCCTGGCTGACCCTCACAACAGAACCACTGGCTGACCCAGAGGCAGCCTGGGACCTCAGTGTCAGGATTGGGAAGGCCCTGGTAAAGCCCCGCCAGGGCTGCTCTTTGGTCACTGCCTTCTGAGGATGCCCCCTCTCTCAGAGTGAGGGAACCCAGGGTCCAGCCCAGGCAGTATGCCTGAGCGCCTGAGGGGCTCTTCATTCGTCTCAGTCTTCCCTGCTCTCTCCAGAGGACCTGCCACTCTTTCCAGTAAGAAAATCATCATCCGTGACAGAAAAGTTGAAGGCAGAATGGGATTCAAGTAGTGCCCATTTTTATCATTCCCCTGGGAGTATGTCATTGGGCCCTCACAGCCAGCCTGCCCTTTCCTTGTTTTCACAAGGCAAACTGGTGTGCTCAGAGCCACAGAACAAAGGGACACAACCCAAAAATGGTGTCTTAAGGGGCCCAGGTAAAGTAGGGTATAGGCTCTGCAGAGCCCTTCAGCCCCTCATGGCAGACTGCTCTGCTGGGCTATGGGGTGGGGGAGCGGGCAAGAAAGCAGGTCACCAGTGTTTCAAGTATTCTGAATGATCAGATTAATAGTCTCTCACCAACTTCCAAAAGTTAAAAAGAGCCTAGCAGAAAAGACTATGGAAAGCAATAGCCTTTCCCTTGTTTGTTTGTTTTTTAAAGATTTTATTTATTTATTCATGAGAGACACAGAGATAGAGGGAGAGACACAGGCAGAGAGAGAAGCAGGCTCCATGCAGGGAGCCCAATATGGGACTCGATCCCGGGACTCCAAGATCAGGCCCTGGGCCAAAGGCAGGCGCTAAACCGCTGAGCCACCCAGGGATCCCAGCCTTTCCCTTGTCATCACACATGAAAACCTAGTAATAGTGAGGTGCTGGCAGAAGCCAGTGCTGAGAAATAACCTTTCAGACTGAGACTGCCTTCGATCTATCCCTCCAGCACCACGATTATGTGACTTGTCATGTTCACACCCTGGAATAGGAGTTCCCCAAGGCAGCAGTTTATGTTTTGCCCTTTTTTCTATACCACAATCTAGCAGAGTGCCTGCACATAGAAGACATTCCAAAAGAGGCCAAACAGATGCAGATGTGTTGGGCTCAGGTGTGTTCTGAGACCTTGGGTCTTTACCGGCAATCCTCTGCCCAAAGAAGCCACTTGACAACATCTACCACTTAGACAATCAATTATTAGAAAGATCAATGTACTTGTAACAAAGATGAAGATACTGACTTCAAGTGTCAATCAAAGCTATTCTGCATAACAGTTGATTGTCTCCTCCACTTCCTTGATCTTAGTTTCCTCATCTGCAAAATGGGAATAACAGGACCAACACTATCGGCACTTCCCTGGGCCTCAGTGAAGGGTGAGATGCAGATTATCCCGCCCAGGTGATGCTTGGCAAACACCTTCCTTTCCTCTTTGTTACAGAAAGTAAAAAAGGTACTAACCCTCTTACTTACCTTGCCTATCCTGATGCATGAATTTATAGTATCGAGCAAATCAGCCTTTTTTTCATTTATAGGCACTTCTGCTAACTCCTTTCCTATTAATTCACCTGACTGATAGCCCATGGTTGTTTCAAATGCAGGATTTGCATACTGGGGGGAGACAAGAGAAACATCATCAAGCACATTAAAAGAGAATCTGGGAAGAGGACAATCCAGAGTATTTACCCTAAGCCATTATGTTTTCCACCCAGAAAGCTCAGGAGCTTGGAGCTCACTGTGACAGTTTTGAAGTCGCAGAGCATAACCCCTGGAGATCCCTGGGGTCCAGAGAAGCCTCTACCCCAGGGACTTGACTGGGGTTCTGTCATGGTCCCTGAGGCCCCAGAGAGGAACTGGTCCAATCCCCTTGAACATCCAAAGAGGAAGAAGCCACATGAATACCGGCTTGAACTGCTATAGGAGCACTTCTCAGATTATGACACAGTAGAATGAAGTAGTAGACTGAAGTGCAAAGCACCCAGGCTCCCCTCCAGCAAGTCACTCAACCCCCTCTAAGTCTCAATCCGCGTATCTGTTCAATGGGAATGAAACCCCTAGGTCGCCACTCTCAAGTGATACACATGAATCGTGTGCTGGGAAAGCAGGCTATGAACTGGGAAGTACTTACTGATGGAAGGCTGTATGGCTAAATTTCAGAGAGGACCACAAGACTAGAAGAAAATGTACAGGAAAGCTGTGCATGTGCTAATAATAGCAATAATAAAATAGCGGTGATGATAAAGCAATGACTGATACCACTTAGGTTCTGTTTTCCTTGCTAGACACTAGTAAGCACTCCACACGCACTCACCCACTTACAACATCCTGACAAAAGACAGGTTGTTGTAGGAGTATCATTCTTGTCTGTACAGCTCAGAGAGCACATTTAGGGAGACAAAGTAACTTGCCCTATGATGCTCAGCTAGGAAGGTGTGGCAGTTGCCTGCCACCAGCCTGCGCTCTCAATGCCGGCCAGCTGCCTCTCTGGGCACCGACTCCTGAAAGCCGGGATCAGCAGCTCTTTACCAAGCATGTTGCAAGTTAAAGTGAAGAGCTAGAGTGCTTAGGAGAGACAGCAAAGTGGAGCTGATCTCAGACAAAAGGAGTATTTCCTTGGCACAAGCCCTCTTTTGTAATCTAAAAGTACAAGCTATATTATCTTAAGCTGCTTTTATGAATCCTCTTTGCTAATAATGAGTCATTTGTTCAGTAACTACTAGGTTATTCTGGCAATTCTGAGTAGTTTCTAATACATTTCTATAGGTGTAAACTATCTTCAAAAACAATGAGAAAGGCTAGAGCTTGAAGACCTTAGGGTGAGAGCCTCCTCCTGCTCCTGTGGTAATCCCTTTGGATAAAAGCCTCCTCTTGCTAAATAAACAAAAAAGTAAATAATAATAAATGCAAATGTGGTATTTCCACAGAATATTTTCTGGCACCATAAATAACTATTAGTAGCTTTACTTATTTAAAAGGAACTTATTTTAAATTACGTATTTTACAGATTTTGTTCTGATGATTCTCTAAGAAAAACTTGGTCTCTTGAACTTCCAAAAGAAAAAAAAAACATCAGACTGGAAGGGTTTAATGCTAAAGCAATACCAGAAATTCAGAAAAATGAACTTCCAAAATAACCAACCTGTATAACGCGGTCTTCACTTGTAATTTCAATTGCTTCTTGACTTTTCTCTAATGCCGTGAATATTGAGTTACAAGCCCTTTATGGGTAGGGGAAAAAAAAAAAGACTGATTAATGTAAACACTACAAAAAAATCTAATACAATCTTGAGTTATTGTATTAACTTATTTAAATGTGGTTTTCATTTGATGATAAAAGTAACAAATACTAATTCAAGAAAAAGGAGGAGGGAAATATTAAAAAGCATAAAGACAAATAAACACCTTCTGTAACCATGCTACTTGGGACCATGAATATGCATAGCTGTGCCTTCCCTTCCAGGGTGAGGACCAGCGTGGGATACATGCCAGGGCAGCTCTGGGACCCTGCGCCCATGACTGAACCTCCTGAGTCTCCCTCCTCCCCATCTGGGAGAACCCTCCTGAGGGCTACGTGAGAGAAGAGAATCAAGAATCCTGCACAGAGCCCGACAGAAAGGAGATGGTCAATCATTTGTAGCTATTATTTACTTTTTTTATGTAAAAAAAGAATACGTATTTGGAAGGAGGAAAGAAATTGTAGCAAATTACAAACTTAAAAAGATGATAATCATCACAAAATCCAGAGAAATAACCATGCAGCTAACCTTGAACAAGGCAAGGGTTAAGAGTGCCAACCCTCTGTGCAGTCAAAAATCTACATACAACTTTTTACTACCCAGAAACTTACGTACTGTAGACCAAGAAGCCTTGTCGATAACATAACCAGTCAACTAACACAGATTTTATATGCTATATGTGTTATTTAATGTATCCTCACAATAAAGTACGCTAGGGAAAAGAAAATGCTACTAAAAAGATCATAAGGAAGAGAAAATCCATTTATACTACTGTATTTATTGAAAAGAATCCACGTATAAGAACCCGTGATGTTTAAGGGTCAACTGTAATTTTATTAATAAACCACCTGATACTTATCTATAGAACATATTCCATATATACCTGGCAGTGTAATCTTTGACTGCCTATACATATCACAACAAAACTTCTACAGTTACCAGAAAGATAACTCAGTCTTTTTTTTAAATGTAAACATATTTATTGTATGTGCTTTTGAAAAAACATCCTAATAATTTAATCATACATCTGTAGTGTTTCCTCTTCACTTTTACCAATAATAAAATCTATGCTTAACTGCAGATTTCACCAGCTAGAGTTTTCTGATTTAGTTAGTCCTTTTCTTAGTCTCTTCAGTAAAAATTAGAATCTGCTAATCCAAAGTTTTTAAAACTATTTCTACAGGAAGATAAAGTAATAAAGAGAGAGCATGAACTTTTCTGAACAAATAATATCATACTGGAGAGGACTTTAAAGAACCTAACATTTTTTTTTAAAGAATCTAACATATTATTAAGCCCATTTCTAAACTGTTCATTTTTTTAATAAATTTATTTTTTATTGGTGTTCAATTTACCAACATACAGAATAACACCCAGTGCTCATCCCGTCAAGTGCCCCCTCCCCCCGTGCCCGTCACCCATTCACCCCCACCCCCCGCCCTCCTCCCCTTCCACCACCCTTAGTTAGTTTCCCAGAGTTAGGAGTCTTTATGTTCTGTCTCCCTTTCTGATATTTCCCACACATTTCTTCTCCCTTCCCTTATATTCCCTTTCACTATTATTTATATTCCCCAAATGAATGAGAACATATAATGTTTGTCCTTCTCCGATTGACTTACTTCACTCAGCATCATACCCTCCAGTTCCATCCACGTTGAAGCAAATGGTGGGTATTTGTCATTTCTAATGGCTGAGTAATATTCCATTGTATACATAAACCACATCTTCTTTATCCATTCATCTTTCGATGGACACCGAGGCTCCTTCCACAGTTTGGCTATTGTGGCCATTGCTGCTAGAAACATCGGGGTGCAGGTGTCCCGGCGTTTCATTGCATCTGTATCTTTGGGGTAAATCCCCAACAGTGCAATTGCTGGGTCGTAGGGCAGGTCTATTTTTAACTCTTTGAGGAACCTCCACACAGTTTTCCAGAGTGGCTGCACCAGTTCACATTCCCACCAACAGTGTAAGAGGGTTCCCTTTTCTCCGCATCCTCTCCGACATTTGTGGTTTCCTGCCTTGTTAATTTTCCCCATTCTCACTGGTGTGAGGTGGTATCTCATCGTGGTTTTGATTTGTATTTTCCTGATGGCAAGTGATGCAGAGCATTTTCTCATGTGCATGTTGGCCATGTCTATGTCTTCCTCTGTGAGATTTCTGTTCATGTCTTTTGCCCATTTCATGATTGGATTGTTTGCTTCTTTGGTGTTGAGTTTAAGAAGTCCTTTATAGATCTTGGAAACTAGCCCTTTATCTGATACGTCATTTGCAAATATCTTCTCCCATTCTGTAGGTTGTCTTTGAGTTTTGTTGACTGTATCCTTTGCTGTGCAAAAGCTTCTTATCTTGATGAAGTCCCAATAGTTCATTTTTGCTTTTGTTTCTTTTGCCTTCAGGATGTATCTTGCAAGAAGTTACTGTGGCCAAGTTCAAAAAGGGTGTTGCCTGTGTTCTCCTCTAGGATTTTGATGGAATCTTGTCTCACATTTAGATCTTTCATCCATTTTGAGTTTATCTTTGTGTATGGTGAAAGAGAGTGGTCTAGTCTCATTCTTCTGCATGTGGATGTCCAATTTTCCCAGCACCATTTATTGAAAAGGCTGTCTTTCTTCCAATGGATAGTCTTTCCTCCTTTATCGAATATTAGTTGACCATAAAGTTCAGGGTCCACTTCTGGGTTCTCTATTCTGTTCCATTGATCTATGTGTCTGTTTTTTTTTTTTTTTTAAGATTATTTATTTATTTATTTATTTATTTATTTATTTATTTATTTATGATAGGCATAGAGAGAGAGAGAGAGAGAGGCAGAGACACAGGAGGAGGGAGAAGCAGGCTCCACACCAGGAGCCCAACGTGGGACTCGATCCCGGGACTCCAGGATCACGCCCTGGGCCAAAGGCAGGCGCTAAACCGCTGAGCCACCCAGGGATCCCCTATGTGTCTGTTTTTGTGCCAGTACCACACTGTCTTGATGACCACAGCTTTGTAGTACAACCTGAAATCTGGCATTGTGATGCCCCCAGCTATGGTGTTCTTTTTTAAAATTCCCCTGGCTATTCGGGGTCTTTTCTGATTCCACACAAATCTTAAAATAATTTGTTCTAACTCTCTGAAGAAAGTCCATGGTATTTTGATAGGGATTGCATTAAACGTGTAAATTGCCCTGGGTAACATTGACATTTTCACAATATTAATTTTGCCAATCCATGAGCATGGAATATTTTTCCATCTCTTTGTGTCTTCCTCAATTTCTTTCAGAAATGTTCTATAGTTTTTAGGGTATAGATCCTTTACCTCTTTGGTTAGGTTTATTCCTAGGTATCTTATGCTTTTGGGTGAACTCAGTCTTTTTAAATGAAATATAGTTGACATATAATATTCTATTAGTTTCATGTGTTAAACATAGTGATTTGACATTTGTACACATTGCAAACTGATCACAGCAAGTCTAGTTATGTGTTACCATACAAAATTAATATTAATAACAATACAATCAGCTCATCCATATATAATATACCATATGTTAAATGACTGGTTATATATTATCAACAGGGCTTCCAATCTACAGTAGGCTGTTAATACTCAAATTTCTGAGGAGTCAAAAGTTCTACATGGATTTTCAACTTCATGAAGGGTCAGTGCCCTAAGCCCTGCATGGTTCAAGGGTCAACTGTATTATTTGACTCTATTTCCCATGATGTACTTTTGTTATAACCATACGTCTGTGCCTTGGGATCCCCTTCACCAATTTGGCATCCAGCCCCAACCCCCTTTCCCTGTTTGCCACCACTCTGTTCTCTGTATTTAGGAGTCTAGGTTTTTTTGTGTGTGTTTTTTAAAGATTTTATTTATTTATTCATGACAGACACAGAGAGAGAGAGAGGCAGAGACACAGGCAGAGGGAGAAGCAGGCTCCATGGAGGGAGCCAGATGTGGGACTTGATCCTGGGTCTCCAGGATCACGCCCTGGGTTGAAGGCAGGTGCCAAACCACTGAGCCACCTAGGGATCCCCAGTCTAGGTTTAATTTCATTTTATTTGTTTTGTTGTTTAGATTTCACTTATCTTTCTCTAATGGCAACATTTCATTCTTTTTATGGCTGAATAATATTCCATTGTGTGCGCACACATCTATGTTTGTGTGTGTGTGTATGTATACACACATACTATGGAATATATACACATATATGTATTATATATAGTAGGTATATGTGTGTGTATATATATACAGTATGGAATGAATATATACATTATAATATGTATATATGTAAAACATCTCTTGTATCCATTTACCTATCAATGGACGCTTGTGTTACTTCCATAATTTGGCTATTGTAAATAATGCTGCAGTAAACACAGAGGTGCATACTATCTTTTTGAATTCACGTTTTTGCATTCTTTGGGTAAATAGTAGTAGAATTACTGGGTCATATGGTAATTCTATTTTTAACTTTTTTGAGCAAACTCCTTACTGTTTTCCACAGTACTGCACCTGTTTGCATTCCTACCAATAATGATGAAGGTTCCCTTTTCTCTACACCCTCATCAGCATTTACAGTTTCTTGTATTTTTTATTTTGGCCATTCTGACAGGTGCAAAGTGAGATCTGTGATTTTGACCTGAATTTCCTTGAGGATTAGTGATGTTAAGCATCTTCTCATGTGTCTGTTGGGCATCTGTCTTCTTTGAACAAAATGTTTATTCAGATCCTCCACCCAATTCTTAATCAGTTTTTTGGTTATTTAGTTGTATGAATTCTTTATGTATTTTGGATATTAACTCTTATCAAATCTATGATTAACAAATATCTTCTCCCATTCAACAGGTTAACTCTTCACTGTATTGATGGCTTCCTTCACTGCGCAGAAGCTTTTTAGTTTGATGTAGTCTCATCTGTTGATTTTTGCTTCTATGCCTTTGCTTTTGGAGCTCGATCCACCCAAAAAAAGAAAATCACTGAAACCAGTGTCAAGGAGCTTGCTACTTCTGCGTTCTTCTAGTTTTATGCTTTCAGGTCTTACATACAAGTCTTTAATGCATTTTGAGTTAGTTTTTGTATATGGTTAAGATAATGGTCCAGTTCTCCTAACAACCATTTATTTAAAAAAAAACTGTCCTTTCCCCATTTCATAGTCTAGCCTCTTTTGTTGTAGATTAATTGACTATGTAAACGTGGATTTATTTCTGGGCTCTCTAATCTATTCCATTGATCTATGTGTCTGTTTTCATTCCAGACCATGCTATTTTGATTACTATAGGTTTGTAGTATAATTTGAAATCAGGAAGCGTAATACTTCTAGCTTTGTTCTTATTTCTCAAGATTGCTTTGGCTATTCAGGGTCTTTTGTGATTTCATATAAGTTTTTACGATTATTCGCTCTAGTTCTGTGAAAAATGTCATTGGAATTTTGATAGGGATTACAGTGAATTTGCAGATTGCTTTATATAGTATGGACATTTTAACAATATTAATTATTTTGATCCATGAGCAGGATATATTTTCCCATTTATTTGCATAGTCTCCAATTTCTTTTATCAATGTCTTACAGTTTTCAGTGTATAGGATTTTTACCTGTTTGGTCATTTATTCCTAAATATTTTATTCTTTTTGAAGCAATTATAAATGGGATTTATTTTTCTTTTGGATAGGTCATTATTAGTGTATAGAAATGCAATGGATTTTTTGTTTATTGATTTTTGCATCCTGTAACTTTAGTGAATTGGTTTATTAGTTCCAGTAAGCTTTTTTGGTGGTACCTTTAGGGTTTTCTATATATAGTATCATTTTATCTGCAAATAGTGACAGTTTTACCTTTTCCTTTCCAATTTGGATACCTTTTGTTTTTCTTGCTAATTACTCTGGTTAGGACTTCCAGTACTGTGTTAAATAAAAGAATGTGTGTGTGTGTGTTTGGGGGCAGGGGGATTCTTGTCCTGTCTCTGACCTTAGGAGAAAAGCTTTCAACTTTTCACTACCGAGTATGGTGTTAACTGTGAGTCTGTCATATATGGCCTTTCTTACATTGAGGTACGTTCCCCCATACCCACTTTGTGGAGAGTTTTTATCATAAATGAATGTTACACTCTATCGAATGCTTTTTCTATATCTATTAAGATGATCATAGGATTTTTAGTTTTCATTTTGTTAATGTGGCATATATCATGTTGATTTGTAGACTGAACTATGCTTATATCCTCAGAATAAATGTTATATGATCCTTTAAATGTATTGCTGAATTCAGTTTGCTAATATTTTGTTGAGGATTTTTACATCTATGTTCATCAGGGATATTGGCCTGTCATTTTACTATTTCATGGCCTGCTTGTCTGGGTTGGTACTATGGTAATGCTGGTCTCATAAATTGAGTATGGAAGAGTTCCCTCCTCTTTTTTTTTTTTTTTCCTCTTCTGTTTTTTTGGAAGAGTTGGAGAACTCTTAATACTCTGGTATTAATTCTTTATTCAGTGTTTAGGAGATATCACCAGTGAAGCCATCTGGTCCTGGACTCTGTTGTTGGGAGGTTTTTTTGTTTTTGTTTTTAAAGATTTTATTTATTTATTCATGAGAGGCAGAAAGAGAGAGAGAGGCAGAGAGACACAGGAGGAGGGAGAAGCAGGCTCCACGCTGGGAGCCCGACGCGGGACTCAATCCCGGGACTCCAGGATCGCGCCCTGGGCCAAAGGCAGGTGTCAAACCGCTGAGCTACCCAGGGATCCCTATTCCTTAGCATTTTAAAAAATTTCTCCTTTGATTTCTCTGGTGGCCCATTGGTTGTTTAGTAGCATTCTCCAAATTTTTGTGTTTTTTTCCCTCAATATTCTTCTTATAATTGATTTCTAGTTTATACCACTGTGATCAGAAAAGATGGTTGCTCCAATCTCAATCTTCCTGAAAACACGGAGATTTCTTTTGTGGCCTAACATGATCTGTCCTGGAGAATGCTGCATGTACAACACTTGAGAAGAACACAAATCTTGCTGCTTTTGGATGAAATGTTCTGTATTGTATCTATTAAGTTCATCTGGTCTAATGTGCCGTTTAAGGCCAATGTTCCCTTATTGATTTTCTGTCTGGATGATCTATCCACTGATTTAAGTGGGGTGTTAAAGCCCCCTACTAGGATTATATTGTCAATTTCTCTCTTTACATCTGTTAATATTTACTTCACGTATGTTGGTGTCCTATGTTGGCTGTATATATATTTATAACTGTTATATCTTTTTGTTGGTTTGGCCTCTTTATCATTATGTAATATGTAATATTATGTAATATGTATGTAATATTGTAATATGTAATATTATGTAATATGTAATATTAAAGCCTTTGTTTTAAAGCCTATTTTGTCTCATATACAGTTACACCAGCTTTCTTTTTGTTTCTAGTGTGGAATATCTTTTTTCTATCCTTTCCCTTTCATTCTGTGTGTATCCTTACTTCTGAAGCAAGTCTCTTCTAGGCAGGCACACAGAGGAGTCTTTTTGAAAATTATTTATTATTTTTTATTCAAGTATACTGCCTTTTGATTAGAGAATTTGGTCTATTTACATTTACAGTAATTACTGGATAAGTACTTATTGCCATTTTGTTCACTCTTTTCTGCGTGTTTTTAGAATTACTCTCTGTTCCTTTCTTCTCTTTCTAGTTTGATAACTTTCTTTAGTGCTATGTTTAGATTTCTTTCTCATTTTCTTTTTTTTTTTTTTTTTTTCTTTTTTTTTTTCTTTCTCATTTTCTTTTGTGTATTTACCTTAAGTTTTGCTTTGTGGTTACCATGAGGTTGACGTTTATTGTCCTATGCATTTAACAGTCTATTTTAAAGTTATGCCATAATTTATTCAATAAATCCCCATGATTGGACATTTGGGTCACTTCCAATTTAGTTCTCTTATATGCCTCAGAAGATGAAAAGAAAGAAAGCAACTGCCTATTTGTTCATAAAATGTAAAGACAGTATTAAGGAAACTAACAAGAGCAATGCTTTTACATTATTTGGTATTAATAAACTATCTCACTAAATAAGACAAAGGAGCTTAGCCAATAGGGATTACTTTCATTTCTTGGTATATAAAAATCAAGTGATGTAATATGAATTATACATCAATAAAGCTGTTATTTAAAAAAATAAAATAAAAAAACAATGAGAAAGAAGTTCCTAACTCTGATATAATAAGCTTAGAGGAGATGGATCTGTGAGAAGCCCTGCTTGTTTTTATCATTCTTTTTAAACTTTTTGCAGATTTGGTAAATAAAAAATAGTATACCATTTCATTTTTATTTCTTTGATTGCTAATGAAGCCAAACATCTATCTTTTCACTTTTACTGGCCATTACTACCCCCTGTGAACTGCTTGATCACGCCTTTTTAATTTCTTCTACTGGATGTTCCCACTTTTTAACTGATTGATCAAAAACCCTTTACGTATTTGGGGTATTAACCTGTCTGTCCTATATATTACAGATATATTCTCCCCAGTATGTTATTTATCTAAAAATGTAACATTATTGGGGTGCCTGGTAGCAGAGTCAGCTAAGCACCCAACTCTTGGTTTTGGCTCAGATCATGACCTCAAGATCATGAAATCTAGCCTCCCATTGGACTCCATGCTCAGCAGAGTCTGCTTAAGATTCTCTCTCCCTCTCTCCCTCCCATTCATGCTCTCTTTCAAATAAATAAATAAATAAATAAATAAATAAATAAATAAATCTTTAAAATAAGACAAAATAAAAATGTAACATTACTTACAGTTTAAAAAAGAACTGTAGACAAGCTTAACATTTTTATATTTGTTTAATCTGAATCTCTTTCCTTACCCAATTTGGCTTTTATGCCATGCAGAACTTAAACAGACTTCATCATCCAGTTACATATGTACACTTATATTTTTAGTACTTATGTGGCCCTACTTTTTGACATCAAGTCTCTTAAGTCACTGGAATTTATTTTGGGGTTGGGTGTGAGATCAATATGAGCTGAATTTTCCTTCCAAACAGTTAACGAGCTGTCACAAGCATATTCACTGAAAAGTCTGCCCTTTTCCATATTGATTTAAGCTGCTGTGTTGATCATATGCTAAATTCTGAAATATACTCAAGTCTATCTCTACACTTTACATTCCAGTTTACTGATCTAGCAGTAACACAAAGGCGCTTGTTATAGCTTGTTGGCGCATTTTAACATCCGGTGGAACAAGTCTGGATTTCTCCCAGCTCTCAAGCCCGCATCTCCCCCTTCCCTCATATTGCCCTTGATAATGCACTTCTCCCTTGGTTGTCAGCTAGTGCGGAGAACCACAGGTGGGGACAGAGGGGAAGGCAGGAGATGCACTACAGAGAACTGTGCAGGCCACATCTTAAAGTTCGGGCTTTAGCTTGAAGGAAATGGGGAGGTGCAGAGCTGAAGCACAAGTGGAGTTGCGTATTACCGTGGTGTGCAGAACGACAAGGACGAGTCCAGAATGATGTAGGGAGACTAATGGATGGTTCACTAATCCAGGTTAGAGGAGAGTGGCCTAAAGAGGAAGAGAAGTGGGTATATTCCACAGATACTCAGGTGGCAAAATTAATAGGACTTGGTTAGTGACTGGAGTTGGGGATGTGTGAGGAGACATAGTGATTTCCGTCTAGGACCACAGGGGAGATGATGCTGTGTTTCCTAGGTGAAGGTATTCAGGAAGAAAAGGTCAGAGGTTACACTTAAATTTAGGGATGGAAGAGAGACAATGACTGCAGTTTGAAAAAGGCTGATTACAATCTGCAGGACTCCCTACGGCCGTCTGCTGCCTGTGAGGTCCTAGACCAAAGTCGTTTAATCTCCCTAGGTGTCAGCTGCTGCATCTTGATAGGGCCAGGTATCCGCTAGTACCACCAACTGCTCCAAAACTCTGCTCTACCCTCAGAGTGGCTGGTAGCCTAATCCACTGTAGGAATGCCGCAGCCAGTCAGCATCCGGAGTGAGGGGTGAGCAGGCCTTAGGGCAGCCAGCCACCTCAGTTTCCTGGCAGAATCTGGCAATAAGACTCTTTCATACACTTTATTAGCCTCGAAACACATCTGCTCGTCAGAACTTCTCTGCTACCTCAAGCTTCATCTCCTTCAGCCTGTGAAGTACTTTCCTTCCCTGCATGTGGAGCCTGTACTGGTCCCTACCAATCTTCCGACTCCAGGCCTAGTCCCCTTATCTCTGCCCTGGGAATAAACAGAGTGATTTCATTCTCTCCTTGATCCCTGGAAATATTAGAGAACAGCAGGCCCCCCAAGGAAGAAACCCAGGATGACAAAGGGCTGCTGACATTTTTCCCCTTCTCTCAAACTCCTATAATTTTACTAATCTTTTTACTTTTCCTATTGTACAAGGACTTAGGCTTCTAACTCATTTCACTTAAAAAAAAAAAAAAAAAACTTGCTCAGGAGCAAATCATAAAATGCCTTTCTGTGGAGAAGAAAACATGTCACTTAGCAAAGATAATAAATATTAGTAGGTTGGCTGTGTGTATATATTTCAACTTATTTTCTTAAAAAACTTAACAGATAATTGTTTTCTTTTGGAGCCCCATTTTTTTTTTTTTTTAATTCATGAGAGACACAGAGCGAGAGGCAGAGACACAGACAGAGGAAGAAGCAAGCTTCCTGTGGGGAGCCTGATGTGGAGAGCCTGATGTGGGACTTGATCCCAAGACCCCTGGAGCTCCATCTTTAAATGTGAGTCTCCCATCATTAACCTGACCAGTCATTAGACACCCAGGCAGACTCCAAGAGTCTGTGTGAGGAGAGCTGCCAGGTCACCACTCCCTCCCATTTCAGTAGGAGGTCAGTTAGGGCCAAAAGAGCCACAACTGAAAACCTCGCTCGAAAAGCTGCCCCATGGGATACCTGGGTGCCTCAGCGGTTGAGCATCTGCCTTTGGCTCAGGGTGTGATCCTGGAGTCCCAGGATCGAGTCCCACATCAGGCTACCCGCAGGGAGCCTGCTTCTCCCTCTGCATGTGTCTCTGCCTTGCTCTCTACGTCTCTCGTGAATAAATAAATAAAATCCTAAAAAACAAAACAAAATTTGGGAATGGAGATCTCTAAATACGAAAGAAAGAAAGGAGGAAAAGAAAGAAAAGAAAGACAAAAAAGCTGTCCCACATGGTGTGGTGTGGGCATTCCAGAAGTAGCAGAATTAATTACCTGAGTTTCAGCTGGGACCGCACCTCTCCGAACTCCAGCTGGAGCAGTTCATTGTAACAGGCCATGAGGCTGGGGTTTTCCACATACCTCTACAGAGAGAAAGGAGATTTTGTGGATCAACAAATGTGTATCTTTAAATTAATATGCCTATCAATAAAAATAACTCTTTTCAATAGACTTCTCAAGTGGGTAACTGGAATCTAAAAAATACATGATCTTTAATGATGAACAGGAACTGAGAGATAAAGCCTATGGGTACCAAATTCACCTTCAGAAAGGCAGGGCTTGCTTAAGGATGCTTTGTTTGAGGTGAGAGGATTCTGGTTGTCTGCATTCACCATCAGAAGCTAGAATATGTAGAAGGAAGAATTTATTTAACTGAGGTTCTATAACTCCCAGAGCATATTCCCTTATCCAGGTTCAGTATATGGTTTAACTCTTCAAAGCTGTTCAAGCTCACAGTAAGCAAAAACATGCTTGTACTTCTCTTTGCACCTGTATTTCACAAAGATCACCCCCACTCAGGACATTCTCTTCTACACTCACCTCTAAGCACAGCTCAACCAAGCCATCAAAGGATGGCCCTCCATGTCAGAGGTGCTGGCAGAGTCATGGCCTTGTCCAGGAGCTCTTCCTGCTGTGGACAATTACTACCTCATATAATAATGTTTACATAATGGAAGCATTTCACCACAAAGCAAATCACATAGTTCTGAGAAGCATGGACTCATTCCACCACCAAACTATGTATTCTGTGAAGATATCTTAGACTTCACTATGTTCTGTTACATAGTTCCAGTTGGGTGGAAGAAATATTTGGGAACATTAACTCACCCCTATTTCTATGACCAGCTCTGGCTTTCACCTGCTCAATGCGTGGCTAATACTCGGATCAGCCAAGGAGCAGGCTGAGGCCTAAGAGGCAGGGCAGGTCACCATCCGCAAGCGGAAGCCAGACAAACCTGGGACACGAGCCCCTCACGGAGCTCCTGTCTCTGCCACAGTGAAGGTGAATAGCTCCCCCATTTATTTTTTTTAAATTTTATTTATTTATTCATGAGAAACACGCACACAGAGAGGGGGAGGGGGGCGGTGGGCAGAGACACAGGCAGAGGGAGAAGCAGGCTCCATGCAAGGAGTCCGACATGGGACTCAATCCTGGGTCTCCAGGATCACACCCCGGCCGAAGGCGGCGCTAAACCGCTGAGCCACTTAGGCTGCCCCTACCTCTCCCATTTAAACAGTGATCAAGATCTTGCCTGAGTGTCAAACAAGCTCCAGGTTCGTGGCTTATAAACCGTATGGCCCTAAATGAGGAACCCAATCTTCCTGGGCTGGTGTCTTCACTTACAGAACAAGACTATCCTGCTCCTAGCCACCACAGAGGACTGTAAGAACCAAGTGGACAAAAGCGCTTGAACTGCAAACTGCTATATGACCATAGAGTATGATGACCGCTGTCTCTGGGAGGGGAAGAGAGGCAGCAAGGGCTGCTGGCTACGGGCATGGTGGTCCCTAACCTGCACACCAAAACACAGCCCTTCTCACTCACAGAAGTCTGAGAGAGGTGCCATGCCAACCAGCTCTCATCTACTGAGAGGAGAGCACTGGCCTGCCGTCCATTCCTCAGTTGGGCCTGACTCCACAGAACACCCAAGAATGCCATCAACCTGCACAGGGACCTACTGCTGACCAGGCAGGAACAGGGAGGAGATTCCTGAGCCCAGGGCTTATGCCACTGCCAGTAGACAAGGGGTGGGGACTGCAGCTGCCAAGGGCCTGGCTGGCCTCACCTGCTCTGCAAGTGAGATCCTAGGATGTTGAGACATGTGTATTTACAAATGGCCTCCCAGGCATGCAACCAGATTTTTCACTGGGTATGAATGTATATATCCAAACTTCTTTACCCCAAAGGTAGACTGCAAAGTTACAAAAGAAGCACATGTGACCAAATGCAGGGCATCTCGCCCATGCTGTCTGTCCCTCCCCCTCACTACTTCTGCTCTGCTTCTAAACATCCAGCCTTTCCAGCCCTTCTCCAATTTTCAAGTATGACCCAAGAATTCCACAAGGCATGGAGGGCAAAGAAGGGCACCAAGTCCAGGGACACCTGGGAGACAGGCTGCTGCTCCTGCTCCATCAACAGCCGCTAGCCTCCTATCCCTACTCCATTCCACCAGAGGGGCCAGGCCACGAATCCTGTGGACTCCTGAGCGGATTCAACCTTGCTTTTCCAGAGCCTTTATCACACCTACTTTGTGAGGCCCCACCCAGTGGCTTTCAACCTTGGGCTGCTGTTAAAATTATCTGCAATTTTACAAAATAATACCAATGTGCAGGCCCCTCCCACCACCACCTCAAAGTGCCTCTCTAGGTAGAGAAGTTTTTCCAGAGGATTCTCATGCACAACCAGCACTGAGACACACCAAACCTGAGCAAATGCTCGGCTGCCAGCAAGTCCAATGGAGGAAGCAAGCAGGTCTCCATTCACCCTGAAATCTTGAATGATGGCACTAACCCATAAAATAGCTGGCTGCCTCCTAAAGACCAGAGACCCCACCATGGTGTTGGCTTTCAGGCAGGGGCTGGCTCAAGCCTTGGCACTACTGCCTACCTCAGGGCCCTGTTGCTATGTGAAGGAAGGGAACTCTGCTTGAGGGAAGATTAGTTTTCACTGTGGTCTCTGAGGACTGGTCCTCCACTTGAATTCATCTCCCACAAAATGGTGAGCCTGTGGCTACCTCCTTATTTGCTAGGTCATGAACCCTTGGAATGACCATTTTAAAGCTTCTGTGCTTAGGGACATGCACCTAAGAGTGCTTCTACCAAGGGCTTCAAAGGACACCTTGACCAAGCACTGGGTGGAGGGTGGAGAGTGTGTGCGTCAGCTACCCTTGCATTTTCAAGTTAGCTTCAGGATAACTTGACTATATGACGAAAATATAAGGACTGAGGTTTACTATACCTTCTACCAAAGTGCCCTCTCCAGCCTACACAGCTATGCCAGTATATTTCCTTATGGGGAATTTCAAATACATCGCTCACCAAACACACACATTCCCAACTCTTTTCAAAGAGACACATACAAATAAATATAAAGCTTCATGACTCCTGGTGGTTGTAGGTAAGCAAAGAATCCAAGGCAGGGCACATCATCTATCCTCAGGTTTCACTAGAAAATAGAAGCTTCAGCGGTCCTTGCTAAAAAAAAATAGCCAGTTTGAAGCTGAAGAGGATCTTCAGAGCAGGCTGGGAAAGTTTTTCTCCTTGTGTGAATGCTTTCCCACATAGGTTGGAGGAGGGGCATGGTCTCGGATCCACTAGCAAGAGGTGATCCACACTTCCAACCCAGGATTCTGTACTGAAAGGAACAGCGGCTGACTGGTTCACAGCGGCTTCACAGCGGCTGACTGGTTGTTCTCAGACAACTGAACGGATTACTGCAGGTGAGGGAATGGGGGTAGGTGCTGATATGGGCCATATGCTTTGGGAGTTGTCAATAAAAAAGGGAGAGGAAACACAAAACTAGGTAAAAATAATGATCTCATTTTTTTATATAATTTATATAACATTGTGTGTGTATAAAGTAAAATCGTAAGCTGCAGATTACCAGATGTTATCATTGGAATTTGTGTTCTTTTTTGTCTGCATCAACTTGCTACCTTTGTTCATTTGTTACTAAGCCTTTATTGCTTTGTCTTAGAAATACCATTTAACTGCACTTTTATAACCCAGTTGAACAGCCTATCTTTTTTAAAAATGGAAGAAATCACATGCACTTGATTTTATTCCTTCTCTCTTACTCGGTCTTCATGACTGGTTTCACAATATTCCTTTTTGTGTCAGACAGTTTGACCAAGTGGCTGTAAATTTCATATTTCCTCTTGTGAATTTGGAAGGTTTGTTAAACTTTTCCATTAATGGTTATGTTCCTTTTCACTGATCTCAAAGGCCAACACAGATTTCTTTACTACTATATGAAAACAAGGTACCAATCACTCCCAGAACCGACCATCTCCCAGAGAACCAATGTTCTAGTCTGTACATTTCCCAGATGAAAACTTTGGGATACTCTGTCCACTCCCCACCCCCAACCGCATGTTTGCTAGATGAGGCCCTGAGAACACTTCTACCTCCACCTCCTCCCCACAAACCTTGAAAATGCCTAGATTTGCTAAGATCATCTAGAATTTAAATACTGACCTGTTGTTCAAGTTTTTCTTTTGGGGTGTCCCCCTCTGTTAGAAGAGTATTATACATTCAGGTCTGCATTTTTCCTTTTAGGTCTAACATTATAGTTAGATAGATACGTATTATATTTTACTTACATTTCCTGTGTTATGTAACTAGAAATGAAGCCACAGTACACGTTACTCATGCACGTACGTGCACACACACATGCCTGTGTCTGGGCACGCGTGGTAGGGGGAGGAGGGAAGGCCACAGAGAGAGGGCGGCAGCAGGCGGCACGTGGGCGCAGCACATTCACTGCTCACCACTTCTCCCACCTCATCCACCCTCCCTCCTCTTCAAGTTTCTGTTCCAGTTCATCTGCTATGTCACTGCAGTCCTTTCTCAGTTTTCTGCCTCAGACAGGGCACTTGGGCAAACAGGGCTCTGAAGTTCACGTACATCCCCTCTAGACCTGTAGGGTGAACAGGGACCCGGCTGGGCCTCCCTCTCCTGCTGCCATCTCTAATCAGACTAGATGTGACTATTACTGTTTCATACAGTAAATGAGTGCTTACATTTATCCCCATATTCCCCATTTTCCGGCTTCATTCCTTCTTGTATTTCAAGGCTTCTGCTTGACATTTGCCTTCCTTCCACTTGAAGCACATCCTTTACAAACTCTCTCGGTTTCCATACTGCTGAACGTACATCAGCCTCATTTTTGAAAGCTCTTCCTGCTAGGGTTAACACTCTAGGTGAGTAGTTATTTCATCACATTGAAAGCATTATCACACTATTTTCTACTCTCCATTTATCACTGCTGAGAAGCCAGCTGTTAGTCATCATTCTTCTGAAGGCAATCTTTTTTCTCTGGTGAGATTTTAAGCTCTCCACTTTTTTTCACTACGAAGTGTCTTCTTTTTATTTACTCTACTTCGGATTTGTTGGAATTTCTGAATCTATGGATGACAGTCTTTCGTCAGTTCTGGAAAATCTTCTTCAAGTATTGCCTCTGCCTCATTCTCCTTCCTGTCCTCCTGGAACTCCAACTACACATAAGCTAAACTCCACACTTCTTAACCTAACTTATCTTCTCTTACTGAATCTCTGTCCTACATGCTGGATAATTTCTTCAGACCCACTAAGTTTAAAATTTTTCGGTTATAATGTGTTCATTTCTCAAAATTCAATGGTGCTGTGCTTAGAATTTGCTGTGTCACTTTTTATAAGGTTTTCTATTTCTTGCAGACATTTCCAAGCTTGTCTTTTATTCTTTACATATAAGAAGCATAACTGCCTTATAACTTGCATCTGATTACTCTGGTGTCTGTGGGCTGTGGGGGTCTGTTTCTGCTGTCTTTTCCCTACTAGTTCTCACTTGCAATGCATCATCTCCTATGTACCGCTCAGCTTCCATGGGTTGCTGCCTGCTGCCCTTGAGCAATTACTTGCAAAGATTCTCTGGGGCCAGAGACAAAGGCGTTTTCTGCAAGGGAGGATCTGTATTTGCTTCTGCCAGGTGCCCAGGAGTACGACCTACCACCTAGAACCCCTTTAAAGTAAATTCGTGGCTTGGGGTGTCTTGACAACCTCATAGACAGAAATTAGGGCCACAAATCTGTCCCAGGATCAGCCTTTCTTCAGTTCTCTCCACCATGATTCCCAAGGTTCATGGCAACCAGCTGACCAAAGCTTGTAGAAGCCCTTTGGCTTAAGGAAAACCAACAGGTTAGGGAGGGCTGCGGAGGGAGTGGGAGGCATGTTTGGGCTGCCTCATTTCCAGGATCCTTGCACTGCCTTTCAAATTGCATGTATACATGTCAGCCTTATTTATAAACAACATATCCTATGGCATGACTTTTCATGAGTGTGCCATTAAAGATTTTATGATGTTTAGATGCCTTTAGCAAGCATAATTTTGAGAGAGCAAAACCATAATATGTTGTAGATTATTAAGATTACCAAGTTCTAAAGTTAAACCAAACTGTAATAGCACAAGGAAAACAATTTTTTTCTCCAAATGAATTCAAAACTTTTGGTGGCTCTGAAAGGAGATAAAATTTAATTTCTCATGCTGAATTACACTTGCATAGCAAAGAAGTGGGTACATACCCTTGTAAAGCCAGCAGCAATGAGGGGCATCACAGAGGACTCTTCTCTATCCGTCCTTCAAAAGAACAGAGTAAAAGGTTAGAGACAGTTATTATCAATTACAGTTCATCACTTTATTCACTAATTTCTATAATACAGGACTGTCGTATGTCAAATAACCTTAGATAAATTAGACTAATACACCAATCATTAGCATAAAATTGAAAATAGTTTTCTATTTTAGTTCTGTATGTTGCTTTCTGGCAATGCTTGAAATATGGAGATTTTGTACTAACATCCAAAATACAGAAATAAGCACATACCTATTTGACACATAAAAATTTTATTTTAAGTTCTTCCCCATTTTCTTCTACTTCCGGTTAAAAAAAAAATGATGTCTTCCCCCCAAAAGCTCTGGAAAAAGTTTAAAGGACAAAGAATCTTTTCTTCTACCTACAAGAGCATATAAGCTAAATAATGTCTGAATACTGCCCTTCTCTTAACATATTTCTAGTCCTTCCTTTACCTCCAATTTCAGAAGAAATAAAGAATTCCCCTGTTTATACATGAATCAAACCTTTGTAGATACTTGGGAATTTGAAAGCCCTGGGTAACATCTGTACTTTTAGGAATGGCAATCTCTTGTGGTTGGCCTATTTCTAAAGTGAACGCCAGTCCAAAAATCACAAAACCTCACACAGAGCAGAAACTCCTACCAGGTGAAGTGAAAGCAAAGAAGAAAGAAGAAAATGCCAAATTAATGACAGTCACATCTGTCATAGCAATAAGTTCCTAGGCCCCTGCTAAGAGCAAGCATGACATTGACACCTGAGCTTCACCCTCAAAAAAAATGAGAGCTTACCTCCGTACTACACCAATAATAATTGTGTTTTCAGAGAGTTCTGAGGATCTGATAGACCTTTAAAAAAAAAAAAACCACAAATTTTAAAATAAATTCTTAAAAAGCAATTCTTAAAAATGATAAATATACTTAATCTTGGTAGAACAATTAAAGTTGGGAAGAGGTAGAAGAGCAAGCATGTCACTCTCTGGATTTACCTTCTTGGCTACCTGATTTCCTTCCTCTAGGGGACACACTCTACTCAGTGAACGAGTAACCCTAACACCCACGGAGTGCAAATTTAGCAGCTGGCTGAGAGAGTGTACCTGCTACTCATTCTGGTCTTTGCTAATCCATGTGGTCTCAGGTGGAGAATGTTCCCTACCTTCAGCTTACGTGACTGGGTTTATCTGTCTCTCTCTGCCAAAGGGACATACGAGTACATGTGTGCTACCACAAGCTGATGGCCATGGTTACAGTGGGGACAAAGCCCAAAGGTCAGCTCCCTAAGCAGTACAAACAAGAGTTCCTAGGTAGGCAAAAGCAGCAGCAACAGAAACTCAAAACCAGGAAATGCAAGATATGAATCAGGAGAGGAAGAGCAGGAGGAGGGGCTCCACTGGAGATGGGCAAGAGCTCAGCCTATGCTGGAGGGGAAAGCAGGACTCTGCAGAAGAGGGGTCATGCCTCAGGAAGAGGGGGAAGGCAGCCCTGGGCTGCAAGGAAGACACACTCAACGGTGGCTCCAGCTCAGAGAATGGAGCGGACCGTTCCTGGGCGGCCCCAGCCATGTCAAAGCATATTGGCTTCCTAGAGAACGTGCCAGGTTGGGGCAGAGAACAGCCAAGACTTCCTGTGTGACTTCCACTCTGTTAGTTCAAGAAACAGAACCACTCCCAAGTCACAGAACACACAAAACCATTTGAGTGGCTCTTTCTCAATTCTCCCGAGGATGGTACATAACATAGCCATTCCAGATACATCCGAGGATGTCAATTCAGCATACACAACAGGTACCTCTGCTTGGCAAGCTTCTTCTGTAAAGGGCCTGATGGCAAGTATTTTAGACTTTGTGAGCCTGGCAGACTTGTCACAACCACTCCATTCCGCCACAGTAGCATGAAAGCAGCCACCAACGATGCATCAACGAACGGTGTAGCTGTGCCCCCCTGATACAGCCCTGCCTCATGGCACCGGGGCTTCACTGTCTCAAGGCTGAGTCCAGCGACAGATACAGACTGCATATGGGGTACAGAAGTGGCTCACAGATGGACACACAGCTCTAGGGACGAACCAGTCACTCTCGTGGGCCGTGTGGCTCACACGTCTCTCTCAGTGTTTCTGCTTTTCCCAGTGTCCACTCCATTCATCCAGCTCCCACCTGCTCCAGAGGAAGCCAACCTCAAGGGTGCTGTGTGGCTGCTGTATTGGAAGAGCCCTCCCGACAGGTCACTGTGCGTCTGCCAACCGGATGCCTGTCCCTGGTTCCACCAGGATCTCCCTGCCTGGAGAACAGCCATGCTCCTCTTCCTGAAGAGGGGGCATAGGAAGGGCTGTTTAAGCATGGAAGGGCGACTGGTACAATGGACACTCACACAGACAAGGCCAGTTCACTCCTCAGAAGTGTGGGCTGCTGTTGACACTAGCACCAATCTTACCCAGGCAGAACAGGCACCCACAAATGGTATTCCCGTGACTTCCCAGGGCACTGTACTTATTTCTTGTGTTCATATTTCTGTCATATCACAAAGATTTCTTTTTTTAAGATTTATTTATTTATTCATGAGAGACACACAGAGAGAGAGAGAGAGAGAGAGAGAGAGGGAGGGAGGCAGAGACACAGGCAGAGAGAGAAGCAGGCTCCTCGCAGGAAGCCTGATGGGGGACTCGATCCCAGATCCCAGGATCACGAACTGAGCCAAAGGCAGGCACCCAACTGCTAAGCCACCCAGGCATCCCCATATCACAAAGATTTCAAGAAAGAAAAGCCAAATTTATGTATGCAGTCAGCTATCTCAAACCAGCTCTCATCTTTTTAGAAGAAAAACAGATCTGAGTGGTATACTAGCAAGTAGGTAACTGTGCAGGTGAACTCAGGAAGTGGTTTTGGATGACTTACTTGGGACACAGGAATGAGGATGGGCAGTGAGCTAAGGGCAAAGCAGAAGGGAAGGCCATGTTTACCTGGAAGCAAGTTGATACCTGCAAAGGAGGGCTAACACTATGAAAAGGCAGAGGTGTACTCTTGACTTTTTCTGTCCATAAGGAGGAGGAACAGACTCAAAAATAGAAATGTAAGGAAACTGGGTTGGGGGAAAAATACCCTTTACTTTAGAATTCAAGAAAATGAAGAAAGAAACAACTTGGCATCATTAAAATGTATACCCAGATGTTAGGAGGGCAGGTTTCAAGAAGTTAGAAAAAAGAGAGGGCATGAATCTATAGCATGAGATTCTGAAAGACCGTGTGAGCACACTGGGAAACTCTCCAAACCATGCTAGTTGGTATAGCACCAGGATTTTCTTAGGTTATGCATAAAAGAAAACTCCAAACAACAGTGGTCTAAACAAGTTATTTCTCCCACATAAAAGATGTGCAGAGGCAGTCCAAGGCTGCAATGGCGTGCTGTGGCATCGGAAGCCTGGTTCCTTCTATGTTTTCCCTATTCTTTTTTTTTTTTTTTTAAGATTTTATTTATTAATGAGAGAGAAAGAGAGAAAGAGAGAGAGAGAGAGAGAGAGAGAGAGAGAGAGAGGCAGAGACACAGGCAGAGGCAGAAGCAGGCTCCATGCAGGGAGTCTGACATGGGACTCGATCCCGGGTCTCCAAGATAAGGCCCTAGGCTGAAGGCAGTGCTAAACTGCTGAGCCACCCGGGCTGCTCTACGTTTCCCTATTCTTGACTCCACAAGGTTTCTTCCTCATGGTCTAAGACAGATGCTACACTCTAACCACAACATCCACACTCCATACAGCAGGAAGAAGAGCACACACTCTCCCTTCAAGGATACTTGCCAGAAGATGCACAGGACATTCCCACTGGCCAGCTGCAAGAAAAGCTAGGGAATGCATGCATTTTCTAGGTGGCCATATGCCCAGCTAAACACTAGAAATTCTGTTATTAGGAAAGAGTACAAATGAGTATTGGGGGCAACTACCATTCTCCAGACACACTGGCAACTACAAATAAATCTGATGATGGTCTCAACACAACCCTAGAAAAAAGGTCAGGTGATGGAGGCTGATCGCAAGAGCACAGCAAAGCACTTCGATGAGTTAAATTTGACAAAAGTACAACTCCGTTACTTGTACTTTGGAACTGTACCCTCTGCCATGTGGAAGGAATTTCAGATCAAAAAGAATGGAATTTACAATGGTAAAAAGAAGCCAAGGACCAGAGATGGTAGCAGGTGTCCAGTACCCCAAGTTGAGTCCTGCTCCTGCATTCATTCTAGATCTAATTCTGCTGGTACACTCTGGGTTCCCATACAGGGCTTTATCAAGTCTTCCCTTCCACTACAGAGCCCTGCTCCTAGTGCACACAAAGGAAGAGTTCATTTCTTCTGAGTATACTAGGCATAGGTCTTCTAAAAGGTTCTTCGGTTTCTTGGGGTGAATAATTTTCTTAGTCTTTAAGGCTATTCTTTCCCCTCCATCATCTGGCAGATTTTTACAGGATCCTTTCTTTTCTTTATCTTTTTTTTTTTTTAAAGATTTTATTTATTTATTCATGAGAGACAGAGAGAGAGAGAGAGATTGAGAGGCAGAGACACATGCAGAGGGAGAAGCAGGCTCCATGCAGGGAGCCTGATGTGGGACTTGATCCCGGGACTCGATTTAGCCCTGGGCCAAAGGCAGGCGCTCGGATCCTTTCTTTATCCTGTTCATTCATCCTTGAAGAGAAGTGAGATCAAGCCCATTGGGAACCTGCAGCAGAGGGTCACAGGAACCTCCCTCGCACACCTTTGCTAGGCCCTTGGCATGAGTGGCCCTCCTCCTCTGAGGTCTGGGCCTATAGATCAAGCCAGCAGATGCAAGTTCCCGCTCAGAGACTGCTGCCAGCAGGCAGGCAGAGGTTAGCTGCACAGACTACACTCCTGCCTGGCTCTCTCCCACTCTCTAAACCTGAGAACCGATGCAGTTGCTGTTCTGAAATTGCAACATGTGAAGGACTGTTCTCACACTCCTTAGGCTTTTGCCCCTCCTTACAATGAGGGAAAGAAACCCAGGTCTCTGTCTACCTCCCTATGCTCCAGGTCTTGGATATCCCAGGGGACACAGAAAGTAAAGAATGAAGAGGTCACAGGGAATGGGGTGCTGCTGGCCGGCTCTGGCCACTCACAGAAATGCTGGTGCTCAGCTAAGGCAGGGCCATCTGTTTCTCTGGCCAGCACAATTCCAGCGTCCCAGGGTCAAAACGACAGTGGGGTCTCTTCCCAGCTCCTTCCTTTAGGTTCATATGGCACTTCAGCTTCAGAGACTGAACTGCAGAGGACATTTCAGGATCAAGCTTCCTCATTAGGCCCCAGAGTACAGAGAGACAGTGGGAATTCTGGGCCTCTTCTCTTCTCCCAGCTCCTAACATAACTGTCGGATTATCTTTGGCTTCTTAACTGCTGTGGTCAGCTTTTGACTGTTACCTTCATGGCTTTCTTGACAGGAAGCTGGGAGGCAGCGCTGTAACAGGTACAAGATGGCCTCCAATAGCCTCACAACTGATGGACTTGCTTCAGCTACTCTGCCCTTCTATGCTGTTCTCCAGCTGGGAGCCAGTGATCTTCCACCTACACAGACCATGTCAGTGTTTAACTGCCTACAAGGTGAAGTTCAAGCCTTTGGCTCAGCAACTGCAGCCCTCATGATGGGCTCCTGTCTGTTCCTCCAGCCTTAGAGCCACATCCCATGCCTGCCTGCCCCAAAGGCCATCAACACCAACCAGAGAAGCCCTGTACACCCACCTGTTCCTACACATGCTGTTGCCTCCACCTGGAATGTTTTTTCCACCTTTCTTTCTTTCAAAACTTCTATTCAACCCAAATATCCTCTGTAAGCTCCTCCTGACACAGGCACCTGCAGCCCTTTGAATATATATCCCTGTGGGCACTTAGGAGCCTGTACTGAAATCACTCACTTGCCCTGTCAACCAGAACATTAGTCCTTCAGAGGCAAGAACCATGTCTTATTTACCTGTGTAGCTCTTGTACAAAAGACAGTGCCCAGAATTGGTATGACTTGTAAAGTAGGGTTTCTCAACTGGTGGATTTGGAAATATCACAGACACAATATTTGGCCTTCAGCAAGGCATTTGATAAGGAGTGTAAGGAGTTCCAAATGTCCCCAGCAGAGAGATACAGATGAATGCTACTCATTTAGATAAGTCAGCAACTGACGAAAAACCCTTCACAGGTGATACTGATTAGGTATCCCAAAAGGAAGAGGAAGGAAAGGAGAGAGCTGTGCCAGGGCTAAGGTCTCATGAACTGTCTAAGTCAGCAGAGGGACAGAACACACAAACAAGTTCAGGAGGGACAGCCAGGAATGATTCCTTGAAGGAATACTTCAGAGTGGGCAGGTTCCCTTAAAGGGATGATCTTAAGGGATATAAACCAGATAGGGCCAGAATCGAGATGAAAGTGACCTAGGAAACTAAATCAGGGCATACTCTTCCTTCTAGAAAACTCATGAACCATGATGCAAGGACTTCCTACCCTCACCCCCCCCCAACACACACACACACACACACACACCCTTAGCCAACAAGATGGAGATGATGTTGCAGAACACAGCTAGCAAGAAAAAACTTGAGATTCTTGGCCAGGGCCGTGACACAGCCCTTGGGAAAGGAACGTGCTTGGGGGCTGCATTTGTCAGCATCTGTTCTGACAACATAGGGAAGACGGCTATTCTCCTTACTCTTCCAAACCTGGTGAGTTTGGACACTGGGCCATCCAAACCTGGTGTGAGAGTTTTGTTTCTGGAGCCATGCTTTCAAGGGCTACTGCCTGGAAGAGAGCACTTGGAGGAAGCAGCCCTGATGGGGCTGGAATATGAAATCACACTGAGAGCAGTGAGGATATGCTCCATCCAGAAAAGGCCATTCCTGCCCTCAAATGCTGGAAATCTGAGGAAGGGGTAAGTTGGATTCAGTAAGAAAGAGAATTTCTGCAGCTCAGAGCTTTCCCCTGGGAACACCCCCATCCCGCAGCCCTCTAGGCAACAGAGGCTGGACGTTGGGGGTGGGGACGTTGGGGGTGGGGACGTTGGGGGTGGGAACTTTGTAGAAGACATGCACACATGGCAATCTATGCTTCTCTAAAACCTCCTCTTCAGCAACCCAGCTCACATGCTTTGATATTCTGCAAGTACTATAAACAGGGCACATCTGCCTAACATTAGAAGACAATTTTCCATTTTTTACAACTTTAAAAACATCTGGAAAATTTTATTAGCTCCTGTTGTAATATGCAGGTGGCTGTTGTGGTTAATTAAAGACTGGGTTTCATCTTAACCCCTTCATGGTTTTTATTCATATTTTTTCACTGTTTTAAGCAAAGTAAAACAAAAGCAGGAAGATCAGTCCCAGAAATAATGATGTCCTACTGTCTTACTTCTTTTATGTGCATGGAAGGCAACTCAGGAGACAGTGAATTTAACTTGGGCTGTTCTGTCACACACACCAGGGGACTGCTTAGGCCCAAGCTCCAAGCTCACCTGCACAGCGCCTCTGCGTCCAGCTGCCGGGGGTTTCTGTGGTCAATGATGACAATGTCGTGATGTTTGTCCAGAAAACAGGCAAGGACAGCCTGAGCCTCCTTGGTAACTGTGCACTTAAACCCTGCTTTTTCGCATGCCCTGCAGAATCCATTACACTGGTTATCTTCTTTGGTAAACACTAAAAGTACCTGAATCAAAAAAGCGCAAAGACTTTTAAAAAAAAAAAAGCTATTGTTATAATGGTCGTTTCTTAACATGCCACAGAAAACTCCCCAGTGTTTTCAAGGCAAGTACGTAGATGTGAATATAACAATCTGTTGATAGAAATCCTCCTACATGTAACTCAGGGACATTATCACTCAGCTCCCCCAAATTAGTACTATTTTACATCTCTGGTCTGGAAGTTCAAGTGCATGGGTCATATACTTTTAATTTTGCTAATAAGCCCATTAGGCAGAACTCAACAAAAGCCTGATTAAGCATTTTATCTTGAAAGTATTTTAATTACAATACACAATACTTATTTTGGTTAATAGTAATAAACTAGATAAGTCCTTAGATAGCAAAAACTATAATTATTTTAGTCAAACTTTTAGAATAATTGAAAACTTTATTTTTAAAATTTTTTTTATTTATTTGAGATTGAGCAAGTACAAGTGGGGGGGCAAAGGGGGAGGAAAAGGGAGAAGCAGCCTCCCTGCTAGGCAGAGAGCCTGATGCAGGGTTCAATCTCAGGACCCCAAGATCATGACTTGAGCTGAAGGCATTCTCTTAACTAACTGAGCCACCCAGGCACCCCAAAAACTCAAAACTTTAAATAATGTATTTAAATGTTTTGACTCAAGATTTTATATAATTCCTCCAACTTAAAAAAGTTACTTTGATGATAAGACATTTCAAGTAGACCAAAATATAGCACTTCAACCTCCTTTCCTTCTGGAAACCACCAGATTGTTCTCTATAAGTCTGCTTCTGCTTTTTGTTGGTGGTGATGGTTTGTTTTTTAGATTCCACACATAAGAGAAATCATATGATACTTGTCTTAGGGGAAAAGGATTAAAAGGTAAATTTCTAGGGGCGCCTGCCTGGGTGGCTCAGTCAGTTAAGCATCTGACTCTTGACTTTGGCTCAGGTCATGGTCTCAGGCTTATGGGATCGAGTTCTATGTTGGGTTCCACGCCCAGCAATGGGTCTGAAGCCTGCTTAAGATTTTCTCTCTCTCTCTCTCTCTAATAGATAGATAAGGTAAACTTCCAGTCATAAAATATATACGACCCGGGGATATAATATATGACACAGGGAATATAGTTAACATTATATAAATAACATTATATGATGACACATGGTAGCTAGAGTTATAGTGATGGTCACTTCCTAATGTATATAAATGCTGAATGACTCTGCTGTACCCCTGAAACCAATATAATATTGTAGGTCAACTGCATTTCAATAAAATCAATTAATAAAGTTCTGACCGATAGCAAATGACAAAATAATGAAAACCATCAGTTAAGTGACTCAGGCACAGCACCAGGCCCAAGAGGTGGCACCTGTGCCTCTACCCAGGACAATGACGGCTTGCCCTGCCTGGCCTGGATCAGGTGAGGTCTGCACCTGCTTGCCTCCCCCGTCTCCAGCCAGGACTGGTTCAGAAGTACACTGTTTTGTCCCATTGGACCCAGACAGACTCATGAGGGCAATGGTGGTAAGGTGGAGGCGGCCAGCCTGTGAGAGACTGCAAAGCTGGCAGCAACCCTGTCCCCCAAGGCTTAGCTCCTCTAAGTTTATGCAAGTGCACAACTACCACAAACGCAAAGAACTAAGAGAGCACATTCCTGCCAGACCTTTGCACGTGTTTTTAAAATGTAACAGTAAACATGGTTTGTATGCAAGAAACATCAAATAACTTTGGAACTCAATTTCAACTGATTGTCTAATATTTTGGATTTGATCATTTAGGTATTCTCAGGTAGAGCTGATTTAGCAACACAGAAAAGATCATGCTTTTGCTTTTTTATACTGGAAAATTTCAAACCTATATAAAAGCTGTGAGTGCAATGAACATTAGCAGACCCTTCTAGTTTCATCAGTTGTTAACATTTTGCCCCCTTTGCTCTCTCCATCCCACAATTATGCACATTCTTTTCTTTATTGCTGAAACTTTCAAAGTAGGTTGCACACATCTCTTCATCTCTAAATACCTCAATATGTGTATCCAAAAAAAGTACATTCTCTTGTATAACTAAAGAACTATTATCAGCTGCAGGAAATTTAACGTCAATCCAATACTATTATCTAAAATAGAAAACTGTTTTCACTGTTAGGCCCACTCCCTCCCTCTCTTTAAAGAAAATCAATATGTAAAGATTACAGCATGGTTTATTATTACCTGGAGTTGATCTGGATGAAATCTCATGGGGCCAAACTGCACATCAGTTACTGCTACCTGTAAGAAAAAGATTTGCCTTAAAAAAATGTTTTTAAAAGATGAGCTGACTTTAAAATTTCTCTCTCCAATCATTGCCACAGAAGAAAGTGAGATTTTTACTCCAGAGGAAAAATCACATAAATAGTTATTACACAGAATCCCAGGGATCTCTTTATAACCCTCAGGAAAGGTGCAGAGCAGAGAGGGAGAAATAAAATGAGTCTGATCCTGGCTCTTCTTTTCCTAGATGTGTTTAACTTTAAGTGAATTACTGAACCTTCCTCAGCCTTAATTTCCCCTTTGTTACAAAGATCAAATGAGTTTACAGTATAAAGGACCCCCCAATCAGACACTGAATGAACATTAGTTCCTTTCTCCTGATGGCCAACGAAATCTTACATCGAGAATGGCATATACATAATGAAATCCAGCAGTCAGAATCATGCAACATCAGAGCCAAATAAATCCCGTTGAAAAGTAGTTAACACTTTCATTTTACAGAGAAGCACAGTGTTTATCGATAATTGCTTATCTGAGAACTTAGCACTAAATGACACAGATAAATACCATGTCATAACTAAATCCCAATAGCACCAATGGAGGGGAGGGGCTCAGCATAGACTGGGCATCATGCCAACTGCTGAACATGTTATCTTGCTCAATTTTCACAGCAACACAGCGAGGCTTACAGGTGGAAAACTGAGGTTCCAAGTACCTTGTTTACAGCCACAGAGTCAGCAAGTAGAAGCTGGGATTTATTTCACTGCAAACCCAGGGCCACTGGAAGGTTCGGGCAGTCTGTGCACTGCATAAGCGAGCCCAAGGAAGGAAGAATATTGGGGCTGAAATACAGCCCTGAGTGATGGACGCTGGCAATGAGTTGCTACCCAGAGGAGGAGACACATTTCTGTAACTTTTCCAGAAACACTATGTACTGAAGGGCTCCACAGGCCTCTGGGTGGTGGTATGATTCCATGGCAAATCTGCAGCGGAAGACCTAGATCTATAAGCCTTCCCATAAAATATTTCTGACCTGACTGCCCACTTCCCATGTCTACCCTCAGGCAGGGATCTGTCCCACAGTAAACACATGGAACAAGGCTTGCTGAGTGATAGGGAAAGCCCATGTCTATTTCTCACTGCAAGAAGCTGATGTCTACCAACTATGAGACACCAGCTTGGTTTCTCATATGCTTTGTAACAAACAGAAGAAGAAGGAAGGCCGTCACTATTCCAAGACCTAAGACTGAGGAGGACTCTGACAGTGGGAGGCTGAGGAGAAAAGACCCCCCCACATCCCAGCCTTATCCCCCCCATGCTGGGTAACAGCAGGCCAGCCTCACAGCGAGGGGTGCAGCTGATGTCAAAGCCAGCAACTCTGAGAGATAATCCAAGGGGGCCAGGAGAGTCTTCAAAGAGAGGTTTGGTCTATTGCACAGTCATGTGCCTGCAGTGCACTCAGACACTGAGAGAGACCAATCTCAATGATGAGTTTTCTGTCGGTTTTCACTAAGTTTAAAGGAATGAATGAAAGTACGTACAAGGAATGATACAGATGTACTGCTTGGAGAATGCAGTGGAGCTACTCAGGAAAAAGAAAAAAGGAAGAAAATGACAGGAAAAAGAAAAAGAAGGAAAGTCACCTCGCTGATTTTCTATAGCATGGCGGACTCATGAACAGGAAGCCTGCTGCTACTGCCCAAGATAAAGCAGCCTAAGTACTTGCTTGAGTCCCTTATGTGAGTGGGGAGTGGGAGCTTCTGACAGGATACCTATGAAACTGGCTCTGAGGGCCAAGTAGATTAAAAAATCTCAAAGGAGAAAAAGAAATATTTATGAATTATATACAAGCATATGATACACTAGGTCACACAGAAAAAACACATTCCTGGAAGTAAAAACGGTACCATTTTTATTCTTCAACATAATGCCAGCAAAACAGAAATTTAAAACATGAGTTTAAGCAAAAATCAACAAACACCACTGCCATGAAAAATTTTTAAATATTAACTTGTAATTGCTGGGTCAGAGAGGGAAATGGAAATTATACCTACAGATTACCTTGAAAATAATAAAAATGAGAAGAATATCATGTAATGAAACTTATGGGACACTGCCAAATTTTACTCAGAGACAAGATTTATAGACTTAAATCCTTTTGTCACAAACAAGAATTAAGGGAACTTATCAAGCTTTAAAGTCACTAAGTTTGAGAAAGTCAAAAGTACAAACTTAAGGAAAACAAGAGGAAAAAAATAAAGGTAATAATAAAATTTTAAAATGTTAATGACTACCATATTTAAAAATACATACATACATACACGCACACATATATATACACATGTGTGCATGTATGTATATATAGCATTGATCACAAGCTGAGAAACAAGATAAAAGTATGAATGGATCAGGGCAAAGCCTCATCCCTCCCAGGAAAACAACTCTCAGCATTGGGTCCACACCAAAAGTGGGTGAAATAACTTTCACAAAGGACAGTATAACTTTATGATCTCAACTTACAAAAACAACTTACCACTGCATTAATTTTAAGAAATAAAAGCAGATATAGATTTTTTTAAAAGTTAATTTTGCCTCAGTATAATTTCAATATCATCATTTTAAAACATTAATGTTTCAGCAATTCTATTTTACCACCCAACACTTAACTTTATTTACTTAACTAGACTGCATTTTAACCTTACATCCTGTCTACGGGGTATATCCGGCTCTCAGGACCTCTGTCGAGCAGTGTCCCAGCAGAGCCGGACAACTACTTACCACTGCCCCCCCAAAATAACCACCACCAGGAAATCTGATGACATTACTCAGTGTGCGGACGTCAGCAGTGGGCCCTCAAAGAGTAAACAACTTCCCAACTGCTCTGGAAAAGGGGATCAGAACTATAGAATTCTTACATTCTTCTTTTCTTCATGTATGAAAATCAGAATCAAACTGATCGAATGCTTCAAGGTCACAGCCCTCTTAATAATTTGCTGAGCACATTAACATTTAAAAGAGAAGTCATCTTCAGGTTAATTGTAATATCACAGCTTTGATTTAATCTTTAAGTTTAAAAGCAATGGATACTTTAGACAATACAGAAACAACACTGTGGATAATGGTAATCATACAAGCTGTTTAGTTTTCTGGACTTTTAGATATGTATTTATTAAACTGTAAAAGAAATTATAAACTCTTTGTATTTTAATAAAGTAATATTTATAAATATGGCTGACAGAAGCATGAAATTTAAATTATTATCAAAACTGACAAAACACATATCAGATCTCTTTTGTTGCCTAACGGACCTAACACTTAGAGAAGTGAGACACTAGAAGGTGAAACTAGTTATGAATCTTGTTTGTGGATAGGGGTGGGAAAGAAAAGAGATACATAATACTAACCTGCCTACAATTTCTGTTCCCCCAAACCAACTCTATCCCTTGCCTGCTTTGTTTTTTTCCCTCTGCAGCTCTCAGTCATCATTTGCAAAACTCTGTATTTTACTATTTATCATCTTTATCATCTGTCTCTCTCACTAGAATGTAAGTTCTACGAAGACAGGGATTTATCTGCCTTATTCATTGCTGTATTTCCAAAATCCGAAACAGTCCCTGGCACGTGGGAGGCATTTAAGAAGTATTTTTGAATCAGTATTACTCAACAGCTAATCTTTTCTAATCACTCGTTTATCCGGAAATCACACTCATGCTAGTTTCTACATATGCATGTATATGTGATACAGCACTTCCAGTTTTAGAATGTTTTTATATATTCATTTCATAAAGGAACATAAAGGAAGGAAGGACTCTTACGAAAGCCTAAGCACTAGGAACCACAAAAGAATCATGTGTTTTTTTTTTTTTTCCTACATCCCCTTTATTAGAAACAAAGATACACTGGGATCAACTTAAATTAATTGTATACAAACCTAGGAGCTCTAGCAAAGTCAAAAATCAGATTTTGTCCTGAGCCTTGCTAACCCTCCAGACTTTCCCTGTACATCCAGTGGCCTTGTCTTTCTCTCTGGGCAGAGTGGTAACTTGGTCAAAGGGACACAGCTTAGACAGTCAGGAGACACTAGTTCCTGGGTGGGAAGAGTCAAAATTAGTCCAGACATCTGTGTATCACTTACTACTATGCTTTAAGCCAAGCACTGAGCAAGGTGCTGGAAGTGCAAAGATGTACCTAACCCTGCCCTTGAGTTGCAGGAGGGGAAAATGTACACAATGACAACATGATGCAGTTTTAACAGAGAAAGGAGTTGCCTATTACGTGCTAAAAACTCTGCTTCCAGAGTTTAGTCATAAATCATACTTAAATCCAGTTTAGTCCTTCCTCTATGAGTAAGGTAAACTCATTAACTCCATTTTATTGATGAAGAAACTGAAGCTCAGAGCATTGTGGTTAAACAGCTGGTAAAGGACAATGATGAGACTAAGACCCAATTCAGGGGGACTGAATTCCTGTGGTCTTTTTATGCTTCACTGGGATTGGCCTAAAATCACCTGACCTTAACCTATATCTAATGGAAATAAGACCAAGAACCTAGGAAGCAGCATTCACTCACTTGACAAATCTTTGTTGCACACCCACAGTGAGCTAACTGGTTTCCTAGGCATTAGATATCCAATAAAAAATAAGACAGTACCTCTACCTACTGGGGGAAGGTG
The DNA here is from genome assembly GCF_048164855.1 of Canis lupus baileyi. NCBI lineage: Eukaryota > Metazoa > Chordata > Mammalia > Carnivora > Canidae > Canis > Canis lupus. Next base: position 55,751,280 of record NC_132839.1, on the reverse strand, counting down.
ATAGAAACTAGCTGGGGTGCTATTTTGTTTTTTATAGATTTACTTATTTGAGAGAAAGTGCGCATGAGCAGGGGGGAGGGGTAGAGGGAAAAGCACACTCTCCACTGAGCAGGGATCCAGATGCGGGACTCCATCCCAGGACCCTGAGATCATGATCTGAGATGAAGGCAGACGCTTCACCAACTGAGCCAGCCAGGCACCCCTATTTTAAATCAGAATCCAGGAAGGCCTCTCTGAAGCAGCAATGTAGAAGATGAGATCTGAATGAGAAGCAGCCAAGCCAGTCACACAAGGAAAAGAAGGAGCCCCAGGCAGAGGGAACAGGAATGCATGGGTCTCAGGGTGGGAATGGGGAGCATTCAAGGAAAGGAAGGGAATGAGGACAGGAGATGAGGTCATGGCTGGGTAGCGGCCTTACGATGCAGAGCCTTCTAAGCCCAGACAAGAAACCTGGGTTTTATCCTAAATTTCATCAAAAGTCACCAAAGAGTTTTATATAAGAAGGTGATAGAATCTAATTTTTATTTTTTAAATAGATCCCTGGTGAAGAATGGACAGTGGGATGGTGACAGCAGAGGCAAAGGAGACCAGCGAGGAAGTTTCCATAGCAGTTCAAGTGAGAGAGGATGGCCCTGTGGCCCAGGAGATGAGCAGATAGCTTTAGGGTATTTTGGGGCTCAGTGATCAGGACTTCTTGATAGATGGGACATTATCTAATCTACTGGTTCCTAGACCAGAGTTCTGATATCTGACTTGAGGTTTTTATTTAGGTGTTGTATGGAAATTTGGGGTGCTGCAAGGCATCCTGGTAGAAGTTGGTGTGGGTCTCCTTGGTCCTTTCCAGATCCACCCACAAGATGGCACCAAGATATACCTTGAGGCAAAGCTCCCAAATGCTCTCCAAGAGCAGGCCAAATGCTCCACATCCATCCCCACCGTCCGTGTTTCTTTTTTCTCTCCTTACCTGTTCCTAATTGTCCCTTTGGTCAATTTAAACAGCAAATATTTACAAGGAGACTTTTATATGTTTCCCCAACTGAATGCCAAAATCAAGTCACATACTTGGGTAAAACTGCTCAGGTCCTTTTTTCCCTCAAACCCATAGTGTAGAGCAAAAAATGGTCTGGATTAAAAGCACTATCTAGAGTTTAAAGCCTGACTGCGAGCAAAATGCCTAATAAATTCTCAAGTATCTACAAAAAAAGATTTTCCAAGAAGCTTTTGCTATGAAACTACAACTTTACACACACATACACACTTTAAGGCATGCTTAAAACTTTATTTTTCCGAAGAGCTATTTTTTTCAGAGCACTAAGGTAATCTCTAATAAGAACCATTAACTTCATGACACCTTGAAATATCATGTGTAAAAAAACAGGATCTAGTTCTTAAATATCATATTTATGTATTTGGTACGAGGGACAAATAAAGATTTTCCTGAAACTCTGAAAGATTGCTTCTAAAGGTGAAACTAGAAAATCAATCCATAAAAAATGAGAATAGCCAATTGCAGGGTAACCTAACCCTAAGCTTCTCTTTAAATGTGCCACTGAAATTTAAGAATCCTCAAATCTCAACTGGGGAAATCTGAGGTATAAGATAACTAGAACCTACCTCTCTCCAACCCCTCAAAAAAGAGGCAACTGATCACTATGTATCATCCCGGCAGAATGAGGAGGGTCTACAGGCTGCCAGGGAAGGGGAGCCAGAGGTGGAGAACGCAGTGCTATTTATTCAGCTCCTTCCAGGAAAAACTGAATCCAGCAGGTATAGATGATCCGGATACTGAAAAAAAAAAAAGTTTCCTAACTATAAATTAACAAATGAGCATCCTGCTTCTCTCTGGGAGGAGTCTATTCTAGGCCTATGTATATATGTTGATCATGTTTATATCACACTCTGCACACTTAGACAGCAGTGAGCCTTGTTCAGGAGGGTGTACAGCTGCCTGCCCGCCCACTGCCCACTGCTAAGCATCCTGACTCCAAATGCCAGCCCAGGCCTTACTGGGTTAGCTCATGAACCTCAATGATATCCAAAGGGACTACACTGAGAATCACAACCCACACGATATGATAAATTATCCAGAATCACCCAGTTTCCACAACATGCTACCTGAGACTGGATATATTGGGGGGGGGGGTATTTTTTATTTTTTTTTAAAGATTTTATTTATTTATTTATGAGAGAGAGAGAGAGAGAGAGAGAGAGAAGCAGAGACACAGGCAGAGGGAGAAGCAGGCTCCATGTAGGGAGCCCGACATGGGATTCAATCCTGGGACTCCAGGATCATGCCCTGGGCCAAAGGCAGGCGCTAAACTGCTGGGCCACCCAGGGATCCCCCAGATGGGGGGTTTAAACTGACTTTTCTCCCCTGAAAACCTATGTGTCTTTAGGCAAGTTTTCTCACTTTGCTGAGGACCCTGCCTAGAGAACAGTGATTGTCAAGATTCAGTGAGAGACAGACATGCAGTTCTGCAGGGCACCTGGCCTACGGTCAAGGGCACCATAATGTGTGGCCGTTATTGCTGGTGGAAGGGGATACATGAGCATTCACAATGCCCCTGCTGTAGTTCTAGAGCAATGAGGAAATTCTTACCAGGTGTGGAGGCTCCACACATCGGTTTTGGCAGAAAGCAGGTTTCCAGACCGAATGTTATTTGAGAGAGTCTGCCAGAGTCAAATTGCTCATCCCAACCACCTTCCTGTATCCAACCATCAGACCCTCTGAACACAGTCCACGGCCAGAGGTTCTACTGCTGAAACCATGTCTTTTATGAGCCCTGTGTTAGGAGGGCTACCTAAGTATTCTCTTAACTGACCTACACGGTTTTTCATAAATAACACTGATTTCCTCAAAGCTTCTTTTTGGAATATTTCACTATTAATTATGTCTAATTCTAGATTTCAAATAATTAGCTCTGAAAAATCAAGGAAGAAGTTGTTTCTTAAGTTCCAAGGAAAACAACTTTGGGTTTGAGAGGAGAGGAGAAAGCACAGGGGGTTGAGAGAAGTACACAGCAGGGGTACTCACCCCACCAGCAGAGTGTGAAGCACCCCTGAGGCAGACAAGGCCTTGGGTCCAGAAGATTAGGGATGGATGCTGGAGGGGGAGAATACCGGGAGCCTTGGCCCCCAGCTTCAGATAACTACTGCCTTCGCCCCTTCAATGCAAGTAACAGCAACATCCCAGGCCAGAGGTTTCCTCTGGAGAATGTACTATCCCAGGGCTGCTGCTTCCTAAGGGTTTTAGAACAAAATCTTGACCAGAAGTAATCTGGTATTTACATAGGAAAAATGTATTATTTACATCCTCCAAACTAAATACATTTTTAAGACTTTTTTTTCAGAGCGGTTTTAGGTTTACATCAAAACTAAAAAGTACAGAGATTTTCCTCATATCCTTTACTTTCATACATGTATAGCCCTCCCCATCATCATCATCATCATCATCATCATCACTCACTAGGACGGTACATTTTTTACCAAGGATGAACCCACATGGACACGTCATAATCATCCCAAATCTGTATTTTACCTTAGGCTTCACTCAGTACTGTACATTCTATGGATGTGGACAAATGTATAATGACATGTATCCATCATTAGAACATCATGTGGAGTATTTTCACTGCACTGAAAATCCTCGTTCCACCTCATCATCTCCTCCCCACCCCTGGCAACCACTTATCTTTTTACTGTCTCCACAGTTGTGCTTTTTTCCAGACTGTCCTATAGTTGTAATCATCCAAGTATCGTGCCTTTTCATACTGGTTTTTTCCACTTAGCCAATGCACTTAAGGTTCCTCCACATCTTCTATGGCTTAATAGTTCATTTCTTTTCAGTGCTGAGTAATATTCCATTGTCTGAATGTATTAGTTTATCCATTCACCCACTAAAGGACATCTTGGTGGCTTCTAAGTTTTGGCAGTTATGAATGAAGCTGCTATTAACATCTTTCTGCAGGGTTTTGTGTAGATTTAAGTTTTTCAACTGTTTTGGGCAAATACCAAACAGAAATGGCTAGGCTGTATGATCAAGTCAGTTTAGTTTTGTGAGAAACTACCAGAATGTCTTCCAAAGTGGTCATGCCATTTTGCATTCCCCCGGCACTGTATGAGAGTTCCTGTTGCTCTAACCTCATGAGCACTTGGTGTTGTCAGTGCTCCAGATTCTGGCCATCTAATTAGATGTGTGCTGGGGCACCTGGGTGGCTCAGTGAAGTGTCTGCCTTTGGCTTAGGTCATGATCTCGGGGTCCTGGGATCAAGCCCCATGTCGGGCTCCCTGCTCAGGGGGGAGTCCGTTTATCCTTCTCCTTCTGCCTCTCCCCTTCCCTCCCACCCTTGCTCTCATTAAAAAATAAAATCTTTAATTAATAAATAGAAGATAGATGTGTAGTGGTATCTTGCTTTTAAATTTGTATTTCTCTGATAACATATGCTGTGGAACATCTTTTCCTGTGTTTATCTGCCATCTGTAGATCTTTGGTGAAATGTCTGTTAAAGTCTTTAGCCCACTTTCTAATGAAGTTGTTTTCTTATTAGTAGGTTTTTAAGAGTTGTTTGTATATTTTGGACAACAGTCCTTCATCAGATACATCTGTTGGAGATATCTTCTCCCAGTCTGGGGCTTTCTTTTAATGTTCCTGATATTGTCTTTCACAGAGCAGAAGTTTTTAATTTTAATGCAGTTCTTTTTTTTAATATTAATTTTTAAAAATTTTTATTTATTTATGATAGGCATACAGTGAGAGAGAGAGAGAGGCAGAGACATAGGCAGAGGGAGAAGCAGGCTCCATGCACCGGGAGCCCAACGTGGGATTCGATCCCGGGTCTCCAGGATCGCGCCCTGGGCCAAAGGCAGGCGCTAAACCGCTGTGCCAAAAATAAATAAATAAATAAATAAATAAATAAATAAATAAATAAATAAATAAATAAATAAATAAATAAATAAACCGCTGTGCCACCCAGGGATCCCCTAATGCAGTTCTTCTTATCAATTATTTCTTTTATGGATGTTTTATCTGTTTATTGGTGTTGCATCTAAAAAGGCATTACAACACCCAAGGTAATCTAGAGTTTCTCCTAAGTTATCTTCTAGAAGTTTCATGGCTTTGCATTTTACTTTTAGGTCTCCAATTCACTTTGAGTAGGTTTTTGTGACGAGTGTAAGATCTGTATCTAAATTATTTTTTATGTGGATGTCCAGTTGTTCCAGTACCATATCTTAAAGAGACTATCTTTACTCCATTGTACTGCCTTTGTTCCTTTGTCAAGATCAGGTGACTATATTTACATGGGTCTATTTCTGGGCTCTCTTTTCTGTTCCTTTGATCTATTTGTCTATTCTTTTATCAATATCCCCAAAGTATCCATGAAGTTGAACCAAGGAGAGTTATTCCTCTCCTTTAATACTGTGCTGGCTATTCTGTGACTTTCGCTTCTCCGTGTAAATGTCAGAATCAGTGTGTCAATATCCATAAACTAACTTTGCTGGGATTCTGACTGGGATTGCCGTGAGTCTATATATCAAGTTGGAAAGAACTGACATCTTTACAATATTGAGTCTTCATATCCACAAATACGGAATATCTCCCCATTTATTTAGTTCTTCTTTGATTTTGCCCATCAGAGTTTTGTGGTTTTCCTCATATAGATTATGCACACACTTTATTAGATTTATACTAATAAATGTTGTTTCTTTTTGGGAGTACTAATGTAAATGATATTGTTGTTTATTTTTTAAGTAGGTTCCACACCCAACATGGGGCTTGAACTCACAACCTTGAAATCAAGAGTCACATGCTCTACTGACTAAGCCAGTCAGGCACTCCCAATATTGTGCTCTAAATTTCAAATTCTATTCGTTCATTGTTAGTAAACAGGAAAGCAAAGGTTATATTTTAACCTTGTATCCTGCAACCTTTCTATAATCACGTATTAATTCTGCCGTTAGTTTTTCTGTCAATTATTTTAGATATTCTATATAAATGATGTCATCTGTAAACAAAAAACAGTTTTAGGTCTTCCTTCCTAACTGTACACCTTTTATTTCCTTTTCTTGTCTCATTGCATTAGCAAGAATTTCCAGTATGATGTTGAAAAAGACTGGTGAAAGAAGACACATCACTGACCTACACTTGATCTTGGCAAGAAAGCCTCAAGTTTCTCATCATTAAGTATGATGTTAGCTGCAGGTTCCTAGTTTACTGAGTAAACTATTCCTAGTTTACTGAGACCTTTTTATCATGAATGGGTTTGGGATTCTGTCAAATGCTTTTTCTGCATTTAATGATATGATCATGTGATTTTTCTTTTTTAGACTATTGATGTGATAGGCTATATTAATAGATTTTTCTAATATTGAACCACCAGGCTTGCCTAACTGAGATAAAGCCCACATGGTTGTGGCACATAATTCTTTTTATACTTTTTTCATTGGATTTACTAGTATTTTGTCAGGAATTTTTACATCTATGTTCATGAGAGATATTGGTCTGCAGTTTTCTTGTAATGCCCTTTATCTAGTTTTGATATTAAGGTAACGCTGGCTTCATAGAATGAGTCAGGAGGTATTTTCTCTGCTTCTACTTTCTGAGAGAGACTGTAGAGAGTTAGTATAATTTCTTCCTTAAATGTTTAGTAAAACTCACCAGTAAAGCCTTTTAGGCTTAGTGCTTTCTGTTTTGGAAGGTTATTAATTATTGGCTTAATTTCTTCAATAGATAGCCTATTCAGAGCATCAAGTTCTTTTTTTCAAGATTTTATTTATTTATTCATGAGAGACACAGAGAGAGAGAGAGAGGCAGAGACAGAGGCAGAGGGAGAAGCAGGCTCCATGCAGGGAGCCGGACGTGGGACTCGATCCTGGGACTCCAGGATTATGCTCTGGGCTGAAGGCGGTGCTAAACCACTGAGCCACGGGGGCTGCCCAAGCATCAAGTTCTTATGTGAGTTTTGAAAGTTTGTGTCTTTCAAGGAATTGGTTCATTTCATCTAGGTTATCAAATTTGTGGACACAGAATCATTTATAGTATTTCTTTACCAAGCTTTTAACTTCTATGGAATCTGTAATGAAGCTCCTTCTTTCATTTCTGGTATCAGGAATTTGTATCTGCTTTTTTAGCTAGCCTGGCTGGAGGCTTATCGATTTTACTGATCTATTCAAAGAACCACCTTTTGGTTTCATTAATTTTTCTCTATTGATTTCTTGTTTAAAATTTCACTAATTTCTGCTTTAATTCTTTATTATTTCTTTTCTTCTGCTTATTTTGGATTTAATTTGTTGGGTTTTTTTCCCCAAGTGACCGAAGGTAGTAACTTAGATTATTAATTTTATTTTTTATTTTTTTAAAGATTTCATTTATTCATGAGAGACAGAGAGAGAGAGAAGGGTGGGGGGAGAGACAAAGGCAGAGGGAGAAGCAGGCTCCACGTAGGAAGCCCAACGTGGGACTCAGTCCCGGGTCTCCAGGATCACACCCTGGGCTGAAGGCGGTTCTAAACCACTGAGCCACCCAGACTGCCCTCTTATTTATTTTTTAAAGATTTTATTTATTTATTCATAAGAGACACAGAGAGAGGCAGAGACACAGGCAGAGGGAGGAGCAGGCTCCTTGAGGGGAGCTCGATATGGGACTCGATCCCAGGACTCCGGGACCATGCCCTGAGCTGAAGGCAGATGCTCAACCACTGAGCCACCCAGGTGTCCCAGATTATTAATTTTAGATCAATCTTCTTTTTCAATTACACATTCAATGCTACCAATTTCTAAGCACTTTTGCTGCATCCCAGAAATCTTGGTAAGTTGTATTTAGTTTTCATTTATTTCAAAATATTTTAAAATTTCTTTTTTAACCCATGTTTCATCTCCACATATTTGGGGAATTTCCAGTTATCTTGCTGTTATTGATTTCTAGTTTACTTCCATTGTGGACTAAAAGCAGACATTGTATGGCTTCTACTCTTTCAAATTTGTTAAAGTATTATGGCCCAGAATGTGGTCTATCTTGGTGAATATTCTGTAAGAGCTTGAGGGGGAAAAAACCACATGTACTTTACTATTAGATGAAATAGTTTATACATGTCAATTATATCCAATTGATTGATGGTGGTGTTGAGTTCCATTCTGTCTTTACTGGTTTTTTGTCTGCTGGATAGGTCCATTTCTGAAAGGTGTTGAGGTCTCCTGCCATGATACTGAACTCATCTATTTCTCCTTGCAGTTCTATTAGTTTTTGTCTCATGCAGTTTGATGCTCTGTTGTTGGGTGCATATACATAAAGGATTGTTATGTCTTCTGGGAGAGCTGATCTCTTTATCATCATGTGGTGTCCTTCTGTATCCCTGATAACTTCCCTTACTTTGAAGTCTGCTCTGTCTGAAATTAATATAGCTATATTTGCTTGTTTTTAATTAATGTTACCATGGTATGTCTTTATTTTTAATGTAGATGTCTTTTTTTTTTTTTTTTTTTTAAGATTTAGAGAGAGAGCAAGCAAGCAGGTGTGCACCTGAGCTGATATCAAAAGTCCAACACTTAACCAACTGAACCACCCAGGTGCCCCTATATGTGTCTTTATAAGTAAAGTGAGTTTCTTGGGGTGTCTGCCTTTGGCTCAGGTCATGATCTCAGGGTCCTGGAGTTGAGCCTCATGTGGGGCTCCCCGCTGAGCAGGGAGCCTGCTTCTCCCTCTTTCTGCTCCTGCTGTCTCTCTCAAAGAAATAAAATCCTTTAAAAAAATAATAATAAAGTGAGTTTCTTGTAGACAACATAGTTTCTTTCTGATATTTACTATATAAATCTTGTCAAACTCTTGGAGGCAAACCTCACAATACTGTGGGGCCCCCCTCATACCACAGTCCCTCAGAACATTCTAATTCTCTCAGAGTTGTCTGCACCAAGCCTCCAGTAATTCACAGATTACAGTTCAGGTTTTCCTACCCCAGCATTCCTGAACGGCTTCTACTCAAGAGCCTCTGGGAAGCAGTGAGTCCCTGCATTTGCCTAGCTCTCCAATCTTGGGGGTACTGTGTCTTCCCCTATGGATTTAAGAGTTGTTGATTTTTCAGTCTCTTCAGCTTTTTACTTATTGTTAGGATAAAATGTTGATTTCCAAGCTCCTCATGAACAGAACTAGAAACTAGAAGTCTAATACGTTTTCAACAAAATTATATGCAGGAAGTCTCAGATTACAGTCCAAATACACTTGTTCAAACAGCAAGTAGTCATAATTGCATAAGCATTTTGGAAAGCATGGAGTGTCAAAGGGGATATGCAGCTTCCAAAACTGCCAGTGCACATAGGGCATCCCAGCACCATCCTCCATGGGGCCACTGCCTTCCTTTGGAAGTCACAGGAGAGCAGGCAAACTGTTCTTTTGAGTGCATTCAAAGCAACCACTCCCCCTCCCCATAAAAAAAATAAGGATATTTTTAATTTCCAAGTTTTTGTCAAGAGCAAAATTAATGCAATGCAAACTGGAACTAAGTAATACATTTTAACAAGCTAAAGTAATTTTGTTACATAAACTAATTCATTTATTATAGGCTAATGCTGTTCCAAGTAGTGGGGCTTCTACTGGTCTTTCAACTACAGTTGTCTGAGGCTGACTTTACTGTGACAGCAGAAGTGGCCCAGGCACCACCTTACACCGTCTTCATGCAGGAAAAACAGTGCCAGCTCCCCATAGCTCATTGTTTCATCTTGGTTTTGCTACAGAAGTAGCAAGTGTACTTGGCATGCTGGCTCATTTCCATCTCTTCACCATTTTCCTGAGGGAGACACCAAAACGAGTGCCCTATTTACCTACGATTCCGCCCTTCTTGGTGTTTAGCCAAATAACAGCAAACTAGGTCTGAGCCTGAGCGGAAGAGATGCTCATGCTCTGCACGTGCAACCTCTTGTCAAGAACCACAATATTTGACAATTAGAAAGTGATGTTTTAAGCATTTTACATCCTAACGTGCTAGAATGTTATTTATGTATATGGCTTTAGTAAATTTCAGTTATGCTTTAGGAAGCAGGTTGGGGGTTTTGAGTTGACTTACGATGAATTATAAAATTTTCCCATTTAAGAGTAAGTAATGGCTCCAAGTCGAAAATTTCACTTAGGGCACATGCTGTTCAGGAACTAATTACCAAGGTTAAGCCAAAAATGCCTGTACCTGCATACCCTATGACCCAGAAGTGAGAATTTGAGATCTATTAACAAAGATCTGTAAGGGGTTATATGCAAAAATGTTTGTCCAGGGTTATTCGAAGCGGCAGAGCTGCAGACAATATGGGTATATCTAACTGGGAAAGAGTAATATGATGAATCCTTTTTAAAAAAGATTTTATTTATTTGAGGATACGAGAGAGAGCACAAGCAGGGAAGAGGCAGAGGGGCAACCAGACTCCCTGGCCTGGTCTGACCTGGGGCTCCATCCCAAGACCCTGGGATCATAACCTGCACTAAGGCAGACGCTTAACCAACTGAGCCACACAGGTGCCCCAGTAATATGATAAATCTTAAATACTTATGCTAAGTGAAAAAGAAAAAAAATCATGAGATCTATAATACCATTTACAAAATTACAAATACATAAGCCCTCAAAAATACATACTTTACAATACCACACAAAAACGAAATAACATACATTAAACACATTAGAATGATTATGTACAGTTGGCAGGGAGAGAAAAGGAGAATCAGATGAAGACCACCAAACTAAAAAAAAAAGTGAGGAACCGTCAGAGATAGGCAAGGATTTCTTAAACATAAAAAGACTAATAAATTAGATTTTAAAATTAAGAACTTCTGTTCATTAAAGGACCCTACTAAGGGAGTGAAAAGATAAGCTACAGAATGGGAGAAGGTATTTGCAAAACATATGACTGACAAAGGGCTCGTGATATGTAAAGAACACCTAAAGATCCAGAAGTAAGGAGACCAACCAGAGGGAGCCTTGCACAGCCAGGTGATGCTAATCTGTTAAGATCTGACAGGGTTTGTATTTCCCTGATGGCAAGTGATGCAGAGCATTTTCTCATGTGCATGTTGGCCATGTCTATGTCTTCCTCTGTGAGATTTCTCTTCATGTCTTTTGCCCATTTCATGATTGGATTGTTTGTTTCTTTGCTGTTGAGTTTAAGAAGTTCTTTATAGATCTTGGAAACTAGCCCTTTATCTGATACGTCATTTGCAAATATCTTCTCCCATTCTGTAGGTTGTCTTTGAGTTTTGTTGACTGCATCCTTTGCTGTGCAAAAGCTTCTTATCTTGATGAAGTCCCAATAGTTCATTTTTGCTTTTGTTTCTTTTGCCTTCAGGATGTATCTTGCAAGAAGTTACTGTGGCCAAGTTCAAAAAGGGTGTTGCCTGTGTTCTCCTCTAGGATTTTGATGGAATCTTGTCTCACATTTAGATCTTTCATCCATTTTGAGTTTATCTTTGTGTATGGTGCAAGAGAGTGGTCTAGTTTCATTCTTCTGCATGTGGATGTCCAATTTTCCCAGCACATTTATTGAAGAGACTGTCTTTCTTCCAATGGATAGTCTTTCCTCCTTTATCGAATATTAGTTGACCATAAAGTTCAGGGTCCACTTCTGGGTTCTCTACCAGATACCACCTCACACCAGTGAGAATGGGGAAAATTAACAAGGCAGGAAACAACAAATGTTGGAGAGGATGCGGAGAAAAGGGAACCTTCTTACACTGTTGGTGGGAATGTGAACTGGTGCAGCCACTCTGGAAAACTGTGTGGAGGTTCCTCAAAGAGTTAAAAATAGACCTGCCCTACGACCCAGCAATTGCACTGTTGGGGATTTACCCCAAAGATTCAGATGCAATGAAACACCGGGACACCTGCACCCCGATGTTTCTAGCAGCAATGGCCACAATAGCCAAACTGTGGAAGGAGCCTCGGTGTCCATCGAAAGATGAATGGATAAAGAAGATGTGGTCTATGTATACAATGGAATATTACTCAGCCATTAGAAACGACAAATACCCACCATTTGCTTCAACGTGGATGGAACTGGAGGGTATGATGCTGAGTGAAATAAGTCAATCGGAGAAGGACAAACATTATATGTTCTCATTCATTTGGGGAATATAAATAATAGTGAAAGGGAATATAAGGGAAGGGAGAAGAAATGTGTGGGAAATATCAGAAAGGGAGACAGAACATAAAGACTCCTAACTCTGGGAAACGAACTAGGGGTGGTGGAAGGGGAGGAGGGCGGGGGGTGGGGGTGAGTGGGTGACGGGCACTGAGGGGGGCACTTGACGGGATGAGCACTGGGTGTTATTTTGTATGTTGGTAAATTGAACACCAATAAAAAAATAATTTATTAAAAAAAAAAAAAGAAGTGACAGGGTAATTCAGCCCTCTGAGTCAGAATTCAACTAGGAAAAGAAAGCAGCTTATCAGTGATTGTTAAATTCCAGCAATTTTGTAAGAATGCAAGTAAGCAAAAAAAAAAAAAAAAGAATTAAAAAAAAATAATTCAAGTAAGCAGGAAATTTGAACATTTTAAATTTTATAAAACATATAAACAAATGTCACTGGCTAAAGTCTCTTCTATTTTAAGAGTTCTTGAGAGAAAATGGAAAAAGCAGCATCCGCATCTACAATTTGTATATCTACAAGGGGGAAATGAGTTACTTATGCAACTACTACACAGTAGAAAGCTTTGTTTCCATAGAGATTATGACACAACTGATTTAGGCCTTAAATTAGAATATTCCGATTTGAATGGAGAAATGATCTTTTTGTCTAAATGAATAGTGTATTCAGTGTGAATAAAAGCTCCGCACATCTGCTGATATCATTTCCTCTTTACTTCGGTAATAATAATGAGAATACATCCATACAAGTCCTAAAAAGGAATTCAGACACCCGAAAATTTCACAAGTGCCTGAAAATATATAGAGAATGACATCTTTCTACAGGATGTACAAAAATACTGACCATAAAGAACATAAAACATTTCAAAGTATCTTTCTGCTCACTTCACAACTATTACACTTAACCATTCTCTTGTATTATTAACTAAACAACAAGACGAAAGTCAATTCTGTCTACCTTCTGTCACTACTACCTGAATTCAACAGATAAACTGTAGACTGTGGGGGGTGGGGAGAGAGAGGAACACTTGCAATTATTAATCCAAAGTCACAAAAACATCAGAATGTTAAGTTTCAAAAGGAAGTGGAATGATACATAAATCGAGTACATATAAAATCCTTCAGGGGATCACACTGCCCTGGACAAAGCCTGGACTCTGACGTGGCATTCAAGGTTCTTATAGTGTTTGAAGCCTAAGCTTCAACGGCCCTAACAACTCAGGACCTCCTGAGAGCCTGAGTCTCTTACTACTATGCCATTCTTGTGGCTCACTGAGCATGGCACAGTCCTGCTTTCTTCCTCTTCTCCCCTAATTCTTCCTCATATTTCAAAACTCAAACAAACATGCTATGCCTGTGGCCCCAACCTCCATCTGGACGAGGGGCCAAGCCTATGTGTTCCCAAAGTTATCCTGGGCTTATTTTCATCACAGTGGAATTTCATTCCCTTACTTCCTCTGCTAGGCTGAGCTTGAGTTCTATTCACTTTCATAAAATTGGAACCTAAACAAATGCAGTGCTTAGTAACTACTGAATAATTGAAATCCCCAACATTTCCTCATGTTTTGATAATAAATGTTCCTAAAGGAAATATCCAAGAAGAAAGAATAAACAAATCCCACATGATAGAGTAAAATGAAGAATGACTACATTTCCTGATTGGCTTATATTATAAATCATTCTGTTCTTTTTCTAATTCACTGTGAAATCCTCTCCAGCCAAATGGATATTCTAATTCATTCTCAAAGGTCTCCACAGAAATGATATAATCTTTAATTTTGTTACAGTTGAGTATATTCTCAATAAGCCAAATTTTTCAAAGTTGTTTGATTAGCTTCTTGCTTTGTTGCCTCTCTGAACATTTTAGCACCCTACATCAATTGCTGTTTTCAACCACATTTTCTTTAGCTATCATAGAAAGTGCCTGACCTCCTTTTTAAAAAAACCTGTTTTCCATTTAAATTATAACATATAACTAGAAGTGAAAAACAGTATTGGTTTTGAGCATACATAACTGAACCTGAAAATAAAGCATGATGCACAAAAAACAGGAAGCGAGCCTTCTAGTTCAACCAAAGACACAATTTTCATATAAAAATGTCAGGCTATGACCATGTGATTTTGTAGAAAAATCTGTATGACAAATAACAAATAAAAGCAAAAAATGTAAAGATTAATACATTTTGGATGTATATCTATATACCCTCAAAATGTCTTTACATATTAAGCTAAAGGAAACTTCAATATCATGCTGATTTAATAGTGTAAGAAATTTTCCCAATAAAAAGACTTATTAGAATGGAAAAACTCTCAAACATACACAGTAGTAATAAGAAATAAATCTAAAACATGAAATTCTAATTACACTCAGAAAATGAAATGAGGGCAGACCACTTCTGCAAGTGGCTGGTTTCACTTATTACATGTTAATTTCCCCTAAATAGTTTCCGGGACACACAGATTCCCAGCACACTGAAAACCCCTCAAGAGAACGATGGTGCAGGGCTGGTCTGCAGAGCTAGCTGAATCTACCAAATCATATGCCTGAAGAAAGACTGGTAGCAGGGGCAACAAGAAGTCTGAATATGTAGTTTTGTGTTTATCACCTCTAAGCTTTGATTAGCTCTATTGACTCTGAGGTAGGGCAATCACTTGGGGGCATCTGAACTGCGGTGGGTCTAAGGACAGGGCCCCCATAAAGAATCACTGAAGCCTCGGTGTCCATCGAAAGATGAATGGATAAAGATGTGGTTTATGTATACAATGGAATATTACTCAGCCATTAGAAATGACAAATACCCACCATTTGCTTCGACGTGGATGGAACTGGAGGGTATTATGCTGAGTGAAATAAGTCAATCGGAGAAGGACAAACATTATATGTTCTCATTCATTTGGGGAATATAAATAATAGTGAAAGGGAACAGAAGGGAAGGGAGAAATGTGTGGGAAATATCAGAAAGGGAGACAGAACGTAAAGACTCCTAACTCTGGGAAACGAACTAGGGGTGGTGGAAGGGGAGGAGGGTGGGGGGTGGGGGTGAATGGGTGACGGGCACTGAGGGGGGCACTTGACGGGATGACCACTGGGTGTTATTCTGTATGTTGGTAAATTGAACACCAATAAAAAATAAATTTATTATTATTAAAAAAAAAAAAAAAGAAGAATCACTGAAGCGCTTCCCAGCAGAATCCACTCCCAGAGGTTTATGTGCTTGGGGACATCTGACTCAGTAAAGGGAGCTTGGTAGTAAATGACAGTGCATGAAATAAATCTGGGCAAGGTTTTGCCTCCATTGCCCTGTTGTACACATAAGATTCTGATATTCTAGTAAGCCAACAGTTTCCTTCCATAATTGGAAGGTTGAATATGCAGGACTCTTCTTGCAGGGTAACCAAAAAAAAGTGATTTTTAAGTCATTTTCCCACTTTAAACCTGTTTAATGGAAATAGCACTTCCTCCATGCTTAAGACAAATGTCATAAAATTTCTGTCCATTCTTTCTCAACACAAAGCCCCCAGAATTGCATTTTGTTAGTTTCTGAAGGCTGCCATAACAAATGACCACAACCCAGGTGGCTTAAAACACACAAAGTTATTTCCTCACAGTTCAGGAGACTAAAGGTCCAAAATCAAGGTGGAGGCGGGCTGATTCATTCCAGAGGCTCTGAGGGAGAAAGCAGCTCTCCTAGCTGCTTCATACTCTCTCCTAGCTCCTGATGGTTGCCAGAAATCTCCGGCAGTCCTTGGCTTGCAGCTGCATCACCCCAAATTCTGCCTGTTGTCACATGGACTTCTTAGAAGGACGCTCGTCATTGGATCAAGGGCCCAGCCTAATCCAGTATGACCTCATCTGAACGGATTCCATCTGCAAAGACTATTTCCAAATAAGGTCCCATTCTGAGGTTCCAAGAGACATTAATTTTTGGAGGACACTATTCAACCTGGTACACTCTTTAAGTCACACAAACAGCTTTAATTAAGTCATTAAAATGATTAATCTACTTCATTTACATAGAGATCAAATTAGGCAAAACTATAGTAATGTTTGTGGGGGGTAGGGGGTGGCAGAGAGAACACAAGAAGGCCTTATAGGGTCCTGGAATGTTCTATTTTCCAGGATCTGTGTGCTGGTTACATTTACAAGAATTCATCAAGTTGTACACTTAGGATTTCTGCATTAACTTTCAAAAAGCGTTTACTTTAAAAAGAAAGCAATTTGTCCAATATCTTAACAGCACTTCAGTTTTCATCTGAAGACTTCTCTCCACCAGCAAGGGCTGGTTGCAGGGGCAGCATGCCTCTGGAGAAAGGGGGGTGGCTGCCTCTCTCTCCCTCACTTCCTCCCCCACTTGCTAGCTGCTGTTTGAGGCAGGGAGCGTAGGAAAGGGCCAGAGAGAAGTAAGTTCTCACTTGCCTGGAACCATTACATGATCTCTCACTGTTGGAGGCTGATGGATTTTTAAAGCTTTTCTCTTTCAGAACATTTTCGTGGGTTCTTTGGAGATTCTCCTTCTGTGTCCTTAGCCCTGCAACTGCTTTAGATGGGCAGTGCCTCTCTTCCAGCTGGTTTTCCCCAATCCTCCCTTACAGTGCATACGGCACAGCCTTTAGTGCAGGGGTCCCCTCAGCCTGGTCAGCTAACATCTTAGCAGGAAGCCTTTGAGAATGACCCTATATCAACATTCTACCTAGATCTGGCATCTGCCCAAAGCCAAGTTGTGCTCACAGCTCTGCTCTGAGTTGCTTAGTGGGAGGGAAGGTTGGTATATTCACGTTCAAGTCCACTGTGCTTTCAGGTGAAGTGGCTCTGTGTGGATGACATGAGCCCTTTGTCCTCTAATGTCTGGGGTGCTTCCTGTCTGAGCCTCCATTTTACTTACAGGCAATTTTGAAGAAAGCATCCTCATTCACTGTTCAGATGTGTATCAAGAGCAGGAGTCTCTGAATGGATACAGAATGAAGAGCCAATGGGAAGCAGGAGGAAGAAAAGGACTGCTGTGAAAAGCAGAGGAATCTGGGTGGCCACCAAGGTGAACAGGAGGTAGACCATGAGGAAAGTAACAGATCTTCCGATCTTCTTGCAAGTTGGCAGGGCTGATATTCCTCCTGCATTGCATGTTTGTTGTTCAATCCAGCACCCTCAGCCAGTTCTATGAACTCTAGTACTAAGTAGTCTACTAGGCCTACTTTCAGCATTGTTGAGTTTTCAACCTTGGAGAGTCAAGTTGAAGATTTGGGAGGGTGGTATTAAAGACTGCTAAATGCCATTTAAACTAGAATCCTCATGTACACTGCCATCTGTTATATACACACATTAATTTTTATGAAACCATGGATTAAATAGTAAATAAGGCTTTGGTTCTGCTGGTGAAACAAAGAATGCCACTGCACACACATGAAAGGACTAAATATTTTAACACTTCAGGATGAGAGCCTGTTTATGTTTCAGGAGCTTCCAAAAACAAAATATCATATTTTCCTGGTCCTCAGTGATAGCTTTTTTTTTTTAAGGTTTTTTTTTTTTAAGGTTTTGAGAGTGAGAGAGTATACACAAGCAGGGGGAGGGGCAGAGGGAGAAAGAAAGAATCTCCAGCTGACTCAGCATTGAGTGTGGACCCCAACACCATGACAGAAGCTGAAAGCAAGAGTCAGATGCTCAACCAGCTGAGCCATGAGCCATCCAGGCACCCCAGCCCAGTGGTAGGTTGTAAGGACTTCACCACCAAAAAAAAAAAAAGAACTTCACCAAAACCTCCCACATAGTATTCAAGTTAAGTAACAATGTAGCCTTTTCTTTTTTAAAATTTCACTCATTAGTTTGGGATTTTTAATTTCTTCAAAGGAAGGAAGATAATCACCTTAAACCAACACTTCATTGTAGCTGGCTGAGTGGAAACAAATAGTATAAAGTGAATATCCAGAAGTGAGATAGTATTTCTGTGACTTCAATGCTCTTGAACATTAAGTTGCCTCTTCTGTTATAGGGACCTGTATTAGTGGAATAAGTGGTTTGACTTCCTGATGACCAAGCTTCTGGATGCCATCTTGTGACCTCCAATTCCCATTTATATTTATTGATAGAACAGATATTGACCTTAGTTCTATCAATTATTTTTCTTGCCTTTTTTTAAAGATTTATTTATTTAATTTATTCATTCATTCATTCATTCATTCATTCATTCATTCATGAGAGACAGAGAGAGAGAGGCAGAGACACAGGCAGAGGGAGAAGCAGGCTCCATGCAGGGAGCCTGACATGGGACTCGATCCCGGGTCTCCAGGATCACGCCCGGGCTGAAGGCGGCGCTAAACGGCTAAGGCACTGGGGCTGCCCTGTTGCTCTTTTAAATGACTGTTTTCCTTTGGTGTATTTTGATATTTAAGATGGTTTATATTTTTATCTAGTGGTTACTTTTATTAATATTTATAAACCTTTCCTTTGGTAATTTCTACTTAATTCCCTATAAGGAATGATGGGATTAAGGTATTTTCTTCTCCCACACCATCCCTCCACAACACTAGTTTAGCCGATTATATCCTCTTTTCCTGTCTAGCTTTGTACTCCTAAATATACTTACACCTCTATTAGCTTATCTGTTAGTTCTAAATGATGCTCTTTGAATCCTAGCTATTAAAGATAAGGGAAGAATATTTTTACTTACCACCCAAATCTAGCTGGTTAGATAATTTCCCACTGTCAGGTTACATAACCTTTACATTCTGTTCTATTGCACTACTCTTCATATTTGTTTTAATAACCTACAATTAAACAGACTCTGTGCTCATCACCAGTTCTTTTGCTGTAGTTTCTCTAGTGATCTTTTGAGGGACTGAAGTTTATTTTTGACTAGATTCCTCAGGAAGGATTCGTGGGAACAATCTTCTCAATATCTTCTGTTAAAAAACTCGTCTTTTTTTTTTTAAACAATTTTGCTGAATATAAAATCCCTGAATATAAAATCATACTCACTCTTCTGAAGGATTCTGTCAGTGTTCCCTCGTGTTGATGAGGAGATGAAGCAGCCACAATCTCCCCTCTCACAAATGAGTTGATCTTTCGGCCTAGCTGCCCAAATAATTCTTTACATTTGCAGCCCCAAACGTCACATTTCTGGGCACCCGAGTGGCTCAGTTGGTTAAGCGGCCTACTCCTGATTTCAGCTCAGGTCATGATCTCAGGGTCCTGAGATAAAGCTGCCCCCCTCCCCCAGTCACCCTGCTCAGTAGGGAGTCTACTTGAAATTCTCTCTCCCTCTCCTTCTGCCTCTCCCCAACCCTCCCCCCAACACTCTCTCTAAAATAAATAAACCTTTTAAAAATCATCAGCAAGGGGCGCCTGGGTGGCTCAGTCAGTTAAGCGTCTGCCCTCAGCTCAGGTCATGATCCTAGGGTCCTGGGATCGAGCCCCTGCGTCATCGGGTTCCCTGCTCAGTGGGGAGTCTGCTTCTCCCTCTCCCTCTGCCCCTCCCCCAATTTATGCCTGGGCTCTCTCTTTCTCAAATTAAAAAAATATCAACAACAAAAAAAGCCCTTCACATTTCTGTTCCCTGCCTCAGGCAATTTTTGTACCCTTCATTTGCATCTGCCATTCACTAACTCTTCGTCACCATTTCTATTTCACTTAGCTCACCTACTCCATTCCTGTTTTCTATATTGCTGTCTTACATCACTTTCAACATTGCCTCCCTGTCTTTGATGGTTTTCTTCTTCTTTTCCTTCACTGTCTTTCCTGGACTCAAGTTTCTTTTCCTATTGGCTTGTCAGTTCTTCCCTGAGCTTCTGTATTTCTTTTTTTGTGCTCTAGTTCTTTGTATAGGTGGATTGACTTTTTTTCAATTTGTGAAATATTTAGTCATAATTTTCATTTGTTCTGTGTCAGTGTTTTTCTAGTGAGTGTTATTCACCGTTTTTTTTTTTCATGTTTCCTTTATCATTTTTTCTTGTAATTATGTTTGACTAGGCCCTAAACTGGTCCATTCTTTGATCACTCATTCATTCTTGAAGGCAGTTTTTCCTAGACCAGTTACTTGAAGATTCATCTGGAAGGATGGCTGGAGCCATATTCAGGGGAATAGGAGACTGCTTTCTTTTTCTGGCAGGACTGTATATATGTGCATATAAGGTGTGGGAAGGTGTTCTTTAGCTTCTCTCTGTCCCTAACCAAAAGGGACAGGCAGCTGCAGGGCCTTAGCACTCTCCTTCCCACCATCACAGATCAGGCTGCTCCCTACATACGTTACTTGTGTAAATCCTCATTCAATCTCCAACCTCCTCTGTACCTTAAAATCAAACTGGATCTGGTGCAGTTTCTGCCACCAGCCTGTGTACACCTTTCCATTCAAACAAAACATTTTGGCTTTGAAACCCATGGTGTATTTCTCATCTTGGAAAACGTTATTTGCTACACGCTGTTTTTTTTATTTTTTCCTTTTCCTTAGATCTATGGCTGTGTCTTCTGTTCACTTCCTCTTACACTCCTGGTCAATCTTTCAAAGACTCTTTCCATTCCTTTTCTGGCTTGGGGTACCACACATCTGATTTCTTCAAAGACAGTGTCTTTATTTCTGTTTCTTCTTCTCCTAGTTTCCAGGGATGATTCCAGGAAAGGAGAGAGAAAGGAGGACTTTAGCATGTTCAAATCTTAAGTTCTACTTTTTTTCCCTCCAAAAAGAAAATAGCTTTATAATTTCTTTGATTATAAAGTAACACATGGCACTCCAAAATCCAGACAATACAGAAAGGGTACAGAGAAAAAATAAAATAAAAAGGTTTTACCTGAAATCTCATCAGTCTAAAAAAAAATCCCTGTTAACATAGACACACATATCCTGATACATATAAATCTACCTTATCCTGTGCTTCCCCCCCCCACTTAAAACTGAGTATTTTCTTGGAAATACAGATCTAAAATATAATTTTAATAGCGACATTATATTCACAATGAACTTCCTTTTAACTAAGAGTATCATGAGGCACTGTAGTGTTTAAACTTTAAAATAAACAATCCCATAAACCAGAAGTCATGCCCCCTCAAGATCAAATTTTCCACATTTTAAAACGTTTCCTTGTAAATCAGAGAAAATGAGGGGTTTATTCCACAGGCCTTTAGAAATAAAACAAGCAGGCCTAGGTCTGTAAAAACTAGGTAACTAAGGGTTCTCTTGAAAAGTTACGTTTTCCATGACCTTTGTTCCCTGTATAATAAATACACTGTATTTTCCTGGTTTCTCATTTACAAGACAGAGAAAATCCAAACAAGTCTTATACTAAGGACGAACAATCTCTACAGGTTATTAAATCAGGAAGACAGTGAGGAGAATTACAGACTGCTCCTCTTATAACTAGAGGTGAGCTTGTACTAGGGCATCAAACAAGGGACCATGTGCAAATTGCCTGCAGTATATGAGTTTTCACTAAACTGTCTTTTCTAATCTATTTCCTTAATTAATAGAGACTTAGAACTACACAAACACTGAAACTCAAAGGTGGTTGTAGCTGTGAAGATAGAAAACATTCTGTTCTTTCTCTCAGCAGACACAGAAACAACTTTTTCAATGAAATATCCCCTACACAAATGAGCAAACCTCCAGATGGCTATGTACTGGCATGTGCCACGGAACAGGCTATAAGTGAATGTTATTCACAAAAACATTCCAACAAATGTTTGAATATAGCCCTTAAGTTAGGATATGCCCCCTATAAAACTGGCTTAACAATGGATTCAATAAGCAGTCAGGCACGAGAAGAAGTGCACAAGAGAAGGCCAGAAACCAGTGATTTATTCATAGTAATCAAGCCATTACCAACAACAGTAGCATGTAGCATTTGGATGTTTCCTATGTACTAAAACAGCATCTAAACTTTCCATCAGTCCTATAAAGTAGGAACTGTTATCATTCATAATTGGGAAACAGAAGCTCAGCAAGGTTAACCTACTGGTCAGTGACATCACTAGGAAGTGAGGATGTGGGTATCTAGACCCCTAAGGCCCATGCTTGTCTCTGCACTATACTGCCTCGTATGCTTAACAGCTATGGAAACTCAGAAAAAGGGACAGTGATTTTGACCAAGACAGGCAGAAAGGCAGGAATCAGGCTGGGTCTGGAAAGGCAGGCAGGACCTGGACAAGTGGAGACGCACAGAAAGGTCTGTGTGAGCAGAAGCAACAGAAGAGGAAGGCTGACGCAGAATCTCGGACAGCCACATGGATGGGGCTAATTATAACCCTCTTCTCATCCATCTGGCAAAACTGTGTTACAGAAACTGGAAGACAAGATACGTGAGACACAAAGATAGAAGTCTAGCCCCAGCTCTGCCTCTCAATATATGGCCTTTGGGGAGACACTTCACACTGAGCCTCATTATAGTCTCCAGGTAAGAACTGTAATGCACTATCATGTTCAGGTGTAGGTAATAATATGTTATCATTTATAATCTTCTAATATACATAGATTTCCTTTTGCAAGGAAGACATGAGGTAGCTATCCAATTGGCAGGTATGGATATGAAATTGTCATCCATTCCTTCACTTCAACAAATATTTAAGGGGTACTTTTTAGGCACTAAATGTATACCAAATGCTGAAGTTCTAGAAATAAAAATATGGATCCTATCTCCCAGATGCTAAATATAGAAGGATAGAAAAATATAAACAAATAATTACAACACTTTGTGAATGTTTAACAACAAATGCTTGTACAGAGTGTGAGTGCGAAGTGACTGATTAACTCCACCCGGCAGGTGTGGGGGTGGTCACCAGTTTTCAGAAGAGGGACACCTGCTGAAACGAGTCTGGAAGGAAATGCAGGGCTGTGCCAGGTAAGAAGGGGGCAAGGGGCATTCAGGAACACTCAATGGCTAAGTGGGATTGAGATGGAAGATTCCATAGCAGAGGAGGCAGCAGAGGGACTAAGATCAGATGGCAGAGGCCCGAGCAACCAGCAGCGCTGCAGTTAGGTGAGCACTCGTGCCCGGGCACAACTACCAGGTGAAAACCGTAGATGGATTCCACAGGCAGATCTGATCAGGGCCAGCACCGGAGTGTGTGGCTCTGGCCACAGAAGGAACCCAGGCTGGCTCGGGGACACGGTGGCCAGGAAGGATACTGCGAGGCCCCTGGGCCAGACACCACGAGGCCCTGAAGATCATCCACAGGATGACAGGCCTCAGGTGGAGTCCACACAGCCATCCTCAGCCAACTCTAGGCCACCAGGTGAGAGAGGAGAGAAGAAAAGGTGGTGAGGACTCCAAGGAGCAGAATGAAAGCGGGTCCTTGGAGGTCACAGGGGCACGAGCTCAGCGGGAGAGGGAACTACACCAGTGCCAGCCTGCAGGCTGAGTTCTCCCACAGCCTCGTCCTTTTCCACCTCTGCCCTGGCAGCAGCAGGGCTGGGGGAGGGTGGGGACACAGCCCTGTGTGAGGGGAACACGGCATGCAGACCCCCAGCCCTGGGACCCCAGGGGACGCAGCCGGGGTGGGGGGCTTGGGGCAAACCTCTTCCTCCCCTAGACCACCTCGGGTGAGACACTGAGGCCAGGGCTGCTGCCTTGCATGTGAAGGCAACAGGTGGCTGACCCAGGGCTTCGGACTTGGTCACCTGGTACCCCTCTCCTCCAGACCTGTGTGGGGAAAGCAGATTCCAGCTGTGGAGGCTGTTGGCTGCAGCTGGAAGGCCATACCTGATACAGCCCAGCACTCAGGGATGCATTAAGACGGCCTGTGCAGCTTCAAAGAAAGGCCCTGGGCTCAGGCCTGGCAGGGATCCTGTGAAGCCAAGTCTGGCAAGAGAAAAATGTTTCTATCACCAATTTTACAGACTGTTTTACCATTGTACCTTCTCATAATTTTACTCAGCATCACCAGAACAATTCGAGTGGAGGAAAAAAAGAAATAAATGGAAATAAAATGCTGTATATTTGGGAGAAGATGAAGGATAGAAGGCAAAATGTAAAGAATAAGTCCAGAAAAGGACCTTTGGTTAAAAAAAAATTATCTCTGCTAATTTGTGAATGATGCTCCAAAGTTTAAATTAAAAAAAAGAAAAAAGAAAAAAAGATCCATGAGGCCAGAATAGCTCTGATGGAGTCTGAAGCAAATACATTATAGAAGAAGGGAAAGACAGTAAAAATAGGAAATGTCAGTTTCTGACTATAGCCAACATTAATTTGAGAAAATAACTTTTAATGGAAACTTGGGTCATTAAAAAATTCTGGCTGGAGGGGATCCTACTACCTATGGTTAAAATAAGAAAAGTGACAAAATATGTCAGTTATTATTAACAAAAAATTTCAAGGCTGGGCTGCCTAAACGAATTGCCAAAATTATATGCTCTCCGGAGACTTCTGCATGGTCGTCAGTTTGATGAGTATTTTTTTTTATTCCTTACATCCCTCTCCTCAAAGACTACTTTTTGCCATCATCAGTCCTTTTTTGTGGACTAAATTTAACTCTGTATTTACAAGTCCTAAGGATGTGCACTGAAATAAGCCGCATGCAAAAGAAGAT
Source organism: Canis lupus baileyi (assembly GCF_048164855.1). Lineage (NCBI taxonomy): Eukaryota > Metazoa > Chordata > Mammalia > Carnivora > Canidae > Canis > Canis lupus. Next base: position 55,726,657 of record NC_132839.1, on the reverse strand, counting down.
TAAAAATAAGATTGTGCTTAATGCTCTCATGATAACTACAGTTGATTGAAAAGGACGAAGCAAATCCCCAAGACAGTAGAAGGGAAGCCTCTGCTGTGCTGGCAGGTGTAAGGGAGGATCAGGTAGGAGATGGGATCTGAGATGGGCTTTGAAAGGCAGAGGCAGGTTTTTAAGGCAAAGAGGCTAAAAGGAGGTTACAACCCAAATAAGTCACACAATTAAAAGCAAACAAGGAATGAGCTTTTACCCTGTCACACTGTCAAACAGTAGGAACAGATAACACTTCCGGGAGTAGTATAAACTGGTACATTTGTAAAGGACAATTTAGCCGGCCAGATACAATTTTTTAAACATTCACGTTGATTCAGCAGTTCAATTTACATGTACATCTAAAGAAAAATCATGCTATTTTGTAGCACTTGCATATATTACATACTCAAAAAAATGTTATTAACTTAGGAACAATATAAGAATTCTCACGTTGTGGGAATAAGAAGATTTAGTTGTATGGATGTTCACCACAACATTATTTATAACAGACAAATGTCAGCAAGTGGTTAAATACTACCCCCATAAAATATAATAGCATGAAGTGTTTCCAGTAGTGCAATATGGTAATTGACATGGAATGTCAATTTTAAAAGCAGATTTCAGAAAAATGTACTTTATGTAAAAGCCCACCATTTGTTGTTGTTGTTTAATGTATAGATATATCCTCAGAAAAATGACAGGAAAGATCAAACAAAAATCAGTGATTTCCTCTAAGCGTAAAATAGCAGATAATTTTTATTTTACTTTTGCTTATTTGTGTTTTCTAGAGTGAACATGTATAATTTTCAAATTAAGAAATAAAAACATGGAATTATGTAAATTTTCTAAGATATGTGAGTAAAACTTCAGTCTTTTTATGACACTATTCCACAAAAGGTGCTGTGGGATACAATGTTTTATAAGATGACAGTGAATGCCACTGCTTAGTCATCTCTACACATTTCTTTGAAAGGGTAGAAATAACTACAGGGAGGAAAGAGAAGAGGGCAGATCATTTTAGCAAACCCCAATCTCAATTTTTCATTTTGGTTTCAATACTGATGTGGGACACCTCTCCTGAGACTGTTTTACTTCAAACACCACCTTCCTCAGAGATGGCTAGCTTTCTCTCTGCTGTGGCTCATTCTTCAGCCTCCAGATCCTTAAATATTTCCTGATCATCTGCAAAGAGAAGTATGCTCTTTTCATTTCACATCTGTTTGCAACTTGTTAGGGAAACCGATAGGCAAAGATTAAACGGAAACCTGAGGGCGTTCTGGCTGCCAGACCTGACCACTTCTGAAGCCTCTTCTGAAGTGTGGTAACTCCAATTGAGCCTTGGGGGTGGGAGTGGGGGGTGTCTCTTGATGTGCAATGATAAAGCAGATCCAAAAAAGAGGCATTTTGTCCTTACAAGCAAATGACAATTCCTTAGGTTTTCATCTTTATAAGTGACTAAGAACCACATCATAATAACCTATTCATTGAAGTATTAAAAGATAAAATTTGGTGTTCATAAATCAAAGTTAGATGTTACTGCATTTAAATAGTATTTTAAAAATACATTTTGTAGTCCCTAGTAAGAAAAAAAAAGTTACATCATGAACCAGAATATACATATATCCCAAACAAACCGAAATACAAGTTTGACATTCTTACCACATGAGCCACTGTTACTTTATATTCCATCTCATTTTAAAATAACTGATAGTGGGATGCCTGGGTGCTCAGCTGATTGAGCTACTGACTCTTGATTTCAGCTCAGATCATGATCTCAGGGTCATAGAATCAAGCCCCACCTGGAGCTCCATGCTCAGCGTGGGGTCAGCTTTAGATTTCTCTCCCTCTGCCCCTCTCCCCTGCTCATGCATGCCCTCTCTCTCAAAATAAATAAATAAAATCTTTAACAATAACAAAAAAACAATAGCTTTAAAAATACATAAAAATAAAATAACCAATAGTAGTTTTTAAGGCAGCCGCAGGTGTTTTGGACCTCCTTCCATTGAGAGGTGGGGATCTGGATCCCCTTCCTTTGAACCTGGACAGACTCATGGCTGCTTCAACCAAGTGAGAACACTCACTCCCCAGACACTTACTTCCCTGTAGGAACCCAGCAACCATGCTATGTGAAGTCCAAGCCTACAGGCACTTGGGTCAAAAGCCCCAGCTGATCCCACCAGCTTTGGAGGCACTGCAGGCCCAAGGACCAGACATGTGAGTGAAGCAGCCTCAGAATGAGTCTAATTCACAGCCACTGGAATCATCCCCTCCCATCTGAGGCCCCAGATATTACAGACCAGAGGCAAGCCACTCCCTACCAGACCCTGTCCAAATTCCTGGGCCAGAATCCAGGAGCATAATAAAATGTCTCTAGTTTAATGCCACTAAGTTTGAGGTGGTCTATAACACAGCAGTAACAACTGGAATGACAATGCCAGACAGACATAACCTGCAAAACTGATGCCACGATCCATTAGTAGGGAGTTTGACAAACACTAGTTCAGAGGACACTAATTCGGTATGTGAAGCTTGGCATTCAACCCTGTAATGTTCTCCCTGAGTCTGCATACTCAGGTTGTAACTGGGAATGGATGGGATGGGTTGCATAGGGTAATAAAGGAAGTGGGGTTTGGGCCCCATATGAATAAGCCAGCATCAAAAGGACTTGAGATTCATGGGGGCCAAACACTGAAGCACAGGAAGGTCATATTGTTTTGGTCTGAGTCTCAAGGTGATCCTAACCCCCTAAGGATGGTCCAATGTCCCTGCTAACTATATGCCAAAACAAATACTTAAGGTCCCTATAAAACATTTTTGATCTAAAGGCCACTTACTTACATCTATCCACTTTCAACACTGTCAAGCCTATCTACAGTTTCAAGCTTTTCTGTTAATGGATAACTTTCATCTAAATATAAACTCAGATTAATCTGTTAAGGATTAGCAGATTCTTTAAAAAAAAAAAAAAAAAAAGGCAGGGAGAGTAAGAAGCATTTTTGGTGGAAGGAGAGTGTCCAGCAGGGCTGGGCCAGAGAACTTTAATTGATTAAATGGGCTCTTGGTTTCTTTCTTTAAATGTCACTAGTTAGGTTAATATTATAGTACTGGTCCCAGGGGAAAAAAACCCAGGAAATTCACGACAAGGACAGGACTTCCAGGAAGGGCAGCCTGGGAGTGGGAGCATTAAGGAAACTTCCCAAAAGGAAGAGAAGCTCTCTGAGCAAGTGTTCCACATGCAAGGAGCTCATCTCATGGACCTCGCCTCAAGGGAATACCCCTTGAAAGAAAAGGTCCAGATCAGAGAGGAAATGGGAATGGGGCCTTGGGGAACTCTCAAGTCAGAATTCAGTTGACTTCAAGCACTTATGGCCTTGGGATATGAAAAGCATATTTCTATTATATTCTCAGTGCCCACAAAAGCAAAAACAAATACCTCTGAGCTTGAGATGGTGGAAGAAGAGATCAAGCAGAAAGAACTAGAAGCCACTCAAAGACCCTAGACTAACTTATTTATGCAGTGTCTCCCCCTAAAAGAAAATGTTTCACTATTACTCCAAATAAACCTGGTTTCATTTTTTTTTGTTTTGTTTTTAACCTGGATGTGTTATTCTTCACTGCATTCTTTAATGTGTAATGCATGCAAGTCATTAAAAGTTTCTGAAAAACTGTGTTTAGGGCAATTCATGACTAAAGTCACTGTTCAAAAAACCAACTAACAATCACCACAGCAGCTGCAGCCCCATCAGCACACTGAAGCCAGGAAGCAACAGGATAAGACCTACCAGAAGCAGAGAAGTGAGCCTGGGTCCCAACTGTTGCCTGGTATGTAGGTACTCAGTAAGAATCAACAGAAGAATGAAATGCATGGACAAACAGGCTGAGAAATTCTTGGCACCTGGAGAAAACTGAATGTGAACAAGTTTCTTTTTACCTCTTCTACCACTTGTACAGAAAAGCAAAAGGGAAATTAACAAAACAAAAACAAAAACAAGCCTAAGCAGAATGAACAGATGGACTGTGGCCTACATAGAAATTAGTCGGTCACTATGAAACAATTCTGTTCCTCTGCAGGGAATCTGGCGAAGGCCAAACTAAGGAAGGTCTGGGAGACTTAACAAAAAGATTCAAGATGAACTGACAAAGGAAAAGTCACCCATTAGGGAGAGAAATAACAAACCAGACCAAATTCACTTACTAAGTGGCAATTTCATAAAGGCTGCCATACCTGGTTTACTCATCTTTCATTCTGTAGGCATTTAAGTGCTCCTGTGTGCTCAGAAGACTTCTGTTAAGCAAGAAACCCCTCTTCTGAACTGCATAGGAAGTTCACCCAAATATATGCCAGGCATTGTGCCAGGGTTGCAAGGATACAGTCTCTATCTCCATTGAGGAGGTCATAGTCTAGAGGAGAGAACAAGAAACAGACAATGGCAGTATGACATGCTACCTAAGTTAGAGGAGAGCTCAGCGTTCAAGAAAGATTCCTGAAGGGCTAGCAGGAGTTAGCCAGGCAGGGAATGGGGCTACAGGAAGGAGAAATAACCAGCAAAGATCTGATGACCAACCTTTGTTTGGAAAGCTGAGCAGATGCCTCTCTCCACTAGCTTCAAGGCATTTTTGGAGGCTTGCAGACAGCCAGTTCCAGCATACTTCCATATCCAGCCATCCTGATCTCTTGGCAGACAAAACACCATGCTGCTATTATGCTTCATTCCTGCTCACCTCCACCTCCTTCTCTGAATACTCCAGCACCTCCCTAAACACCTGGAACACGGTCATCTCCTCTCCACCACCGTCCTACCATCAACCTGTGGTCAACACTCGTGTAAATGACCCATCCAGCAACTTCCACAGGTTCTGTCACAACCCGGTGATTTTCACCTCCACCTTACTCCATTCCAGCCCCTCAGCAGCCAAAACTGTCCCATGATGGAAATGTTCAACTCCAATATCCTGCTCTCTGACCAATATGCCCATCCTGCTAGTTCAGTGGGACCTTTACTCCTCTTCTTAGAACTCTGACTTCCAATTCGTTCACTATTGTGCTTTCTTCTCAATTTACCACCTCTCCCATCCTGTATAAACCACCTCTCCTGACAAAATGCTACCCTCTCATTCCATCTTCTGCTCTCCCACCTCCCTTTCTTTGCTAACACAATGTGGGGCAAATTATGTGCTCTAATCAACACAACTGTTCATTCCCTCTGCTTCTACACCTGGGATGCTGGGCACTACTGGAGAAAAATCACACAGCTCTGTAGAGTGAGACCACCAATCACGCATGGTCTCTGCCCCTAGCTGCTTAGAAAGCTTTCTATAGGCCCCAGATAGCTCTTATCTCCCCCAACAACTCTTTCCCTATCAATGATGTCTTCAAGGTTCGTGATCTCTCACTCTTAGAATATGACCTCACTTCTATTTCAAAAAGAAAAATAAGGCAACCTAGCAACAATTAACTCCTTAAAATTTAGGCCTAGTCTTAACCTGCAAAAATGGTAGCATTCATTTTCATGTACACTTCCTTTCTTTCAATGTCTTCCTAAAAGAAATGTCCTTCCTCTTGCCCACAGCTAATCCTACCACCTAAGTCTACTTCAAGGATCCCAACAATAGTCTCCTCTGTCCTAATCGGTAATCTCTCCTCTATGGACTCTTACCCTTTAGCATGTAAACGTGCTCATCTATCTTCCGTTTAACAAAATGAACAAATCTTCCCTGGACCCCATGAGATGGAAATCTATGACATGCTAGCATTCCACAGACCCTTTGAAAAAAAAAAAAAAACAACCTCAGGTGATTTGTTTTAGTTGATACGCTATGATCTGTGCCACAAACATCACGCAAAACCACTCCCAATACCCAGGTGTTGCTGCTAGGCTGTGGAATACTGCTGGAGCTGAGAGGACAGCAGACAGCCAGAGGCAGCCAGGTGCCCAAACCACAGAAGGGGTGAGACCTGGACCCAACCGGGTCTTCTCTAAGGAGAAATATGATCCACCCACACGTGTTTGGACTGATGGTAGAGCACAGCTGCTCTATGCCATAACCCCACTGTGTATCTCCATTAAAAGACCCGAGGCTGACTGCAAGTTGCTAAACAACAAACTAGCACGTCAAAACATGTTAGCCAGGATTTAAAACTCACCATTTGGTAACCATCATGGTAATAACATTTCAGGCAAAAATCATCAATGGATGATAAAACTAGTTGGTGAAAGTTTAATGAGAAAAAGTCTATTTACATAGCTTCAAAATATCTGCCTGCAAGATATTCTTTGATTTCAGAGGGAAAAATACTGAGGAAACCCACAAGACACCATCTTAAACAAGGAATACCAATGAACAGCACCAGGAATAGAAAAAGGGACACAATGTGTCTTCTAATATGCACTGAGAAGGCTCCAACATCACGTCTATAGTATTCCTGCCAAAAACGCATGATCTGAATCTATCATGGGGAAACAGCAGACAAACCTAAAATAAGGAAAATTCTACAAATAACTGGCCTGTATTCTTCCAAAAATGTCTAGATCCCAATAGATCAACATCAAGGGATGTTCTCTGATGAAAAACTAAAGAGACATGACAACTACATGTGTGATCTTGGATTGGATCCTATAATAAAAAATAAGTTTTCTTGGGCCACCTGGATGGTGCAGTTGGTTGGGCTTCCAACTCTTGTTTTGGCTCAGGTCCTGATCTCAGTGTTCTGGGATGGAGCCCCGTGTCAGGCTCCACACTCAGCAAGGAGTCTGCTTAGGATTCTCTTTCCCTCTCCCTCTGTCCCTTCCATTCATGCTCTCTTTCTTTTTCTCAGATGGGTAGGTAAATCTTTAAAAAATAATAATTTTTCTTTTGTTATAATAAAGAAATTTTGTGGAACTGGTGGAATTTGAGTAAGGTTTATGGAATAGGTAACAGTATTGTATCAATATTTAATTTCATGATTTTGATATTAGTATTGATTATAGAATATGTCTTCATTTTGAGGACATATGGAAGTACTCAAGAGTAAAGGGACATCATGCCTGCAACTTAGTTTCATGATTCCAAAAATAATTAAATGTGGATAGAGAATAAATGATAACAGCTCACAGTAAAATGTGAACATTTGGGCAATCTGTGTGAGGAATATCAGGAATTCTTTGCACTACATTTTTTCCAACTTTTCTGTAAGTTTGAAATTATTTCAAAATTTAAAAATAGTATTTTGTTTAAGCCGACAATTGTGAGAAGTACAAGGAGAAAGAGGCTAAAACCATAGTGGTGGTGTAGGACTTCAAAATGCCACTCTCCTTCTTTGGCAGACTGGGTACATACAAAACAAACACATACAGGATTTAGAAGATTAATAAGCTTAATTTAACTGACATACTTAGAACTTTGTACCTGTGAGAGAATAGGTACTATTTGCAAATGACTATGGACACTTAAATAAAGAGGTAATAATGAGCCTCCTTCTTGGACTCATTCCTGACTTTAATGGTGGCTCCATTTCTAGTGTGAATCACCACATCACCTGTAGAGTGCCAGGAGAAAGGGGCCGAGAGAATCCCAGCCACCAGGACTCTAAAGAACCTCCCCCCACACCAAGCCCTCCAAAGACCCAAGAACTTTTAAAAAATGTATTATGAAAGTTTAAAAACATACACAAAAATAAAGACTATAAAGAAACTCCAAATGCCCATCACCCTGATCAGTTATTATAATTTTGACACACTGGCTACATCTATCCCTTTTTTGCTATAATTTTTTTGGGGGTTGTTTGTTTTTACTTCTGAATGGTTTACTTGCCAAATAGCTGGAAAGAATTACTGGTTTAAGAAAAAAAATCAATATAACTTTTACTGTATCTTTAAAATATCACAAATAATGAGGATTAGGGAGGGCATTTGTGGTGAGGAACATGGGGTGTCATATGTAAATGCTGAATCTAAATTCTACAGCTCAAACTAACATTATACTGTATGTAAACTAACTGGAATTCAAATAAAAACTTGGGAAGAAAATAAAGCAGAAAAAAAAAGGAGGCATTTGGAAATTTTATGCTTTACCTGCCATTTTAAACCTATATTATTAAAATATATGTATAGTGAAAAAATCTTTTTAATAAATAAATATCACAACTAAGTTTGAAAAATCATCTGGCATCTTACTGTTTCTATAGAGGGACAACTCAGATCTTGTTCATCAGCCTGCTAAACTTTTAGCTTCTTTTTCAGAAACGTAGACATCATCCAAAAAATGTTCTGATATCCTTGTTTTTAACTGTTGTGGCTTGCTGAATCAAAGCAACTGAGTTTGATACATGTTCAATGTCATTTCCTTCAAGAATTAACTCCTCTTCCCAGGCTTGAGATATTTAATGAAAAAGCAACACCTGCCTCATCCAAACCCTGTAGATGTATTTTTCACTTGAGAGATTTCTAATTTCAACAAGAGAATCATTCTCCTAACACTGTTGATGGGGAAGTGAGCCTACATGGAGCTCATCTTGGAACAGAAGCCCAGCATAACGCCCTTGATCATGCTCTGGACATGACTACAGGCAGAAAAGAAGTGGCTCTGGTTCACTCTATTTCCCCACCATCTAAGACTATACTTTCAGGGATCATTTCTATAGTTTGCTATTTCCCCACCATCTGTCAACTCAGAGCCTCTTCTTTCCAAGAAGACAGTTCTAAACTGAAGTGACTGAAGCTCCTTCGCAGGCTTCCTCTGGGGCCCTTCACAATAATAGTGTCCCTTCAATACGATGTTGACATTTTCTGGAATGTTGACAGGATGACTGCTGAGAATGGTCCTCATTCTTTCTCACGGTAGATGTGGCAAAGAGAGTGCCATGGTATTTTAAAGCAACTCTCTAACATTTTCACCCTGAAATACTTCTGTGTATAGACTTTTCTTCCCAACCACAATTCCACTACAACCAACAAAATAAAAAATAATCCCTTAATATCCTCTGTTCATCGTGCAAATTTCCTTGACACAAGAACTCTGAATTCCCAAGTTCCTCACACAGGAACCTTCATCCTAGCATGGTAGACCCACAGCAAACACGCTGCCTGTGGAGGTCAATCTCTTTAGACAAGGAAGCTGGAGCTTTGAGCACCCTTACACACAAGGAACTATGCTGCTAGGAAACTCTGAAAAAAGACAAATTTCTACATGAAGCCAAAAGATGAAAATCCATTTTTTTTTTTAATTTTAAAAAAGATTTGAGAGAGAATGAGTACGGAGAGGGGTAAATGGAGAAGCAGACTCCCCGCTGAGCAGGAGTCTGACATGGGACTAGATCCCAGGACCCCGGGATCATGACCTGAGCTGAAGGCAGATGCTTAACAGACTGAGCCACCCAGGCACCTCAAACAATCTATTCTAAAAATGGAGAAAAAGAGGTTCCTGGGTGGCTCAGTTAAGCATCTGTCTTTGGCTCAGACTGTGATCTCAAGGTCCTGGGATTGAGCCCCACGTCGGGCTCTTTGCTCAGTAGGGAGTCTGCTTCTCCCTTTCCCTCTCCCTCTCTGCTCTAACAAATAAGTAAAAAATATTCTTAAAAAAGAAAAAAGAAAAACGGAGAAAAATAGTGCCATTATAGGTTCAAAGAATAAATACCCTTCATAAAAGGTACTTATATCCCAAAATAAAAATAATCAAAAAATATAAAGAATTGAGGGCACCTAGGTGGCTCAGTAAATAAATAAAATCTTTAAAAAGAAAAAAAAGGGCAGCCCTGGTGGCTCAGCGGTTTAGCACCACCTTCAGCCCAGGGTGGGATCCTGGAGACCCAGGATCGAGTCCCATGTCAGGCTCCCTGCATGAAGCCTGCTTGTGTCTCTGCCTCTCTCTCTGTCTCTCATGCATAAATAAATAAAATTTAAAAAAAAGGAAAGAAAAAGAAAAAAAAAAGAACATAAAGAATTGGCAAAGGGAATATCAACTCCAAAATACACATGAAAAAAATTCACTCTACCTAGTAATCAAATAAATACTCAAATAATGACTTGCTATTTGTCATCTAAATTAGCAAAGATTTAAAAAAAAAAATACAGTGATAGCAAAAATTTGTCTCTGTAACTGGGTAAAAGGTTTTCTGGAGAACAGTTTGTCATATGTTCCAAAATCTTTATTTTTTCCCAGGAACTGTCCTAAAACAAAGTCATAAAAAGTGTACACATAATTATATAAATAAGGATTTCATAGCAATAGGTCTTATTTCTAATGTGGAAAAAGACTTGGGGTGGGGGTGTTGGGGCGAGAGGTACTAACCATCTAAATGTCCACTAGTAAGACAATGTTTAAATAAAATCATGGTATGTCCTACAATGGAAATACTAGAGACTAGTATCACAACTGACAGTGTGGCCCATGGACCAACTGTAACTGGCCCACAATGAAATAAAGAGTTTAAGCCAGAGTATGAATTACCACAAAAAAAAAAAAAAAAAAAAAGTAAACAGCAAGATATTCTCAGCTAAGAAATCAGTATGTTGATCTACATCTGGCATAAATACCTTCTCTTGCCCAAAATGGCAAGAAACAGTCTGCCTGCCCCTTTGTACAGTACCACTACAGATTCCACCCCCAAAATATATCCCAAGTTTGCCCACATCCCTCTACCCCTACTGCTACCACCGAACAAACACAAATGACCTGGACCGTAGAGTGTCATAAATCTAGTTAGTCCGCTGCTACTTTTGTGCCCCTACAGCTTTTTTCCAGAGTAGCCACAGTGATTTTATTCCCAGCTTTATGGAGATATAATCAAGGTCATCATTTGGAAATGACCATCAAACCATGCTTATTTTCAAGATAGGTTACTAACAGTTTAAAATCTTAACAATATCAATTCTGGAAATAAATTGAAATTTACAGAAGTAGAATAAATCCAGAACAGGCCAGTAACTATAGAAGAAACTGAAAATTTTAAAGAATTAGCACTGAGGTTCTCAGTGTGGCAGGGACTTTTAAATGCTTACTGGTATCTGGTTCTCCTCTCTCTTGACACACACATGCTTGACACACTTCTTACCCTTGCAGTCAGGCCACTGACTAATTCTACCTTCAACAGACTGAGCTGAAGCTGTGCGAGGACCTCTTGCCCTCACCATAGCAAATCCCGAAACTAGGTGTCCACATGGCGGTATCACACGATGAAACAAATATTAAACAGGGTTTCTTTCTATGCAACTATTCTCAGAATTATATAGTAACAGTTTCCTACTGTATTTATCACTCATATGTTAAGTACTTTCCTTGTCAAATAGTTGAAAATAATTTCATCAACTGTCGATATAATGATTAAGATATTATACTACAGAGTTGGGAGTAGAAATAATTGCATTTACTAACAAATGTTGAGGATATCTCACCCACACTTTGAAAAGCAAAACAAATAAACAGCAAAACAAAAAAACAAAAACTCTACATCATTTCCTTCCTCTATTCCTTTGATGGCATGTAAAAGTCTGCTAAGTCTTAGTGGAGAAAAACTAGAACTTTCTCACCAAAATTAGAAACGAGACACTATTTTGTAATAAAAATAAAATGCTATCTTCTCTACTTTCTAACACTGTCCTGGAGATGCTATCCAATGCAACTAGATAAGAGACTGTAATGAGTGGTCTAAGAATTGGAAAAGGAGTAAAACCATTCACAAATAATATAATGATATGTCTGGAAAACTCAAAAGAATTGATAAGTATTACAAATCAGAGATTTAGAAGGTTACACAATAAATATATCAAAATCAATAGGCTTCATTTTTAACAGAGAAATTCTATTAGAAAGTACAATGAAAAAAAAAGTACAATGAAGAGAAAACTCTACTTATGAAAGCAAAATAGTAATAAAATATCTAAGTAGAAGCTTAAGAAGAACCTCTGAAGAGAGGTGTAAAAACACTGCCCTCCAAAACACAACAAATTTGAACAAATGGAAAGACATACTATGTGCTTGGTAGGGATATATAACATCATAAAGATGTCAGTCCTTCCTGTACTAATTTATATATTTAACAGAACCCCAATAAAAATACCTTCAAGGTTTTGTTTTTTTTTTTTAAGAACTAAACAAGCATATTATAAAGTTCATCTGTTAAAAACAACCAACTAAGGATAGGGAAAGAAATGAGGAGGACTAGCCCTACCAGATATTTAAAAAGGATAGCAACGGTGCCTGGGTGGTTCAGTCAGTTAAGCATCTGCCTTCTGCTCAGGTCATAATCCCAGGGTCCTAGGATCCAGCCCTGGTCAGTTGGTTAGGTAGGTAAGTTGGGCTCCCTGCTCAGCAGGGAGTCTGCTTCTCCCTCTAGCCCTCATGCTCACAAGCACGCTCTAATAAATAAATAAAGCCTTAAAAAAAAAAAAAAAGCATAGCAGTGGCACACAATTAGACATACTGACTGATGAAAAAGAATAAAAAATCCACAAATGGATTTAATTTTGTATGAAATTTATCACAAGGGTAGCATATCAAAACAGTGGGGGAAATACTTATTAAAAAATGGTGCTGGGAATAATGCAATAACAATATGGGGGGGGGGTGGATCTATTCTTCACACACCAGGATGTGTACAAGGATAAATATTTAACAACCTGGCAATGAGGGAAACTTTACCACTATGACTCAAACTCCAGACACAATAAGAAAAAGTATCACCAGAATTACACAAAAATTTTACAATTTGCATAACAAGACATCTTAAGCAAAGTAAGAAGGAAAATGAGCAAATATTTGCAACAGAGAAATGGCATCCAAAAATGGAAGAAAAAGACAATCCTTTGGAGAAGTGTCCTAAAGGAATAGGAACAGGTAATTCACAGAAAAAGGAATGCAAATGACCCTCAAACATGTGAAAAGATAGACGGCCAATCAATCTCAAGCATTTTGTGAGAAATACAAGTAAAATGTCAAAACTACATTGGGATACCACAAAATCCTATTCTGAAACAAAACAGTCGGGAAACAGATTTTCTGATACCCTGCTTGTGAAAATGCAAAATGGCACAACTCCTCTAGGGGGGAATTCGGCAAGATGAGCAAAATTACATATGCAATTAGCCTTTAGCCCAGCAATCCCATTTGTAGGAATCTATCCAAAGGGTATACCGGCAAAAAGAAAAAGAAAAAAAAAGAAAAGAAAAGGATTTCTGCACAAAGCCATTTAATAATAAATCTGGAAACAATCCAGTTGTTCACCAACATGGCCTGGTTGACTAAGTAAGGTGTGGTAACCCATGAGCAGTGTGCCACTATAAAAACAAGAGAGGAACTGTGCAAACTACAACATGGATAAACCTAGAAAACATGATGCTAAGTAAAAGCAGCCAGACACAAGGGCCAGAAAGTGTACGATTCCATTAAAATGAAATGTCCAGGGGCACCTGGGAAGCTCAGTCATTTAAGCATCTGCCTTTTAGCTCAAGTCATGATCTCAGGGTCCTGGGATCAAGTCCCACATCAAAGCTCCCTGCTCCATGGGGAGTATGCTTCTCCCTCTTCCTCTGCCTCCCCCCCCCACTCATGTTCTCTCTCTAGCTAACTCTGCTATCAAATAAATCTTTAAAAAATAAATAAAATGAAATGAAATGCCCAGAATGGGCAAATCCAAAGAGGTATGAGGCAGGTTGGAGTTTGCCAGAGGCTTGGGCAGTAGTGGTAGGGACCAGAGGGAATGGGGGGCTGATTGCTAATGGCAATAGGGTTTCCGTGATGAAAACATTCTAGAATCAGGCAGATAGCGTAGTCACAAAGTTGTGCAAGCATTACCACTGAGAAAACACTGAATTGTATACTTTAAAGGGGGGAGTATATGAATTAGATCTCAGTTCTTAGAGAGGAATTCCTAGCCATACAACAATGGAATGATCTCAAGGATATACTGTTAAATGAGCAAACCAAAAGATGACTATGTGTGGTATGCTACTTATTTAATGGGTACAATATCTGAATATCAAAATAGATTAAATGCAAAAGATTGAAACGCATCAAATATGTTGAAGTCCTTAGTTTACAATGATTCAAAAAAATAAAATTTAACTGGTCCCTTTTGAAGGATGTTAAAGAACCAAATCCTTATTCTGAAAGCTGGTAAATGAAAGGCAAGAAACAAGCATTTATCCTTACCTATGTTATTCAAACTTTATCACATAGTTAATGAGGGGAAGTTTCTCTTTAAAAAAGTATTTCAGTATTAAATGAGGAATGAATGATAGAATTTGTAACCATTAATGAGTTAAAGATGCAATGACTGTCACAAGATCTTATGTGGTCTCCTCAACTGAACGAGGGCAAATTTATTATGTAACCAATAAAATATGGCAGAACTGATCATACACAAGTTCTCAGACTAGGTCAAAAAGGGCATTGTAATCTTCTGTGTTGGTGTACAGAATCACTTTCCCTGGAATGCCCTGAGGACCCTGAGCAGCCCTGTGAAGACCTCCCACATCAAGAGGAACTGGGCCCCCACCCCAAGATATCTGGCATTCACTTACCCAGCCATGTGACTGAGCCAGCTTGGAAGCGAATCCTCTGGCCCAGTCCAGCCCTTGGATGACTGCAGCCCAAGCCAACACCTGGCTGCAACCCCACAGGATACCATGAACCAGAACGACCAACCCAAGCGGCTCTCGAATTCCTGACCCCCAGAATTTTAGGGTGATTTGTTATGCAACAAGTTTAACACTCTTTTCTCTCCTTTTATACGTATTGTAAATTCTCCACAATAAGATATTTCAAAACAGTAAGTTGGCTAATTACAGAGAATCCTTTAAGCAATCCCTTTATTCTTATCAGAGCAGACAACAGGTTAAATGGAAAAAGAAAAAGAGCAAATAAAACCTCACTCTTTCACATGTATCTCACAGTCTCTTAGGAAAAGGGTATCAGAGGTTATCTCGATCCTCTCAAAAAATTCTATCAGGTAAAATTATACCTATTTTGCAAATAAAAAAGATCAATAAAAGCAACAGAGAAAGGAGCAACTTTTTCAAGTTGCAGAATAGCTGAAGCAGGGTACAGAAAGGCCGTTCTTTCCACCATACCTCAAAGCCCTTCTGACCTTGAAATTTCTTCATCAAGCCGTCAGAACCAAAGGTGCGAAGGTCCAAATCTGTAAATTTAGTATGTAAACACCATCTCCCATCCCTTACAAAGCACCTCCCCATGTCCCCTTTGCTCATCAACAAACACAGCGTCATTCAGTGTGCCCCTGTTAATGCTAAGCAACCAGAAATTGCTGAAGGAAGGAAAAAAATAACAAAGCTCAAAGCTCCCACTCCATATCGCAGATTTCTGTGTGACTCTGGATGGGGCTGTTCTTCAGGAATGATCATTAGAGTTAACAGTGGATCAGATTCTCCAAATTTCTCTATTTGCCACTTACTTGTTTTCAGAATCAAAGGGGGCAGGAGGCAGGATACAACCAATGTCATGCTACTATATTTCCTTCCTTGTTCCCAAGAGTAAATCACATAATTGGGTACTGTATAATCATTTAAAAATCACAAATATGGGATCCCTGGGTGGCGCAGCGGTTTGGCGCCTGCCTTTGGCCCGGGGCGCGATCCTGGAGACCCGGGATCGAATCCCACATCGGGCTCCTGGTGCATGGAGCCTGCTTCTCCCTCTGCCTGTGTCTCTGCCTCTCTCTCTTTCTCTCTGTGTGACTATCATAAAAAAAAAAAAAAAAAAAAAATTAAAAATCACAAATATGTTCTTAAAAAGAAAGCCCTAGTCTACTTTTTAGAGTCTAATAGATACTCTACATTAAAACCATTCTTTTTCAAATAACAATATTGAATATTTCATTTTAGGTAACTACTCTTTGTCAGATGTTTAGTTTTTAAAGCATTGAACAGATTGTTCCACATTCATAATTTAATCCAATCTTGACGACTATCCCCCATGTTACAAAGAAAAAGCTTAGGCCCAGAGAGGTTTCGTGACTTGCCAAAGGTCAAAAGGCAGGGAGTGGTAGGGCTAGGATTGGGACTGATCACGTGTGGCTCCAAAGCCCATCTTCTAACCACTTTACACAGGAGGAAAACACCCTACAAAAATCACCCAACAAATAAAGCCTAAAGGTAAATACATGGTCTTAAATTCTTGCTCTCTCTGGATCCATCTAAGCATGGCTCTGGGCTTCCTTTGGTCAGGTTGGAATGATAAAGGAGAACGTGCTATTTCCCCACACCTAGGTGAAAAACAACAACTAAAGGACATACACACACACAAAATCAACATAGAGGATATTTACGTTACTTCCAAAGTCGTTTCTGAGAACAGTTCAGGGGGGCGGGGATGGGGAAGACAGCCAAGATTTCCATGCTAAGGAAAGAAAAAGGAAATAGGGATTCTGGAACTAACTTCCAGGACATATTTCTCAGGCTTAAAATAGGCTTGACCTTAGGATTGTCATGAGAAAAGCCAGAACAAATGAAGTCATCATATATAAACTGTTTGTTCTCAAGAACATGACTAGTGGGCACAGGACACAGAAGTAGGTTAAGGGACACCATAGATTAGCCGACACCACTTCTCCAGCTAAGAAGTTTTCCTGCAGGTCACACATTAAAGTCACTACTACAGTCTCAAAACTGTTCATGTGACTTCAGAGGGGCTTCAGCCTCAGAGCTCCCATGGGCTTGCTCTCCCCCAGACAGCCTGAGGATGGGCAGAGCAAAAGGCTGCTCCCTGAGAAGTCAATCTGCTAGGGCAGTTGTGGGCATCCCCGGTGACACTGACACTGGCCACATCTGGCTGGCAGAGGCAGCAGCCTCAGGAGGAGGGGCGATCCGATGCACACGGCCATGTGGAATCCCATCTGTGCCCAACAGGTGCCCACAGAGCGCGCAGGTGGGGACCCAGGCCCCGCACATATGGAGAACAGAGGGGATGGCTTATAGGGGAGACCCAAAGGAGGAATAAGAACTGAGTGAAAAGGGAGTAAAAAGTACTTTAGACTGAGGCCACATACATACCAAGTCCACAGCCAGAGGGACAGACACATTTAGGAAAACTGGCTCAAATATAATACATACACTGAGGTGTTTATTTTTCATTAAAGATTTTATTTGAGAGAGAGAGAGAGAGAGCGCACAAGCAGAGGGAGAAGTAGGCTCCCCACTGAGCAGGGTGCCTGATATGGGTGGGACTCAATCCCAGGACCCCAGGATCATGACCTGAGCCGAAGGCAGATGCTTCACTGGCCAAGCCACCCAGGCGCTCCCATACTGAAGTTTTCAATAAAACTTTTACTGAAGGTTAACATACTCACAGAAAATATAAATCATAAGTATGTAGCTTGGTGAATTGTCACAAAATGAACCCACCCACATAACTACCATCCAGGTCAAGAAATAGAACTACCAAACATAGAAGCCCTTATGCCGTCTCCAAATCGCTACCCCGCCCTCTTTCCCTTAGGTCAGCACCATTTTGATTCCCAAAACCACACCTCTGCCTGATTTTTAATTTTGTATAAATCAAAAAATATAGCATGAATCTTTTCTGTCTGGCTTCTTTCAATCAATACTTTGCTTGTGAAATTCATCCACGCTGCCGCAGGTAGCAATGGTTCTTCCATTTCTGCTGCCACAGACTATTTTGTTATATGCTTATTCCACAACTTACTCTTTTGGTGGACTTGAGTTACTTGTTTTTAGTTATTATGAATAATACTGGTATGAACATTCTAGTATATGACTGGTGAACATATGTACGCCTCTCTGTTGGGTATACACCTAGGAGTAGAATTGGTGGGTGAGAGAACATGCCTATGTTGGACTTTAGTAAAGTAGTTTTCCAACAGTTTTCCAAAGTAATCTTACCAATTTACATTCCTACTAACAGCATATGACATTTATTTCTTGTTTGGCTGGTTTTTGTCATAACAGACAAAATATGCTATCACAGTCCAGAGGAAATCTAAACTTTTGATGAAAATTTGCCATGCAAAAACAATGACTAAGAGTCTCTTCTCCAGCCTGAAATCCCCACATATACTCCTTTATATGAAATTTATTATTTACCAACGCAAATTCCTGAAGTTTACAATGCATAAAATCTTTTTTTTTAAGATTTTATTTATTCATTCATGAGAGACACAGAGAGAGAGAGAGAAAGAGACAGGGAAAGAGAGAGAGAGAGGCAGAGACACAGGCAGAGGGAGAAGCAGGCTCCATGCAGGGAGCCCAATGTGAGACTCGATCCCACGTCTCCAGGATCACACCACGTCTCCAGGATCACACCCTGGGGCTGCCCACAATATGTAAATTCTTAAAAGAATACACTCCATTACAAAGATCTGTAACATCGTTATTTCCAGGTCACAGGAAACACACACATAGGAACAGTATTTTGTTGTTGTGATCATCTATTGTCCCAAATGGCTTTCTAATAGTCACTTTCAAAAGAGGCTGAGTTTTTATGTCACTTGTATTATATTAAAAGGTAGAGAAGACGGGCAGCTGGGGTGGCTCAGCGGTTTGGCGCTGCCTTCGGCCCAGGGCGTGATCCCGAGGCCCTAGGATAGAGTCACACATGGGGCTCCCTGCATGGAGCCTGCTTCTCCCTCTGCCTATGTCTCTGCCTCTCTCTCTCTCTCTCTCTCTCTCTCTCCCCTTCTTTGTGTCTCTCATGAATAAATAAAATCTTAAAAAAAAAAAAAAAAAAAGTCGAGAAGAGAGAGCTAGAATGGGCTCCAGGTTGGCTTTTTAGATTTCTTTGCCTGATCACAAAGGAAAGACTGATCTTCTACCCTCCCACCCTTCTCCACTATGAACATCCCCTGCCCCTAAACAACAAAACATCACACACAAACACAGACACCCCAGGAAGAACGAAGAAAAGGGGGCAGAAATTGTGTGAAGGACACTTCCTTCCTTTTTCTTTTTACAGGGCTCAAAACCTGTCCCTCCCATGTGCCCATTGTCAAAACAGGAGCCCTGAAGACAAAGGACAGGCTGGCCTGGGAGGAGGTGTCACAGGCTTACTAAGGTGGAGTAGGTGGCCGGCTCCGCAGACACCAGGAGGGGAGGCTCCCTTCGTCAGGAAGAACACTGGATCCCCGGCAAACAATGCTGGCAGACACTGCTTTAGGGAGATTCAGCACAAGGCGGAGGGCTCAGCAAGTGAGGGCAGGATGGGGTGGGGTAGGGTGAGGGTGGTAGCAAAAGATTCAGGCGGACATGTCAGTGTGGAGAGGAAATCTGTGTCAGGTGGTGGGATCTCATCCTTGGAACCTGGTATCAGCAAAGGAAAGAGTAGGTGCAAAGGATGCCTCCACTGTAGGGAAACCAGGGCCCTGGCAGGCAGCTGGGCTAGGATGGAAGAGCAAGACCCATACCTGGCTGTGGAAATTCAGACAGTAATAGGTATACAATAACAAGGTCCAGTTATTAGCAATGGGACTGAGTCCCAGAGTGTGGAACTAGAGGGACTTTAATGTCCTCCTCCTGAATTGGGGTAGGCGTAGGGGTGGTCACCCAGTGAGGATGAGGACAAACCTAGCCAAGGTTCGAGAAGGGCGATGATGGTGAGGCAGGCAGGATTATCGCTATCGGCAGAGAGGGGAATTCTGAAAATATGAAAAGCAGATATAATTCACTTCTATTCCCTGTCAAACACCAAATGTCACCTGGCTTCTGACACTCTTCTGAGCCACTGCCTGCAGAGGCACCAAGACTCCCAGAAATGCCCTGCAGAAGCCTCACAAAGGCCACAGCTGCCCTCACCCAGGCCCTTTCATAGACAAGGGCTGCTTCTGATGCCCTCCGTCACTCACCGGCAGCCCCTCCACCACAAGGCCGGAGACCCCTCATCTAGCAACACTACGGGCCACTCACCTGCACTGAGGCTCCTGACCCCAAGCTCAGCCTCCTCCCACTCTCCTCCTGGGCGACATCACGGTCTATCTGGCAACACCACCACCTCCCCATTCCTTCTCCATGACTGTGACTACCACCTGCGCCCCCAGCCACACTCGGGACTTCACCTGGCAGGGCGCCCACTGGCTCTCCATGGACCACAGCTTCCCAGGCATCAGGTCTGTCCCGTATCTATCCCCATTTCCGTGTTCATAATAATCATTATTAAAAATAATAATAATAAGCAACATTAGAGAGTGTTTACTATGTGCTATATATGGTTCAGAGTGCTTGATATGTATCAATTCGTATCAATTCATTTACTCCTCCCAACACTGCTAAGATACAGGTGTAATTATTATTCTCATTTTACAGGATTTGAAATCTGAGGCACAGAGAGGTTGAGTAATTTTCCCAAGGTCCCACAGCTATGAATTGGCCATAAAGAGCTGAGAGTTGAAAACAGGTGGTCTGGCACCAAAGAGTGCACACTCTCTCCCTCTCCTTCCCTTCAGTTTGTTACATTTTATGAACACACACACAGAAAAGTGTGGAAATGCACTAAGGGATAGCGTTCCCCAAACAGAACACACCTGTAGAAGTAGCACCCAGATCAAGATGCAACACTAGCACACTAAAAGCCCCCCAGTCCCCGCAGTGAGGACCCTTGTGCTGACCTGTAATGGTGTAATTCATTCTGCCAGTCCTCACTCTTAGCACGACCACCGCCCTCCCGACCATGGCCTGGTGCTGAGCGGCTCTGCACACATTTCAGCACGCCTCCAGCACCTTCCTCAGGGCTGCCTAGCCCCCTCTCAGTGGCTCTCCTAGACCCCAGGCCCCTGGTCCCAGGCTTTCCTGCCCCCGCCACTCCCCCGCCTCTCCTGCCCCCCCCAGGCTCTCCTGGAAACACCCCCCCAGACTCCCCCAGGCTCCTCTGGAAACCCTCCACCTCCGGCTCTCCCGGGCTCCTAGTCTCTCCCAGCACCTGCTGCTGGGTCAAACCTTGCACTGGGACCCACCTGGCCAGCAGCTAGTGGACAGGGTGAGCAGCCTGAAACTCCATTCCCAGACCAGGCCCCGTCCACGTGACACACACAGCCTCATGGAGTGGGGAACGAGTGCACGGTGCCCACCTGCAGCTGGGTGCCAGGCACTGCCCAGGTCCCTTCTCTGGTGCCCCGACCAGAGGGACTATTCCCACTGTTCCCCCTTCTCTACTGGCTTCCTACAGCCTACCTCCCATACTTGGCACACTTACTTCCTCCTATTTCAGAAAGCAACCCTAAAAACATTCATCATAAGCAACTTTAGGAGGCAAACTAGAAAAGAAAAAGTTATCTGTTACAAATGACAAATGGATTAATAACATCTAACTTTTTAAAAATCCCATACAAACTGAAAACCCTCCAATTCTCTAATATGAATTGGCCAAAGTAACAGTATACAAAAGAGAGATTACAAATATGGTTGATACACACTTGGGAAAAGACCGAGCTCCACTTCTAATCAAATGGATGTAAATAAAATTGGCCAAAATTAAAAATTGATGATACAATATCCTCCCAGACTAAACTTTAATTCCTGAATCAAATCAGCAGGGTACGGGGCCCACTTACTGTGGCCCCACCTGAAGTCCATGAACAGCATTCTGCCGCCAGTTTGCACTGAGACACACTCATGACCATGTTTATCAAGGGAATGTTGCTGAGAGCCTCATCCCTTAAAAAGGGCCCAGAAGAGTAATTTCTTTAGGTCTCAGCTCAGAAACTATACTTCTCCTGAGGCTCTAGCTTATGTCAATCTCAGGAATTCTGGGACTGTCTTCCTCTGTGTTGAGGCTGTGGAAGCTCAGAGTCTAACGTGGGACCCGACCATCACCCCCCAACCAGGCAAGTGTCTGTGGCATGCATTGCCACATATGACCTAACTCCTGACTTAATGGTTTAGCCCATCTGCTGTGTCCCCTTGGCCAGTTCGCTTCTCTGCTTATTTGTATCTTACTGTTAAGTATTCTCTAAATTACCTCAAATTCTTTTGAAACAAAGCAAGGTAGGGCTATTCTAATGATGTGGTTTTGTCACCCCTCTGCTGTTCTCCATCTCCCAAAAGGGACAAATCAGGTTGGGCTTTCATAGTTTTCATTTGTTACCATAGCTTTATGAGGTGTCTGTGTGTTGGGCTAATTAATGGCCTCTGGTTGTGCAAATCAGCTTCTTGCACAACAATTCCTACTTAATAGGTTCTTTCTAATTGCCTTATTGAATATCATGTAAGTCTCTCAAAATGTTCTTTCAGGAAGACTATATGGCTTTTTTCCCCAAGATGGAGATGCTATAAAAAATCAACAAATTTGACAAACTGTTCAAATTCCAAAAGGGCTTAGAACTTTCCAATAAATAAAGAATTCTTAAAAAAAAGAAAAAAAGAAAAAATAAAGAATTCCTACATGATAAGAGATAATACTCAGCTATAAATTAAATGCATTTTACAATATGTATGATCTATCTATTCCATACACTTTCTTGATGAAAAAGCTAATTTCAAAGAAGTTGCCAAAACAAAACATGACAGGGACGCCTGGATGGCTCAGTGGTTGAGCGCCTGCCTTTGGCTCAGGGCGAGATCCCATGATTCTGGGATTGAGTCCCATATATCAGGCTCCTTGAAGGGAGCCTGCTTCTCCCCCTGCCTATGTCTCTGCCTCTCTCTCTGTTTCTCATGAATAAATAAATCTTTTTAAATTTTTAAAAAATAAAACAAAACATGGGAAAAGAAAGCACATCAACTATGTCCCGTTCATTCTGGTGGAAGACAAATAAAATGTGGTAATTTATATGTCAATGCAATTATATACCATTCAGCCCAGAGAGACATCATTGTCTAAAGGTAGAAGAAATTAGAATGTTAAAGAACATAGTTACCCCAGCTGTAATTCCAAGAAATTGGGAAGTCAAATGAGGCTACCATCACATCACCCTGATTGGGTGTTCAGGTATTTGAAGAAACATCACAGACATGCTAGCAACAAAAAGAACTTAAGAGATCCAGACTCTACCTTTCTCACTCCCTGCCCTCCTTCCATTTCACAGGCTATATCAGTTAGGAAGCTTTTGGTTACAAATAAAGAAAATTAGCCTCAAATTATTACACAATAGATTTATCATTCATGTAAACACAAAGTTGAGAGTGAGATCTTCTGAACTTCAGGCAAGGTTCAATAGGACCCCGGCTCTGTGACTCTGCAACTCTCTGGGCTTGTTGTCACCCAGGAGTTGGCTTTGTCTTCGTTCTGGGGGTGGGGGAGTGAGATGCCCCTACCCATTCCACAGTCTGACTGAGACCATTTAGGTCACATGTCTACCCCTGAACTAGTAAGTGGGACCAGAGGAATTCCATGACATAGGCCGGAGTTGTAGATCTAATAGTGACCCAATAACTGGGGCAAAGAGGATGTTATGGCCCATCCTGGAACTGGGGATGGGCTCAGACCCACATAAACTTCATCACTGCTATGCATGGGAGAGAAGAAAAGGGGAAGAATTACAGATGTTACCAAAGAGGTATGGCAGGGACTGGCAAACTGTTCAAACCCAGTTCCTCTTCTCCCTAGGCCCACAGATAGATTGTATTTCCCAGCATTCAATGAAGTTAGGTGTGGCCAATGAAATGTGAAAAACGAACATGAACCACGTTTCAGCTCTGGCCCCTAAGAACCCCTCACCACCCTTTATCTCCTTCCCCTTCTGCGAGCCTGTCCGTGCAAACATGCACAGTGACCTCGGGACCATGTGAAGATGGCAGTCACAGATGGAAGGAGCCTTGGTCCCTGAATCACCATTTAGAGGAGAGTCTTGCACTGTGATCAAGAACACCTATTTTAAATTTTACATGACTGAGAAACTTCTATCAAGGTGGAGACTTTCGTATATTTTTGGGTTTGTCACAATAGTCAGCCTATCCCAACAGGAGAAAAAATTAAGGCCCACAAGGTTGGATGACTTACCCAAGTGATATCCAATGGAACACAAAAACACAGGATGCAATGATCTTACCAATAGAAGGCAAAAATAGAATTGAGAACATATAATAACCATGAAAGCATAGGATAAAAAGAGAAGTAATGGGTAATAGGGAGTGCTTGCATATCTCTCAGGCAGACTGTACCAGGAAGGGAGAAGGTCAACTGAAAGCCCTTTCTATTTCAACACTTGTTGAAATTTTCCCACAAGTTGTTATCCATTCTTCTCTTAGCAAACAGAAAAACTGGAAAGTTTCTCTGATAACTCAAAACACAAACTGCTTCAGGATCAAAATTAGGAACAATAACTCTCCTTACACATAAAACTGGTATTAATTCTAAGAAGCCGAAAAGCATTTGGGGATTTGGACTGAAACCTGGCATGGGGCAGTTGTTGCTCGGAGCAGTAGCCCCTTCCACCCAGAATGGCTCCTCCTCAGCCAACTGCCAACTGCCCAGGTCTGTGACCACTGTGCCATCAGGGAAGCACCCCACCGGCTGCAGGTGTGCCTAGCCAGGCCCGTTTTGGTCCTTCCCAGGGACTCCTATCCTGGAATTAAAGGCAGGCGCTCAGTCCATCTCCACTAATGAAGCCGTTAAACATGAGGGGAGCAGCTATTGGTGGGCACTCTGCCTGCTGAGCAGGAAAAATCAGTCCATGGAAATGAAGAGGACACCAAATGAGAGAGAGAGAGAGTCCTCACTTTGTTTGTCCCAGAGGTGGCATACCCTGTCCTTCCCATGATGTGCTTACAGAAGCCGGTTACAGTGGCCTAGAAGTTTCACTTCTGGCCTCAGCTGGCTGAGACCGGGCTGATGTCACCTACAGTCAAAAGAATCTTGACCAATACAATCAGGAAGAAAACCAGACAAATCAACAACGACAAAAAATTATGACATCAAGAACTTCAAAAAATAAAATGAAAAATGCAGAAATTTCAAAGTCTCATATGGAACCAGGCCACTGGGTTTGAATAAAAGCACTCCAATCACTACCTGTGAACGCTTGGGCGTACTGCTTTGCCTCCCACTCACCTCGGCGCTTTCTCTCTGAAGAGTGAAGCTCTAAGGTAACACTGTGCCCCAGGACTTTTATAAGGATAGTGTTAGTCAACACACATGAAGCATTTAGAACAGTACCGGGTATGCATTAAACATTCAATACAGGATAATTTTACTGTTGTGCTGCTCAATCCTCGTGGAGTTCCAGGTCAGTGACCCAAGTGTTAGTGAGTTAAGGTAGAACAAGCTAGACCAAAATAGGCATCAAACTAATCATAAAAAAACACATTTGTCCCTCCCCCAATCTGACACTCAGCAGCACACCATCAGATCTAGAAGCTCTTTTATTTTAATAAAAGGGTAATTTCTTCAGGTGCCCGCCAAGGCGGGGGGGGGGGGGGGGGGCGGCACTTCTACAGCCTCAGACCCCCAGGAACTTATTAGCAAAAATAGGCTTTGTCAGCCACCAGGGCACTCCTCTAGCCCACAGGCTACTCATTCCCTGCTGCCCTCCTCTGCTCCCCAGTCCTAGGGGCCATGGTGAGGCAGCCAGGAGGCCCAACACTGTTTGAGGAGAGCTCTATCCTGGAAGGTTCCCTAGAGGTTCCAGGGATCTCTCTTTCCTCTGGGCACACATGACATTGAGAGTTTGAACCCTTCATCTTATCTTCATCTTCTCTTTCCCTCTCTTTTTGACAGAATACCACAAAAACAAAAATCTCAGGGCGTTTCTTCCAGACATAAAATACTTCCTCCAACAGTTACATACTTCCTTCTTAGAGCTCTCCCTTCATCGATGTTCCTTTGCTACTTCTGCTGATTAAGTTAGCGAGAAACTCTCAGCAGAGCACTCATGAGGAAACTGCACAAAGTCCAGGGTCATTAGTCCCTGGAAGTGAGTACTGGAGGTGCTGAGCATGCAAGGCATGGGATAAAGCTTGGCAGGGGGTAGGAGCCATAAGAAAGCTGGACTCCATAGGTTTAAAAGGGTCTGACTCTGATCCTGGGGAGCCACAG